>NC_047115.1:8804599-9128596 GCF_902500255.1 Thalassophryne amazonica | reverse complement strand
TGGTAGTATGACTGGAAAAGGGAGAGAGCTGGCTGATATGATGGAGAGGAGAAAGGTAGACATATTGTGTGTGCAAGAGACCAAGTGGAAGGGAAGTAAGAGCAGGAGCATCGGCGGTGGGTACAAGTTGTTGTACCATGGTGAGGACAGGAAGAGAAATGGTGTTGGGGTCATTTTAAAGGAAGAGTATGTTAAAAGTGTGTTGGAGGTTAAGTGAGTGTCTGACAGGGTGATGAGTGTGAAGATGGAAATTGAAGGGGTGATGATGAATATCATCAGTGCATATGCCCCACAGGTAGGTTGTGAGATGAAGGAGAAAGAAGATTTCTGGAGTGTGTTAGATGAGGTGGTGGAGAGTGTGCCCAAGCATGAAAGAGTGGTGATAGGAGCAGACTTCAATGGGCATGTTGGTGAAGGGAACAGAAGTGATGAGGAAGTAATGGGTAGATATGGTATCAAGGATAGGAATGGGGAAGGACAGATGGTAGTTGATTTTGCAAAAAGGATGGAAATGGCTGTGGTGAATACTTACTTTAAGAAAAGGGAGGAGCACAGGGTAACATATAAGAGTGGAGGAAGGTGCACACAGGTGGACTACATTCTTTATAGGAGATGCAAGCTAAAAGAAATCACAAACTTTAAGGTGGTAGCAGGAGAGAGTGTCACTAGACAGCATAGGATGGTTGTTTGTAGGATGACTTTAGAGGTAAAGAAGAAGAAGAGAGTGAGAGCTCAACAAAGGATCAGATGGTGGAAGCTGAAAGAGGAAGACTGTTGTGTGAAATTTAGCTAGCAGGTGAGAGAAGCACTAGTTGGAGAGGAAGCAATTTTGGACAACTGGAAAAGTACTGCAGATGTGGTGAGGGAGACAGCTAGGGCAGTACTGGGTATGACATCTGGACAGTGGAAGGAAGACAAGGAGACTTGGTGGTGGAATGAAGAGGTCCAGGAAAGCATAAGGAGAAAGAGGTTGGCGAAAAAGTTTTGGGATAGTCGGAGAGATGAAGAAAGTAGACAGGAGTACAAGGAGATGTGGCGTAAGGCGAGAAGAGAAGTGGCAAAAGCAAAGAAAAAGGCATATTGCGAGCTGTACAAGAAGTTGAATAGTAAGGAAGGAGAAAAGGACTTGTACCGATTGGCCAGACAAAGGGACAGAGCTGGAAAGGATGTGCAGCAGCTTAGGGTGGTAAAAGATGCACATGGTAATGTGCTGACAAGTGAGGAGTGTGTGCTGAGAAGGTGGAGGGAATATTTTGAAGAGTTGATGAATAAAGAAAATGAGCGAGAGAAAAGGCTGGATGATGTGGTGAGAGTAAATCAGGAAGTAAAAGAGATTAGCAAGGAAGAAGTGAGGGCTGCTATGAAGAGGATGAAGAGTGGAAAGGCAGTTGGTCCAGATGACATTCCAATGGAGGCATGCAAATGTCTAGGAGAGATGGCAGTAGAGTTTCTAACCAGATTGTTTAATAAAATCTTGGAAAGTGAGAGGATGCCTGAGGAGTGGAGACGAAGTGTGCTGGTTCCTATTTTCAAGAACAAGGGTGATGTGCAGAGCTGCAGTAACTACAGAGGCATAAAGCTGATTAGCCACAGCATGAAATTATGGGAAAGAGTAGTAGAAGCTAGGCTTAGAAAACAGGTGAAGATCTGTGAGCAGCAATATGGTTTCATGCTGAGAAAGAGCACTACAGATGCAATGTTTGCTCTGAGAATACTGTTGGAAAAGTACAGAGAAGGACAGAAAGAGTTACATTGTGTGTTTGTGGACTTAGAAAAAGCTTATGATAGGGTGCCAAGAGAAGAGTTGTGGCATTGTATGAGGAAGTCTGGAGTGGCAGAGAAGTATGTTAAGGTAGTGCAGGACATGTACAAAAATAGTGTGACAGTGGTGAGATGTGCAGTCGGAAAGACAGACTCATTCAAGGTGGAGGTGGGATTACACCAAGGATCAGCTCTGAGTCCTTTCTTGTTTGCAGTGGTGATGGACAGGTTGACAGATGAGATCAGACAGGAGTCCCCATGGACTATGATGTTTGCAGATGACATTGTGATCTGTAGTGAGAGTAGAGAGCAAGTTGAGTCTACTCTGGAGAAGTGGAGATATGCTTTGGAGAGAAGGGGAATGAAAGTCAGTAGAAGCAAGACTGAGTACATGTGTGTGAATGAGAGGGAGCCCAGTGGAATAGTGCAGTTACAAGGAGTAGAAGTGGTGAAAGTAGATGAGTTTAAATATTTGGGGTCAACTGTTCAAAGTAATGGAGAGTGTGGTAGAGAGGTGAAGAAGAGAGTGCAGGCAGGGTGGAGTGGGTGGAGAAAGGTGGCAGGAGTGATTTGTGACCGAACAATATCAGCAAGAGTGAAGGGGAAAGTTTACAAAACAGTAGTGAGACCAGCTATGTTGTATGGTTTAGAGACAGTGGCACTAACAAAAATATATATACACACACACACACACATACATATATATATATATATATATATATATATATATATATATATTCACTGTATTTTTCTGAGTATAAGTCACGTTTTTTTTTGGGGGGGGGGGGGGTCCCTGAGGTTTATACTCTGGCACGACATATATCGAAAAATCACATTTATTTCTAATCTGTGTGCATGTTTATGGGTTCAATCAGAGAGAAACTGGGGAGAGCTGACATTTGCTGTGTGGTAAGTTTATATATTTTGGATCAAGGATAAATGCTGCAAAAACAGAAAATTGATAGGATTAATAATTTTGGAGAACAGTGAACAATGGATGTTGATATCACCATTAATCAGTCTCTGGTAACCAGATGAGCTCTGGACAAAGGAAATATCTCAACCTCGCCAGTTGTAAAACATGACATCAACTAAATGTGTCAAATAATAAATACAATTATTCACTATTAACTTTCTCATTTTAATTTCCTGCACTTTCAGGTAAAATCATGATATGAGGTTGAGGTTCTCTTATTTAACATGGGTAACCAATGAAAATCTCAATGTAAGACTTATTTCAAGAAGGACACACGGCACGTGTCTCTCACTCCTCCCCATCACTGTTGTTAAGAGTGCCAGTAGGGAGTGTGGCTGCAATCGGGAAGCGAACCTGAATTGCTGCCCTCCCAGTCCAATGTGCAAACCATTACGCCACCACCTACCTATAAACTTTGCATAATTTATTACCACCCTTGAAAAATGTCAGCTACCTATTTTATAAACACTACCCAATCTAGAGCCCGTGGATCCCCACGGGAAACACACTAATTATTACAACCCCAATTCCAATGAAGTTGGGACGTTGTGTAAAATGTAAATTAAAAACAGAATACAATGATTTGCAAATCCTCTTCAACCTATATTCAATTGAATACACCACAAAGACAAGATATTTAATGTTCAAACTGATAAATTTTATTGTTTTTGTGCAAATATTTGCTCATTTTGAAATAGATGCCTGCAACACGTTTCAAAAAAGCTGGGACAGTGGTATGTTTACCAGTGTGTTACATCAGCTTTCCTTGTAACAACATTCAATAAGCGTTTGGGAACTGAGGACACTCATGATTGGGTATAAAAGGAGCATCCCCAAAAGTCTCAGCCATTCACAAGCAAAGATGGGATGAGGATCACCACTTTGTGAACAACTGCATGAAAAAACATTCCAACTGTTTAAGAACAATGTTTCTCGATGTTCAATTGCAAGGAATTTAGGGATTCCATCATCTACAGTCCATGTGATGTGTGCTGTGGTCTGAGTCCACATTTTAAATTGTTTTTGGAAATCATGGACGTCGTGTCCTCTGGACAAAAGAGGAAAACGACCATCCAGATTGTTACCAGTGCAAAGTTCAAAAGCCAGCATCTGTGATGGTATGGGGGTGTGTTAGTGCCCATGGCACAGGCAACTTACACATCTGTGATGGCACCATCAATGCTGAAAGGTACATCCAGGTTTTGGAGCAACACATGCTGCCATCCAAGCAACGTCTTTTTCAGGGACGTCCCTGCTTATTTCAGCAAGACAATGTCAAGCCACATTCTGCACGTGTTACAACAGCGTGTCTTTGTAGTTAAAGAGTGCGGGTACTAGACTGGCCTGCCTGCAGTCCAGACCTGTCGTTCATTGAAAATGTGTGGCACATTATGAAGCGCAAAATACGACAACAGAGACCCCGGACTGTTGAACAACTGAAGTCGTACATCAAGCAAGAATAGGAAAGAATTCCACCTACAAAGCTTCAACAATTAGTGTCCTCAGTTCCCAAACGCTTATTGAGTGTTGTTAGAAGGAAAGATGATGTAACACAGTGGCAAGCATACCACTGTCCCAGCTTTTTTGAAATGTGTTGCAGGCATCCATTTCAAAATGAGCAAATATTTGCACAAAACCAATGAAGTTTATCAGTTTGAACTTTAAATATCTTGTCTGTGGTGTATTCAACTGAATATAGGTTGAAGAGGATCTGCAAATCATTGTATTCTGTTTTTATTTACATTTTACACCCACGTCCCAACTTCATTGGAATTCGGGTTGTATTATAATAACTTTTCATATAAAAATGTCCCCAGACTCAAAACCCTAAACAAAATAAAACTCCAATAATAAAAGAAAAAATGACAGTTATTAAAAAGTACATGACAACAATTGCAAAAATCCCAAATTAAAGAGCTGATAATACAGAAAAAGACGTGTGTGTGTGTGTGTGTGTATATATATATATATATATATATATATATATATATAAACTTCTCAAACTCCCAACAGCTGAATTCTGAGCGTTTTATCTTCAAATTAAAGCTGACCGTCTTCTCTTAACCGTCACATTCACTCTTTCTCACTGCTGCAGCACTAAAATAAATACTGCCTGTCGGTGTCCAAATATTTATGGACTCGATCGCGCGCACCGCCTCCCTCCCTTCAGTGTCGCTGTGCGCGCTCAGACTCACAGGTGGTGATGTCACTAAATATAGAGCAGGCGAAGGAAGGAAAGGCCCCTCCCTCTCTGTGTCCGCACGCTTCCACATGACTTCACATACGTGTGCAAAAGCGCCAGACATCTGCACACTGAGGTCAAAGGTCATCCAGCGGGCACGCTGTGGGAAGACGTAGACGTCAGTGTGAAGCCTGTGAGCGTACAGCTCACTGACAAGCAGCAGTACGGTAGCCCCAGAGGACCAAAAAACAAACCTACAAGAGAAATCACACACATTCAAAAATATATCACAGACCACAAATGACACACACGCACGCACACAAGCCATTTTCTCAGTCATAATTTGTCTGCAGTTCCTTCGAATTGAAAAAAAAAGTGAGACAATCAGTGGTGGGCACAGCTAACCGGAAAGTTAGCTTCGATAACCATTAATAGAGGTCACAGTTTATCTCTGTATTATATATTTATAAGCCGTTAACGGAGCTGCGTTCACAAACACAAAACAAATGCATGAAAAATAAGTCAATAAAAAATAAAATACCAAATATGGTCATCGCCTCTAAATTGCAATATTAATAGTCAGAGTTTATCTCTGTATTATACAAACACAGGAATGGCTCATCCCACAGCAATAAGTGTATTTTCACTTTAAAAAAATAGATTTGTATGTACATACTGTCTTTAAAGCAGACACACTGTCGATTTATGCTACAAGAGCTCATCTCGACAGAACACTGGCCTTCCTGTTGCAGACACACAACAGACAGGAGGTAACATGAATGATTTTAGGGTTTACAAACCTTTTTAACCTTTAAACTTTACTCACTTTACCAGCAAAAAAATGTTAGTGGCCTGAAAGTTAGGGGGACTAAATTTAGCAGAAGCTAATCAGTCTGCTGATGGTTTTCAAATTTAGCTGAGCACTAATCCGCTAACAAAACCATTAGCTTTGCTAATTAGCAGTTAGCACATTAGGGAAACTGTGCCCACCACTGGAGACAATGGTATGAAATTGCGATTCAAGTGTATTGTTACATCCCTAACTGTATGTTTAACCCTCTGGGGCCGACACCGTCATATATAATTTAGCTTTACTAAATTATAAATAACTTTTTAATGATATGAGATAGAAACTTACTTTTTTTTGCTTAAAAGTTAACTCTGCAGACGTTCAAAGCCAGCCATCGGCCATCTTTGTACTCCTCATAGAAGCTGTGTGATGATGTGCGCAATGTGAGTGTCCAATCGGAATTGGTTCACCGTCACAAGATTTTCCAAAACCCAATCGTAGGGCAGATTCACCTCACGTGAAAAGCCAAAGATCGTTTTCAGGAGTGATATATTACTAGTTGGCCCATTTAAATAGCCCCCTGGGTGCTCCAATGAGTACATACTATTGGACTCCAAATGCGCCCTGCACCATTATGCACAGTGATCACTGAAGCAGATGGAGAGCCTCTGATGACAATCTCATGTGCTCAAACAAAGAATGTGTAACTATCAGGATTGCTCCACTAGTTTGCATGTGAATGTTACTGGATAACTCTGTTGCTTTTACCATGAAGACAAAAAACACATAGACCATTTTGTATATATTGTTCAAAATGTGCATTTGTGTTTATTGTTTGAACCTTTTTGTTGTACAGTCTTTCACACAAGACCTCAAATTACCTTTATAAAGTGTCAAAACAGTTGTTTATTATAGTTTGCTGTGTGTTTTGAATAAATGTGTGTGGAAAATTATTTTCCGCTTTACTTTTTCCTTCCTTATTTTTGATTGTAAACCTTTATTACACTTATAAAACACAACAAAAGCATATATATTCTGAAAGCACAGGTTGTCCTGAAAAAAAGAGACATAAAACTTGATTGCGGGATGCAGGGAGAGCTGTTAACAGCAATAATAAAACATTTATGCCAGGCGAGTGAACTGTCCAAAAAATGCCCTCGGACCCCAGAGGGTTAACGAATTGGACATGAATACTAATTTGTGACCTTTGTTCCAACAAAAAAGTAGGTCAATAACAGCGTCCTAATTTGTCCAGAGATTCTTAAAAATATGGGATTTGTAAAGTGTGCCTTGAAATTTTCAAAAGACAGAGTGGTAACATTGTTCTCTTTGACAGAAAGAGTCTTAAGATAATAAAAAGATTAACTGATGAAGAAACAGAATGTGCTAAAGTGATGTAAATTGCCAAATTTGATCAGGAACAGTTCAGCAGATCGAGCGGTAAAACCGGACGGATGGACAGTAGATGAGACAACATCCTTGAAGTCACAGCTGTCAATCAATGAGTAGTGTCCCGTTTTTCCCGGGGACGAGCTTTGCACAAAGAGAATGTTATGATGAATACAAGAACACAGGGAGCAGCAGATACTGCTGCCGTCCTCCTGTTTAACCGCTTGTCCCTGCCAAATTTGTCCCTGTTGAATAAATGATGGCGCAGCATTGTCCAGAGGCAAGCAACAGCGAAACGCAGAGAGTCCGTCAGCTCAGCACTAACGGTGCCACAGTGTCCCGTGGATACAGGTCTGGATCCCGAAAGGAGTCTTAGTCCTCCTGCTCAAGGTGAGGTCACTCAAACATCAGTATACTGATTTATTAGGCTCTTAATGTGGTCCATCGCCTCAGAACAGTTTGGTTTAGGAGACCCCAACACCAGCTGTAGAGTCTGACAAAATAAATCTAAGCTTCGCTCGACCACAAAAAGGTGGCTTCAACCCAACACAAATGTCCAAAATCATTGCGGACTCCAGCAAATGGAAAAGGTCAAGGTGAGACCCACATGTCACCTTGCTCCGATATAGATGGCTGCTTTCATGAGGTAGGGATGGACCAGTTGAGAAAAACAATGAAAACTCATTATTTTGTTGCTTATTATGATGTGTTGGGGTCACAAAATTAATTTATTTTAAGGTGGACTTTAATCAACTATAATACAAAATTAATTTAGGGTTGCATTTAATCAACTTTAATACAAAATTAATTTATTTTAGGTTGGCATTTAATCAACTTTAATAAAAAAAATTAGGGTGGGCGTTAATCAACTTTAATGAAAATAATAATTTTATATATGGTGGGTGTTTAATCAACCTTAATGAAAGATTTATTGAAATGAGGGTGGGCATTTAATCAACTTTAATAATTTTTTTATTGAATTCACGGAGGGCATTTAATCAACTTCAACAAAGAATTGTTTAATTTAGGATGGGTGTTTAATCGACTTTAATAAAAAATGTATTGAATTTAGGGTGGGCATCTAATCATCTTGAATAATTTTTTTTAATTGAATTCAGGGTTGGCATCTAATCATCTTGAATATATATTTTTTTTACTTTAGGGTGCCTGTTTAAATTTTTTGATGTTGAATTTAGGGTGGGTGTTTAATCAGCTTTAACTTTTTTGTTATTTAATTTAGGGTGGGCATTGAATAAACTTTAAAAAAAAATTATTTAAATTAAGGTGGGCATCTAATCAACTTCCATAATTTTTTTTATTGAATTTATAGTTAGAATTGAATCAACTTTAATAAAAAAAAATTAATGAATTTAGGGTTGGCATTTAATCAACTTGAATAAAAGTTTTTATTGAATTTACAGTGGGAATTTAAGCAACTTTAATACAAAAATAATTTAATTTAGGATGGGTGTTTAATCAACTTTAATGAAAAAATTATTTCATTTAGTGTGGGCATTTAATTAACTAACAAAAAAATATTTAAATTACGATGGGCATTTAATCAACTTTAATGAAAAAAATTGAATTTAGTGTGGGAATTTAATCAACTTCAATAAAAACATTTTTATTGAATTTGCGGTGGACATTTAACTAACTTTCATTAAAAAGGGGGCGGCATAGTCTTAAGGTGGGGGTGTTCCAATGCATGAATATGATAAATTAAATAGAGCTGACCACACAAAACATAAAGTATCTTTCATTCATACTGTCTGCAATGAAACAGAAATCAAAGTAAATGTGTAAGAATCATTTCGGGTGGGGGGCGTATTTTACATTTTCTTTTTTCACAAAAGCCCCGGATCCTGTCAGGATCGATTAGCACATGTGACATATCCAACATTTAATCCTCTGGCTCCGTTTCAAGGTCCCATGCACAGTGTCAGTGATCCCACCAGAACATGTTTACGGATTATTTTTACACACACCATCCTCCCATCACCAACCGCAAGCACACCTACAGCGTTAGCAAGCCAGGAGTTCTTAAAGATTTATCGTGTGGCAGTTTGGCTTTTATAAACAATTTCTTCAAAGCTCTGAACACATTCAAATCACCGAATTAGAAGTGACAAAAATGAGAATGGAACCGATTTTCCATGATGATGTTTTAGTTTCTGGCATAAGTATCTTAATACACCTCTACCCCTGCGAAATAATCAAAGAAGAAAGTGGTTCAGCTTTTCACAGAATCAGTGCCATGTTACACCACAAGAGGAACTGGAGATTTTGTCTGTGAACGAGTGGACGGGACCTGGCAACATACTTTGTGGAGGAAATCTACCATCCTACAGAACCAGCTTGGCCAGGGGTTCCAGTGTGTCCCCCACTTCCAGAAGGTAACCATTTCCCGAACGGAGTCACTCTTAGAAACCGTTTTTTGACACAAAGTCATTAGAGGGGTACCCAAGGATCCTCCAACGATAGCTAGAACCAAAGACAAGCAGTCACTGCATTTGGTTACTGGTTAGTCTACAACTGGCAAACCCAGACAACCCAGGGCATCCACTGATTCCACGAAGCCCACAAATTACAGTGGTGCACTAAAATAAAAGCCAGATTTTTCTCTAATTCCATTACCCAAAAATTTACCAGTGCCATCCACAAAGTCAAGCTCGGTCAACCTTTCCTCGCCAACAGAGGCACTGAAGCTGCTGGAGTCCACAACCCAACCCAGCGTCCAGTCCAACCCTGTAGGACCACAGATCTTCACAGGGACATTTTTTTCCCCACAGGAGCTTGTTGCTCTTTTGATGGCCAACAACTTTTACAAAGCATCAAAGTCTGGTGACACTTCAACTGATGTGCTCACTTAAAAAAAAAAATAAAAATAATAATAATAATAATAAAAATTAAGAAGTGTAAAACAGCAAAAGAGCAGAAAGCATCACCAAATACACATCTCCTTTAGAATTTGTGAAGGCAGCCTCATCTCCAAAGGACTCATAAAAAAATTGAAGAATCACATTTGCCTGAACAATAACAACGGTTGCCGTGCACTTTCATCACCACGGTGGAACGGCACGCTGTTTATGTTGGAACCTGCCGCTTTTTCTTCAACTTTACATGACATGCAGGAACACACACAGCTTTTGTATGATTGCTGGGCCACCAAATGGCCGGAAATGAAATAACTTTTCAAAACAATAGTGACTTTTCCTGGACAGATTTTTTTCCCCCTAGTTTCAAAATTAAAATTTCAAACCAATAGGGCACCGCAGTCTCGTTTGAACCCTGTGTGATATCGCAGGATTTGACCACTTATGGGGAATGCCACTCTGGTGTACTGTTTTGTTTTTGGCTGCAATCACTGAAGCTGTTGCGAAAAGTGCAGGTTTTTTCGGTTCGCAGTGGAGAAGGGAAGACGAGACGAACAGGAGACGTTGTGTTGGTAAGTGTTAGCCTACACAGCTAATCAGAGTACTTACGTTCTATCCCCTACACAACCACTTTGACACGTTTGAGTTCCAGGTCATAAACAAACCGTAACATGCCCGCTTTCTACCACATTGTCACTTTTTCTTTGTATTTTCCCTTTGTTTGCGTGTAATTTCCCCAAAATATCAGATGGCGTGTTTCCGACTGTGGTGCCCTATAGGAAAGTGTGATAGTTGAATAAAAATGAATAAATCTAATTAAATTAAATTTGAAATATACTTATGAACACCAATGTCACAAGAATATTCCACTGAACTTTACACTATATTACAGACAATATATATTACACACAAGCCGCTTTCATACCACTAACTCTTCACACAACAGAAGCAAACAAAATGTAGTCGGCTATTGTATTCGCTAAAAGATACAGAATAGCTTGTAGCAACACAAAGCAGGACTGAATAATACAAATACTTTCAAGAAAACCTCCCATGAGTCACAATAAAAGTAGCAAACAAGCTAATATTTAACAGCTGCTATACTTCCCCGTACTTAAACATAAAGTAACATTTACAACATACATGTTGTAAATGTTCAATGTTAAAAAGATAGCTAACTAGTGATTTTATTAAATACTGTACCTTAAAAGGTATAGCCCCTTTTTATTTTTCACAACAATAATCAAATTTACTTTGTGTAGAAATCTAGTTATTTTGGTAAGATTACAACTTATTTTATTGCTGGTAAAACATTTGCTTTGAATAGTTTGCAACTAATTCATATAGTATTATAGAATCGAATAACAAACAATATTTTCAAGAAAACCTCCCATGAGTCACAATAAAAATAACTAGCAAAAAAGCTAATATAGCCCAGCTCCTGTACTTCCCAAGTCAGCTAGCTTGGCTAGCTAGTACATAACGAGACTGAAACTGGGAATTTAATTGTTTCTGATACTACGTATATGCATGTTGTAACTCTGCAATGTTAAACTGGTAGCTAACTAGTGATTTTTCCATAAAATAACAAAATTTACTTTGTGTAGAAATCTATATTATGGCAAGATTACTACTTATTTTATTACTGGTAAAGTATTTGCTTAATATTTACCAATAACTTTCAACACTGTGTTCAAATATTTCTTCTTCAAAAATAAAAACCCTAAAATATATCGTAAAGGATGGAAAAATACTGAAGAAAATTGCCTCTCTCTGAGACACAAAAGACCAAAAATAAAATCCAAACATATGTCACAGGGCTTCAACTAACAACTATTTCATTATCAGTCACTCTGTTGATTATTTTCTACATTAATCAATGCCTTGTTTGATCCATAAAATGCCAGAAAATTGTGATAAATATCAATCACTGTGTCTCCAAATCCAATACAACGTCCTCAATGTCCCTAACCCAAAAATATTTAGTTCACTGTCAGAGGGAAAAAAACAAAACAAAACAAAACAAAAAAAAAACAAAAAAAACCCAGAAAATATTCACATTTAAAGAAGCTAAAATCAAGAGAATTTTGGACACAAAAAAGGCACATTTATCAATTACTGACATGGTTTGCGAGTTTTTCGTAATTGAGGAATGAGTGCAGTGCTCCTGTCCTGTGATATCCATGAAGGGGCAGGACAGCAGATCAGTGAAGGGGCAGGGGGCACCTAGGCACAGACCACAGTCTTCCCTTGTTTGTCAGGGAAGTCACGCTGGACACTGAAAACAGGAAGAAAGGCCTACGGTGTGACTCAAAACAAACTGCTTCTATTTTTAAGGACAAATAAACACTGCTGTTGTTTCCGTTGGTCCACAGAGTGGACGCACCACTACGACACGCCGCAGGGAAGCGAGGTCAAGAGGAGAGCGAGACCACACTGTGCTTCTGCTCTGCGCAGAACCAAAGTGAAAACGTTGAAGAGCAAGAGGTTGACCAACAAGCAAGATACAAGATGTTTGGCTTCTCAATGGCCAATACCATCCAACCGTTTTCAAAGCATGTCTAGGCTCAAGTCGCAGAAGGAACGGGCATTATGGATGTTCTTGCAGTTCCTATTGGAGGAGATTCCAAAGTATTCCCAGGCGAGGTGGAATATAACAATACCTCCAGTGGTTCTGGATGCATCAGTGGAAGGGTTTCCATTACCCTTTATTTGAAGTACAGAATCGAAAATGTGCTTATTCGAAACGTGTATTCTGAAAAACTCTAAAATACTACAATGTTTTTATGGTGGCATGAGTTTCAGGCAAATGGAAAAACCCTTATTTCAAAAAACTGCAAAGGAATCAATTATTGGTCACATGACATTCTGGAATACACATGTACATACATACATGTGGACAGAGGAAGAGACAGAAAGCTTGCTAAAACAACAACAAAATGGGAATATTTAGCAGGACTAACCCTTATGTCAAGGTGACAGTTGGGATTACCATTCTTGCAAGAGCTTCGTTAGTATGACAGTTCACACGCGAGGACAAAAGCCAACGGTCGCATTCCATCACGCAACGAAAATGCTGTAATTTCGCTACCAGACTGAGTTACTGAATACACATCCTCATTTCTTATTTCAGACTCTTGTATCTGCAATCTTCTCTTGAAGACCACTTCTAGTGTGGACCAGAGGTGAGGGCTGGAACTGATTTGAAACTTCAGCACTTTGTTCTCTTAACTGCTTCCTCTTACAGATGGGTGTTGTGAAAACTGTAACTGTACTCCTACTCTTATTAGTGCAGTACTTTTACTGGTATTTTTTTTAAAGAAATAAAAACCCAAATCAGTAATATAATTAACAATGCCTTATTTTTCACATACAGTTTAACATAAACAATCAACAGCAGCTAACGGCAACAACATTTTGAACAAATCATTAATCATACAAGGCAATGTTCACCTCCCCCCCCCCCCCCCACAAACAGAGAGAGAGAGAGAGAGAGAGAGAGAGAGAGAGAGAGAGAGAGAGAGAGAGAGAGAGAGAGAGCGCTCTTCTACATAGCAATAATAAAATGATTTCCTTAATTTCTCCAGTACTGAAAGCAGTACTATTAATTGGCGGACAGTATCAACACTGCTGTTTTTAATATTTAGTCCCGGCCCATTTCATACTGGGAATGGGTATCCAGCCTTACTTCCTCTTCACCACAAAGCAGCTTCTACATTAAAGGATGAATCCACCTGCCAATCCTGCACTCCATTTTCACCGTCACTGGTGAACAACCGTGAACTTGTTCACATGTGGTAGAACATCACTTCCAACACAGACAGAGAACAATCCAACAATTTCGGTCAGAGCAGCGAGGTCTCACATTTGAAGATGATCATTCTCATCCCAACTAGCAGCAAACATTCTGAAAACACCACCAGAATGATCTGCACGTCGAGTGAAACTCACAAACAGAATCAGTGAATCACCCAACAGGGGGAGCTGTTCCAGAGATGTCGTTAAAAATAACTGCAGGAAATTTACGTCCTACAGGAACACTTTTATAATGTATCTGAATTAAGTGCAGGAGCAGAATAAACCTGACGTCATAGAAAAGGGGAAGTTCCTTTTGTTACATATCTAAAGTCAGGTCAGGTCAAAGGTCAAGTTGGTGATGATGCCTTCATCTGAAAACTCATCTACAAAACTGAAATTTCTTTTTCTGTTTTTCCAGTAGGTTTCTTCTTTGTGTTTCTACTGTCAGCTGCAGAAGATCCACCACAATCGTTGACAAGTTCAACCACACGGCAACTGAACCATACCAACAGGCCTACAATGTTATAACCACACACACACACACACACACACACACACACACACACACACACACACACACACACACACACACACACACACACACACACACACCAGCATCCAAATGTGTTTTCTGTGAAAGGTATCACATTTGCTCGCTGAGTGGGATTATCACACAGAAAAAATCACAAGCTTATTAAAAAATACCTAAAGAGGAGAATCACTCAGTTTCAGCATCACTAACCTCCCTGCTGCCAACTGCATGGGTGCCAACAATATATCTGATTAAATGAAAAATGTTAATATGCACATTTATCGTCAGAATCCTTTCAGTCTTCTTTTCTTGAAAGCTTGGCTCCAGACCCACGTGAAGAGTTTCAAAACAAAGAGATGCCAGGCCAAATGTGCTCCACAGATCGGCAGCCTTGATTCAGGACGACTGAAGAAGCAGCTGTGTGACAGAACCGTCACAATGACCAGCTTTACACCTTCAACAAATAATATAAAATCAATGAATCAATGAATGAATCCAAATTTTTCCCCAGCTTTTTCATTTCTGAATTATTTTTCAGATAATTTTCACAGAACATTGATTATCTCTGCTGTGCACAATTCATTAACTAGAAGACAAACAAACAGGCATAAAATTGGAAACTCCATCCAATTTGGGTGGTGTAGGTAAAACAATGTACAATATGCATTGAATGGGATTTTCAATGTTAAATTTAAATGACCAGAAAATCTGTAATCTGACAGCGTTTGATCTGGATCTGATCCAGTCAATAAAGGAAAACATCCTACATAACTCTCTCAAATATGAAATAAATTTGCTCATTTTTGACAGAGTTATGAATGTTTGAAAATTCATTCAGTGTTAAAGACAGAACTTTTTCCAATTTTCCAAGATTTTTCTGACTTTGACCTTGAAAATTGTATCAGTTCTTGCCTATCTTGCCTATGAATCTTCAGTAAAAATTTTATAATGATATATGAAAAATTGTGGGCTCCAGGTTGTTCACAAACACACAGACAACAGGGGCGAAAACATTGGTGGATGTAGAAAGACCCTTTGGCTTTAACAATACAGATGCCTGGTGTGAAACAAGAAGTTTAACAGAAGCAACAGATTGCACAAATGGTGAGTGAGCGAATCACAGAAAAATAATGGTTCCAAAAATATATGAGAATTTGTGTTTGAAGGAAAGCTACAATCTAAGAGCGGAGGATCCGCTGAAATGACTGAGGTCGAAAAGAATTAACACGGCATTTATTTAACAAAAACATTCTGGCTTGGCAGGGCTTCGTGTTGGCCTGGCAGCTCGTCAGGCATATAATATTATAGGGTAAACACTACACGCACGCGCGCACACACACACACACACACACACACACACACACACACACACACACACACACGTGCACACACACGCGCGCACACACACACACTTGGGCTTTTACATGATAAAATTTATGAAATTATGTCCTTCAAACTATCAATGAAAACTAAACAAAATATACCTGCAACTAAAAAAAAAAAAAAAAATCATAAATGGTTCAGTTATTTTCTCCATGAATCAATTTTTGGGCCATAAAATGTTAGAAAATTGTGAAAAATGACACTCAATGTTTTCACTTCACTATTAATTTAATAGCCCAAAATATAAAAATCAAAATAACAGAATACAGAATTTTGAGCAGCATTTAGTAAAACAAATGTCAAATAAATAAGTTCTGCAGAAGGTTTTCTTTAGACAAAGTTGGATGATTGAGTCTGGAGTGGTTTTCATTCCACCCATCAAATGAAGAAAATGCACTCATGTTTGAAAAAGTGAGACACGGTGTGAAACTGCTGGAATTTATTTCAGGAACAATCATCCAAAGTCTCCTTAAAGATGCTGAACAGAGTTTAAAGTTGATTTTTGTCACTGAGAGTGAACGCCACCGCTTGTTTACTCCTACATCCATTCAGAGGCTGACAGATGAAAACACACACACACTCCATCTGTCATGTCATCAAACCAAACACTTGGGTTCTGTCTCGGCCGTGGCTCCGCCTCTCTCTTTAATGGCAAGTTCTAACAAGGCTGTTGCCTACACATGAAGTCAGTGTTCAGAAAACAACACAAATTCCTTTTTAGGTCTCGTGGGCACCAGAAACCGTGCGCATGTGTGTGTGTGTGTCTCACAGATCAGTATTTGCTGTTGTTCAAAGGGTCTTTTCTGGAAATCATATGTGATTTTCTGCACTTTGACTTCATTGCTGACATTTTCCAAAATTAAACACGATCCGTCCTCTGAATATCACAGCTGTATGACACATTAATAGAAATATATATTTCTATTATTGTATATTTTTAATAGAAATATATTTATGATCTGGATCATTTCTTGCAGTTTGCAAGAACTCAGACGTTTCACAGAAAATAGGTGGGGTTTTTCAGGTGTCCCCTTGTCCTCCGCCATTCACTGGGGTCCTCAACACTGAGGTTCCTACATGGATGATGAATAGAGAAATGCACCACATGGACACTTGTGATGCTCTGTCACAATGCAAGTGATCTTCCTCATCCTCTTCCTCAAGACCTGCTACCAAAGACATCCACTCATCACCTTTGGTAACTGGTTCGAGTCCAAGTCTCACAACAATGCAGTAAGCACCAGAATCCTACAAACGTGGACTTTCGTTGTTCTACAAAGACATCGGCATTGCAAAACACCTGTGTCCAGCGACCTCAACTCACTCTCAAAGGCTCAAGACTAAAGGTGCACTGGCACTAGCTGCACGCACGTTGTTGTGATGATCCCACCTGCTGTGATCCCAGCTGGATGCCATACTTTGTTCCACTGCCTGCTACGTGGTCTGTGCTGGACGGTGTGTATATAAAATAATTATTTCGTAGTGGATTAATCATTTTCTCTGCAAGTTGTCTAAGGAAAACAGCTCTAATCGCTTCCTGAATCACAGAGGACCCCTCCAGCAGCGCCATGCATGCTAAATGAGCTGGAGAAATAATTTGGAGCCATCTAAAAAGGTCATTATTGTCATGTTTACATTGAGATGGCTTGGTAAAACAGTTGCATGTTCTTTCCTTCTTGTCTGCAGCTGTTAAAGTATGTTCATGATTTTTGTTTTTCTTTACTCCGCTTGATGAGCTGCATGCACATTGTGTTGATGAGCAGATTGTGCCACGTAGCACGACATTTATGCATGAAGGATTTTTTTTTGAACATTTCAAAATTCTCTTTGCGCTATTGCATGCGCCGGTGCTCCTCTCACATTCAGTCTACACACGTTAAAGACAAGTTTACTCTCCTGCATCACACAGGTTGTGCAAGTGCATGAAACAGTGTCAGTGCACCTTAAGGCCCCACAGACATGAATGTCACTGCCAAGATAAATGAATGCATGTCTCTACAAGTTCAACATCTTCACCATTTACAGATACCCTCCTGATGGCCGAGTCCAGGAAGTTGTTAAAAGCCTAGATCTTAATCTTGATCCAGGACACTCGCAAACCCAGACACTCTGATTCCTCACTCGGCTTCTTAAGTGCTAAAATCAGAGTATCTATTGGTTCCGCAAAGATCACAGCATTGTCCACAAAGTCAAGGTCATTAAAGCTTTTTGTGACAACAAAAGCAATAAAGTCACTGGTTTCCACAACCCAACCCAACACAGGAGCAGTTGGCCCAGTGCGAACAGGTATGAACTGGGCCTGGGCCTAACCCCACCTCTACCCCAGGCCAAGTTCTTAAGTTGGTCCAAGTTCTATCGAGGGCCGGCTTCTCTTGTTACCCATTCAGTCTGTGCAAGTACTGAACAGCGTAAGAACCCAAACACATCCTGCACAGCTTTTAATGGAGGGACAATGTCCAGCGTAAAGATAACAGACATGAAAAGGAATTTTAACCATTTTAATACACCTTATGTTGTCAAAACAGAAATCCGCTGAAAAACTAAGTGAGAGTGCAAGAAGGAGACCAGTGAGGGAAGCTACCAAGACACCAGTGATGAGTCTGAAGGAGCTTGTGGCTTCTGTGGTTGTGTTTGGAGAACCTGTGCATGACGCAATGTTTGTCTGTTGCACAACCAGTTATATAGCTTCACAGTGAAGTTTAACAGAGTAAGTTTTTCCTTGGAAAGAAAATGTGAAATTTCAGAACCAGTTTGCTGGAAGACACCTGGAGAGACTCCAGGCTGGATTTGATCTGTTGTCTTGTATGAATAACCTTCTCTGTGTCCAAATACTTATGGGCCTGTTATGTATCAAACTGTCATTAAGAAGCAGCCTGCACTGGCTGTTTTGTTATATTTCTGACAAGGGGACAAAAAAAAAAAAAACTGGTCTAAACACACGATAACGGAGGCATGGAGGGGCGACGAGGACAAACAGCGGACTGTCGCATGTCCTCCCACCATCTGAATAAATTGAGGAGGAAAGCAGGACAGTCCTCACTTCACACGATGACTCTGTCAAGTGTGAAGAAGCCGTCTGAGCAACGAGGCGGCGAGAACGTGTCTACAGCGAGTCAGGATTGAGGCTTTGAGATGGAACACATGATCCATCACAAAGCAGTTTTCACTGTCATTCTTCACGCCTGCTTGAACGACCGCCTCAGATTTTTGGGATGTGACCGGCGGGTTGATGCTGCGCGCACGCTGCGGGCGTGCAGGAGTTAACCTGCTCGGCTGGTCTGGTGTTTCAGTGAAGTGATGGGCCATGTACAGACTTGCAGGAGAAACAGTGATATTCTGGATTTTTTTGTCTGAACGGTTTCCCTTCTGACCAGGTTTATGTTCCTGCTGACAGACTGTTTCCAAAAGGTAGAAACTGATTTCCGAATAAGCAAAGCAGCATTTATCCTGCTACTTCATTAGAATGACTGTATTTTATTAAGTCACAGTGTTTTTACTAGTTTGGGTTTACTTTGCACCCCAACAACTACAACAAAACAAAAAACAAAAAAATTACACAGTTCTCTTTACTAGTATGGGAGGTCTTGCGACTTACATCCCAGTGCAACTTATATACCAAAAAATTCACAAGTTT
Organism: Thalassophryne amazonica; assembly: GCF_902500255.1. Classification (NCBI taxonomy): domain Eukaryota; kingdom Metazoa; phylum Chordata; class Actinopteri; order Batrachoidiformes; family Batrachoididae; genus Thalassophryne; species Thalassophryne amazonica. The sequence continues at coordinate 9,109,278 of NC_047115.1, read as the reverse complement.
GTTATTAATAATAGTAATTATAATAACTATTTATATAGAACTCTCACAGGAATCAAAGCACTAAACAAAACAAACTCTGAAAATAAAAGAATAAATGCCAGTAACAAACAAATACACTACAACAACGCACAAAAATCACAAATTAAGAAACTCATAACAGAAACAGGTGTGACTTATTGTCCGTTACAACCTATATATAATTTTTTTCTTCTCCAAGAGGCATTTTTGACAGGTGCGACTTATACTCTGAAAATATGGTAATAATAACTATTCAGACAGGGCTTCCCAAGAATCAAAACACTAAATAAAACAAACTCTGAAAATAAAAGAATGGCAGTAATAAACAAATACACTACAACAACACACAAAAATCACAAATTAAGAAACTCATAACACAGAAACAGGTGTGAGTTATTGTCCGTTGCAACCTATATATAATTTTTTTCTTCTCCAAGAGGTATTTTTTTTTAAGGTGCAACTTATACTCTGAAAATATGGTAATAATAACTATTTCGATAGGGCTTTCCAAGAATCAAAGCACTAAACAAAATAAACCCCACTAATATAAGGAGACTACAACAATGCACAAAACGTAAGTGCTGGTAAGAAAAAAACTAAATATATCTACACACACAAACACACACACACATTTACTTTTTTAAATTAAGAATTTTTCTCACATTTTAAAGTATTGTTTCCAAAGCTGTGGGTCAGCAATCTGTATCCATCTGATAATTTCTTTTTATGCAAACGGCATCAAATAACATCCAATATGTCGGCCGTCACACATTGATTTGTCCATCATGCTTATTTTTGGAATCTAACAGTCCTTATGTTACACACCACACACTGAGGGCCTCCTCCATAATCCACTGTTCACTTCTCTATGTTGCTGTTGGCCAGCAGTCTGTGTCCATCTGACAATCTCTTTTGTTCAAACTGTCAAATAACAACCAATATGTTGCCCAAGTCAAGTCTTGGAACATTTGTGGCGCTCTGCCACAAAGATGGCACTGCATATATCCCTTGAGTCCTGGATGGCAACCACCCAACACTGCTAAAATAATCATCTTTCTGCCGCAGTCATGAGGAGTGTGAGTGTGTCTTTGGCCTGTTCCACCTACTGGGGTCCTCAACACTCAGGCACCTGTGCGATGGATCATTCACAGAGAAACGGGCCACATGTCGAAAATGCTGAAGTTGATGCTCCTTCACAATGCAAGTGATACTCCCCATCCTAGTTTTTCGAACTAACCACTTGTTTGGTACAAAGCCATTCCAGTAGTACCCAAGGATCCTCCAAAGAGACAGAGTACCAATGACATCAAGTTGTCACCTTAGGTCAGTGGTTAGCATCCAAGTCTCACAATCATACAGCAAGACAGGAAGCACCATGACCCTAAACACTTGGACCTTTGTTTTCCTGTAAAGATGATCAGCATCTCCAAACACACCTGTTGGGCAAACTCTTGACTCCACAAGCTTTTCCCCAGGTGCCTCTCAGTCTCAAAGATGGAGGAACTAGAGACATAAATGTCACTGCTGAGATAACTGAACATCTGTTTGGACTCTAGTACTTTGACATAAGACATAAGTCCACAATTTCTAAGTGATTTTGGGCAAAAATCAAAAATCCAGAAGACACCTTTACAAATGAAAAACTGCAAGACAACTTAAAACTTACAAGAACAAGGACAGCCACCTGCTCATGTGGGAAATACCATTAATAGATTATACATCAGAAATGGACATTTGTCACGTCCACTCATGTCCTGGAGCATGCACTGGTGGCCTGCATTGCCACATTCTCCATTCTATGGAAATTCCATGGCTCCTTGACCCCCACACCCCTCCCAGGAAGACAACCAGCCTAGTCTAGCATCCCAAAAGCAACAGTCTATCTGCTGCAGCCAGGTGATGTGTAGATGTCCCCTTCAGCTCTTCCAGTAACTGAGGTTCTCGACACTCAGTTCTGGATCATGTCCAGAGAAAAACAACACATGGACATAATGTTGTAGCTGAGGTTCCCCTCACAATGCAAGTGATACTCCTCATCCGAGTCTGGGGATGGGACGTGAGGACCAGTTCCAACTTCTTCAATCTGTTGGACTCATGTGCCTCACAATGTACTAATTATCAATGCCTGCATGTTTTTTCTGACAGTTCCACATTACAAATAAACTCATGTTTGAAGTCATGTCTGATGTCATGATGCCAAACTCTGCATCTAGCAACAAAGAAATCAGCTCCAGTGATCCTGAAAACCCCTTTAGGCCCACATGGATCAGGCATCAATAAGAGAACCTGTAAAGATTCAGACCAAGAAGGAGAACAGATAATGACACTGACTGAAATATGATTAATCTATCTGCAACAGTCTCTCAAAAGTAACTTCTCAGAAACAAGGATGCTCCAAAGACACCTAGCGAAGAGAAAGACACTCCCTCGCAGTGTAAGTGATACTCACCATCCTAGTTTTTCAAATTAACTACTTGACTGACACAAAGTCAAGGGATCCTCCAAAGACACAGAGTACCAAAGACATCAAGTTGTCACCTTAGGTCAGTGGTTAGCATCCAAGTCTCACAACCATACAGCAAGACAGGAAGCACCAGGACCCTAAAGACTTGGACTTTTGTCCAAGTCTTAGTTTTCGTGATGCACGGCACAACTGTTATACTGGAACAGGTACATGTTGGATTTACCTTAATGTGCTTACAGTGTGTCTGTGAAAGTGTTATAGCTCGGACACTTTTAAAGGCTAACTCAAGACCTACCTGTTTAACCTGGCTTTGGACTCGGTGTGTGTGTACGCACCTGTTTAAGGGTGTCTGTATTTGGGTTGGTGTTGAATTGGTTAAAGGTGTTTGTTTTCATTATGTAAAGCACTTTGATGTTTGAAAATAATCTATAAATCAAGTTTGACTGATTGATTAAAGTATCCGATCAGGACTTGTTATTGGTAGATACTCAATATGAAATGACCTGATCAGGATCAGGGCAAAAAAAAAACCCTGATGGGTACATCCCGAGTCACAGTCCCTTAGCCTTGATGCAAGACAATCACAAATCCAGACACTCCAACTCCTCACTTAGCTTCTCAAATGTTGCAATCAGGGTATTCATAGATTCCACACAGACTGCAACACTGTCCGCAAAGTCAAGGTCAGTGAAATTTGTCACAGACAAAAACACTGATATTCGCACTTGCATCCAGTCAGTACGTGTAGAGCAAGAATGAGGGTCGACTTATTGGGTGTAACGCTTCACCGTAAGGGTTGCTAAGTGGCAAGACAAATACTCTTGGAGTTGCTACGATCCAGGCAATACCATCCTCTGGAGACAGGGACTTCAAATCCTTTCTTCCTAGCTGAAGGAATTTTATCTGTCTCCCAGTCTGAACCCAAGATTGCTTGCAATTCCTGGGCCCGGTGTCATAAAGCAGTCTAATCTTGTTTAGGCAAATAAACTCACTTAGTAACTTTTTGACATTAGTCATTGCACAAAGTGCTTAGTCGGCTAAAGTTTCGCGTTAATCGACTAAAGTTTTTAGTCTGGTACAGAAGAGGCTAATCTTATTTTAGCTGACAAAACTTAAGTGTATTACCTCAAAAAATGGCAGCTGTCGTGTACCAACACTTGATTGTGCAGTTGAGTTGACGGAACGCCCAAGTGCACCCCTACGTCACTCGTATTACTCCAAAGTAGAGCTTCCTCTGCTTTTGGCCGTGGTTGCAGCAGAGGATGACTGTCATTTGATGTGTTTGTGACAGTTCTCACATTAGCCACCGGGCGTTGCTGTTATGCTGAGCAGTGTTGCGTGCACAAAAAGGCTTGACGGAAGTGTAGAAGAACAAACGGTAGGCCAAGAGCTAAGCACGTCCTTCTGCAGTTGTGGGTCCATAAATGTTAATAAAGCCAGTTAACAAAACAAAAGCTGGATAGTTCATGACAACGATCAACCCGGAAGTAAACAAAACTGTCGCGCGTTGGAGGCGTTTCTTGGTAACGCCACTCGTGAGGCCATTATGTCCATGAAGATCGTTGACTAAAGTATCCCCTGTGTCCCCTTTGTGTACTGAATGTTTGGTGTGTTTTTTCTTTTCTTTCTTTTCTTTTCTTTTATTCTGTGTTTTTCTGTATACCCATTGCTGTACAGCTCGTTGCTCCTTTGGAGACGCTGAATAAATAAAGTGAAAGTAAGACGGCTAATCTACAAGTTTAGCAATCAATATGAAACGGTGATTAGATGGATAATGTTGGGCGTCTAACTGTAGTCGACTAACTAAGTTTAGCAGACTGAACGATTAGACCATCATGAAACCGGGCCTAGGTGAATAACATCTCCAACCACCCGGAGGAGATCAGCTCCAATACCTCTAATTCCTGGAGCTTTCTCCTTCCTCAGCTGTTTCACCACCTTCACAAGCTTATTGAGATTCTCTGGTTCACAGCTGAGTGACAGATCAGCCACCAGAACCGTGGCACTTAAGATGTCAATCAAAGCAGCCGGTCCAGTGAGACAGTACGGCAGAATCATCAGTCAGGACTGTGTGATCGCTCGCCATGGTATGGGACAAGCTGTATGTTTGTGAAGAATGTAGCACTTTGATTCCTGTGTGAGCAGGTGGAAGGTCACTAGACCACAGAAGGTGAGTTCGGTGCTAATAGATTCCCCTAACAAATGTGTCCTTGTCTACTCTCAGGACAACACAGCCGGTGTTCTCAGCTCCTTATACAGCCCGGAATCCCACCGTGCACTACAACTCATCTGGATGACATACAGAGTGCCCACAGAGATTAAACATGCACCGCAGTGTAAACTCAATCAACTCATTCATCACATGCCTGTACAAAAAGGTTTACATGTTGAAGTTAATGACATCATCAACTAATTAGAGCTTCAAGTAAAGATTAGAACGGAGGACAACCAGCATGTTATTTTTCAATCTGTCTTAAAGAACATAGTATCTTATATAAGTGATTATTTTGATGGAAAAGTTCCATATTCATAAATTTAAATAATAACCATTTGAAGTGCTGTGGTTAACGAAATTATACTAATAAACCAATAAAATTATTTAGCGAAGAAAACTACCAAATGTTCACTGGTACCAGAACTATTTATTTAAAAAAACTTAATTACAGTCATTATTATTTGCAGCCAGGTGACAACCTCACTGAGGCTGAAGAACCTTGAGCGTCTTCTGACTTGTGAGTCTGCCAGTGGACATTCTTCAAACATTAGTGTCACGAGGAACGAGCTCGCAGCTGGACGCTCTTTTCTCCGTCCTGTTCGGTTTCATTCTAACTCTCTCTTTCATCCTGTTATTAGCTGGAAATGGACCTGAAGGCCTCATCAATAACACACTCAAACATCCATCTGCTCCAGCAACATCACACAACACTGCACCGTCACTCTGCTGCACGCGCGCGCGTGTGTATGTGTGTGCACCCTGACCGTGCATACAGGCTAACCACGCCCACTCCCTTCTCGTCTGCGGGTCACTGGTTTGTTTAAAAGCACAACAAAGGAAACAAGTGGCCAAGCACCACCTGCCAACATCCCATCATGCCATTTGGTGAACATCAACATTTTAGAAAACCCGCCGATAAGAAAGCAAGTAGTAAGTAATGTTTGATTGTCTCAGACGAAGCCCTACTTGAAGAAGAAAAAGTTGCAGTTCCTTGTCTGGCCACTTGAGGGTGGCACTAAAACTGAGCACATTCACATAGGAGTCCATGTTAAAATGTCCAACTTTAGTGCAGAAATTAACCAGGTACAAAAAAAAAAATGGTTTTGATCTATATAGATAGTGCCCTTGCCCATGACAACTGCACAGGGGTGGAATTTGTTCTAAGTTTCTAGTTTAAGACGTTTGAAAACATAACGTTCTGTAGAACTGCTGGTGCTAGCACTTTTAGCAGGTGTTGGTAGCAAGATCTTTTGAAGCCACATTAATGCATGATTACTGAGATGGACGCGGGTCTCACGTCAGTCACCAACATGTTGAAGACTGCCTCAGTCAGGATATTTGCTTGCTGAGATGTGCATGTTGTTGGTTTGGCAACAAAGTCGTCCACCGAAGAGGAACATATATATATATTAGCATTGTAACGTAGCATTACAACACAGCGTTATCACATTTCCTATTCAAACATGGCATCGCTGTTATAACATTACAGCAAACACGTGTGCTAAGGTTAATGAAATTATCATCGTTAATATTAACGTTTACAGCTATCAGTATAAGTAAGTAGCTCACTATAAATGTTAATGTTAGCGGCTAACTAGCCAATTATAGCTTCCAGAGATGACTGTCTCGCTTCGTCAGAATCAGCCACGTTTCTTTCTCAGATGCTCCTTCATCGCTGTTGTACTGCCATGCATTACACATTTTTCTCTTTTGAGCTCCGTTGGCAGCTAGCTGTGATATTGTTTGCGTGTAACTCTTCTGGTGACATCACATCTGACCTGGATTACCAATACCGCGCATGTGTGTCAAGGAGAGAAAGGCAGCGGAAGATACAGCAGCAGCTTTGAGAAAAAACAAACCTTAAGAAAACAAATGACATTGCTTGTTAAATTAGTCACTGAAGATTTTGATAGTCGACGCAATCGTGACTAGTCGACTGATCGTGACAGTGCTATACCCGATAGCAATGTACAGTACCGTATCAACAGCAACAGCCTAATATTTTTTATGATATTTTGTAATGATCACTCAGTACTTTAAAGGAGGAAAAAGTTAGACAAAAATGCATCGAAATCTCGTCGCTTAGTGAACGCAATCAAGATCAGAGCCATCAGATTCGAGCCAGCGTGAATGGTCACATAAAGCCTGGCTTCAAGAATCTTGGTCCGTGAGATCCAAAGTAGTACATCACTTGTCACTGGTCTGCTCAAACCAGATCAACAAACAAACAGCTGTGCAACAAGTCGGGTTTGGTGGATTAAGTTGCACTGGATCACTGCAGTACCTTGGACCCCGAGGACCAGGATGGGAAAACACCACCTAGAAAGCCGAGGCCACTTGTTGATGAGCACATGAGCAGTTGTTTGAGAACAACTTCCCTACACCAACAAAATCTGCAGTTGTCCCCGGTCTCCCCTATCACGTTTGCGGTACTTTGAAGGTACTATCGGGGGCCTGGGGACTTCCTGCTTACCCAGTCCTCGAAGTGTTTGCTGCCGTTGTGCAGAATGTCTTCAAACTGGATGATGCAGTTCGCCACGAAGTCGTCGTAGCCGATGGGCGCGTCGTGGAAGACGGACATCTCGATCCTGCGGCCGTCGTGGACCTCCGTGGTGAACTCGTCGTTCCACGCCGGACTGTTGGTCTTCTGCTTGGTGGACGTCTGGCCCACGCGGGAATCATCCACGTTCAGGGCGATGTAGGTGTCGAGCAGGAAGGTCTGAGTCTTCGGGCCGACGGCGTGACGCAGGGACCAGGCTGTGGGTTTGAGGTCCAGAGCCTCGCAGATCCGGATCCTCAGCTGTCCGTTGAAGACCACCATGGCGGTGAAACGGCTCCAGAACTCCACAAATCCCCTTCGAGTCAAAACTCAGCCCACGGCGCGCACGCGCGGGCACGCACAAATATGTTTTGGTCTCACTTTGAGTTCTGGGTCCGGACTTTAAAAACTGACGCGAAATACGTCCAAACAAACAAGATCAGCAGCGGCCGAGGCCCCCGAACTGAGGCGGTCTGTCATGGTTCCTCACAGCTCGGAACCGGGGCTCCGTGCGAGCACTCAACCGGGAACCGAGGCGCGTTCTGGGCGTGTCCAGGCGCCTCCGTGGCAGCGGCGCATCTGGGATGTTGCAGCCGGACCGCAGCGAGCCGACAGCGGCTGCAGACAGCCGCAGAGGGAGGGGAGGGACGGCGGGAGCGGGCGGGCAGCAGGTGGGTGCGCGGACAGCGGGCTCCTCCTGCTCTGAGCTCCGCTGCTCCGCTCGCTTCTCCGCGGGACAGGAGGTGAGAAAAAAACAAACAAACAAACAAAAAAACACGTCGGATTTCTGGGAGCCTGCTGCTGCTGCGACTGGCGGAGGAGTTAACGGCAATAAATAATAAATAAATAATGGCGCGTTATATTAGGGGAGACCGGGGCCGGTGTTACGGGTTTGCAGATAAGTTAGATCAAGGATAGCTATGGGACTGCACAAAAATATAGGCAGAATTACAAATAAATTAGGGGACACTGGGATCAGCATTACAGATTTGCCAGTAAATTAGTCGAGGACAACATTTAGTGTCAGATTTTTGGGAGCCTGCTGCTGCCACGGAGGAGTTCACAGCCAAAAAAGAGAGAGAAAACAGGGCATGTTATATTAGGGGTGACTGGGGCCAGTGTTCTGGGTATAGAAATAAGTTAGATCAAGGATAGCTATGGGACTGTACAAAAATAGGCAGAATTACAAATAAATTAGGGGGCACTGGGATCAGTATTACAGATTTGCCAGTAAATTAGTCAAGGACAGCGTTCAGTGTCAGATTTTTGGGAGCTTGCTACTTCCACAGAGGAGTTCACAGTCCCCCCCCCCCCCCCCCCCAAAAAAGATAGAAAACGGCATGTTATATTAGGGGTAACCGGGGCCAGTGTTATGGGTTTGGAAATAAGTTAGATCAAGGATAGCTATGGGATTGCACAAAAATAGGCAGAATTACAAATAAATTAGGGGGCACTGGGATCAGCATTAAAGATTTGCCAGTAAATTAGTCGAGGACAACATTTAGTTTCAGATTTTTGGGAGCCTGCTGCTGCCACGGAGGAGTTCACAGACAACAACAACAAAAAAGAGAAAACGGCATGATATATTAGGGGTAACTGGGGCCAGTGTTATGGGTTTGGAAATAAGTTAGATCAAGGATAGCTATGGGACTGCACAAAAATAGGCAAATTAGAAATAAATTAGGGGGCACTGGGATCAGCATTACAGATTTGCCAGTAAATTAGTGGAGGACAGCGTTCAGTGTCAGATTTTTGGGAGCCTGCTGCTGCCACAGAGGAGTTCACAGCCAAAAAAAGAGAGAGAAAACAGGGCATGTTATATTAGGGGTGACCAGGGCCAGTATTATGGGTATAGAAGTAAATTAGATCAAGGATAGCTATGGGACTGCACAAAAAATATGCAGAATTACAAATAAATTAGGGGGCACTGGGATCAGCATTAAAGATTTGCCAGTAAATTAGTCGAGGACAACATTTAGTGTCAGATTTTTGGGAGTCTGCTGCTGCCACGGAGGAGTTCACAGACCAAAAAAAAAAAGAGAGAGAAAATAGCATGATATATTAGGGGTAACCGGGGCCAGTGTTATGGGTTTGGAAATAAGTTAGATCAAGGATAGCTATAGGACTGCACAAAAAATAGGCAGAATTACAAATAAATTAGGGGGCACTGGGATCAGCATTACAGATTTGCCAGTAAATTAGTTGAGGACAACATTCAGTGTCAGATTTTTGGGAGCCTGCTGCTGCCATGGAGGAGTTCACAGCCAAAAAAAGAGAGAGAAAACAGGGCATGTTATATTAGGGGTTACCGGGGCCAGTGTTATGGGTTTGGAAATAAGTTAGATCAAGGATAGCTATGGGACTGCACAAAAATAGGCAGAATTACAAATAAATTAGGGGGCACTGGGATCAGCATTAAAGATTTGCCAGTAAATTAGTCGAGGACAACATTTAGTTTCAGATTTTTGGGAGCCTGCTGCTGCCACGGAGGAGTTCACAGACAACAACAACAACAAAAAAGAGAAAACGGCATGATATATTAGGGGTAACTGGGGCCAGTGTTATGGGTTTGGAAATAAGTTAGATCAAGGATAGCTATGGGACTGCACAAAAATAGGCAAATTAGAAATAAATTAGGGGGCACTGGGATCAGCATTACAGATTTGCCAGTAAATTAGTGGAGGACAGCGTTCAGTGTCAGATTTTTGGGAGCCTGCTGCTGCCACAGAGGAGTTCACAGCCAAAAAAAGAGAGAGAAAACAGGGCATGTTATATTAGGGGTGACCAGGGCCAGTATTATGGGTATAGAAGTAAATTAGATCAAGGATAGCTATGGGACTGCACAAAAAATATGCAGAATTACAAATAAATTAGGGGGCACTGGGATCAGCATTAAAGATTTGCCAGTAAATTAGTCGAGGACAACATTTAGTGTCAGATTTTTGGGAGTCTGCTGCTGCCACGGAGGAGTTCACAGACCAAAAAAAAAAAGAGAGAGAAAATAGCATGATATATTAGGGGTAACCGGGGCCAGTGTTATGGGTTTGGAAATAAGTTAGATCAAGGATAGCAATAGGACTGCACAAAAATAGGCAGAATTACAAATAAATTAGGGGGCACTGGGATCAGCATTACAGATTTGCCAGTAAATTAGTCGAGGACAGCGTTCAGTGTCAGATTTTTGGGAGCCTGCTGCTGCCACGGAGGAGTTCACAGCCAAAAAAGAGAGAGAAAACGGCATGTTATATTAGGGGTGACCAGGGCCAGTGTTATGGGTATAGAAATACGTTAGATCAAGGATAGCTATGGGACTACGCAAAAAATACGCAGAATTACAAATAAATTAGGGGGCACTGGGATCAGCATTAAAGATTTGCCAGTAAATTAGTCGAGGACAACATTTAGTGTCAGATTTTTGGGAGCCTGCTGCTGCCACGGAGGAATTCACAGCCCCCAAAAAAGAGAGAGAAAACGGCATGATATATTAGGGGAGACCGGGGCCAGTGTTATGGGTATAGAAATAAGTTAGATCAAGGATAGCCATGGGACTGCACAAAAAATACGCAGAATTACAAATAAATTAGGGGGCAGTGGGATCAGCATTACAGATTTGCAGGTAAATTAGTCGAGGACAACATTCAGTGTCAGATTTTTGGGAGCCTGCTGCTGCGATGGAGGAATTCACAGCCAAAAAAAAAAAGAGAGAGAAAATGGCATGTTATATTAAGGGTGACCGGGGCCAATGTTATGGGTTTGGAAATAAGTTACATAAAGAATAGGTATGGAACTGTACAAAAAAATACGCAGAATTACAAATAAATTAGGGGGCACTGGGATTAGCATTACAGATTTGCCAGTAAATTAGTTGAGGATAACATTCAGTGTCAGATGTTTGGGAGCCTGCTGCTGCCACGGAGGAGTTCACAGACAACAAAAAAAAAAGAAGAGAGAAAACGGCATGATATATTAGGGGTGACCGGGGCCAGTGTTATGGGTTTGGAAATAAGTTAGATCAAGGATAGCTATGGGACTGTACAAAAAATAAAAATAAAAATAGGCAGAAATACTAATAAATTAGGGGGCACTGGGATCAGCATTACAGATTTGCCAGTAAATTAGTTGAGGACAACATTCAGTGTCAGATTTTTGGGAGCCTGCTGCTGCCACGGAGGAGTTCACAGCCAAAAAAAGAGAGAGAAAACAGGGCATGTTATATTAGGGGTGACCAGGGCCAGTATTATGGGTATAGAAATAAGTTAGATCAAGGATAGCTATGGGACTGCACAAAAAATACGCAGAATTACAAATAAATTAGGGGGCACTGGGATCAGCATTAAAGATCTGCCAGTAAATTAGTCGAGGACAAATTTAGTGTCAGATTTTTGGGAGCCTGGTGCTGCCACGGAGGAGGTCACAGCCAAAAAAAGAGAGAGAAAACAGGGCATGTTAAATTAGGGGTGACCAGGGCCAGTATTATGGGTATAGAAATAAATTAGATCAAGGATAGCTATGGGACTGCACAAAAATATGCAGAATTACAAATAAATTAGGGGGCACTGGGATCAGCATTAAAGATTTGCCAGTAAATTAGTCGAGGACAACATTTAGTGTCAGATTTTTGGGAGCCTGCTGCTGCCACGGAGGAGTTCACAGACCCCCCCAAAAAAAGAGAGAGAAAATGGCATGATATATTAGGGGTAACTGGGGCCAGTGTTATGGGTTTGGAAATAAGTTAGATCAAGGATAGCTATAGGACTGCACAAAAATAGGCAGAATTACAAATAAATTAGGGGGCACTGGGATCAGCATTACAGATTTGCCAGTAAATTAGTCGAGGACAGCGTTCAGTGTCAGATTTTTGGGAGCCTGCTGCTGCCACAGAGGAGTTCACAGCCCCCCAAAAAGAGAGAGAAAACGGCATGATATATTAGGGGTGACCAGGGCCAGTATTATGGGTATAGAAATAAATTAGATCAAGGATAGCTATGGGACTGCACAAAAAATATGCAGAATTACAAATAAATTAGGGGGCACTGGGATCAGCATTAAAGATTTGCCAGTAAATTAGTCGAGGACAACATTTAGTGTCAGATTTTTGGGAGCCTGCTGCTGCCACGGAGGAGTTCATAGGCCAAAAAAAAGAGAGAAAATGGCATGATATATTAGGGGTAACCGGGGCCAGTGTTATGGGTTTGGAAATAAGTTAGATCAAGGATAGCTATAGGACTGCACAAAAATAGGCAGAATTACAAATAAATTAGGGGGCACTGGGATCAGCATTACAGATTTGCCAGTAAATTAGTCGAGGACAGCGTTCAGTGTCAGATTTTTGGGAGCCTGCTGCTGCCACGGAGGAGTTCACAGCCAAAAAAAGAGAGAGAAAATGGCATGTTATATTAGGGGTGACCAGGGCCAGTGTTATGGGTATAGAATACGTTAGATCAAGGATAGCTATGGGACTACACAAAAAATACGCAGAATTACAAATAAATTAGGGGGCACTGGGATCAGCATTAAAGATTTACCAGTAAATTAGTCGAGGACAACATTTAGTGTCAGATTTTTGGGAGCCTGCTGCTGCCACGGAGGAGTTCACAGCCCCCCAAAAAAGAGAGAGAAAACGGCATGATATATTAGGGGAGACCGGGGCCAGTGTTATGGGTTTGGAAATAAGTTACATAAAGGATAGGTATGGAACTGTACAAAAAATACGCAGAATTACAAATAAATTAGGGGGCACTGGGATTAGCATTACAGATTTGCCAGTAAATTAGTCGAGGACAACATTCAGTGTCAGATTTTTGGGAGCCTGCTGCTGCCACGGAGGAGTTCACCGCCCCCCCTAAAAAGAGAGAGAAAATAGGGCATGTTATATTAGGGGTGACCGGGGCCAGTGTTATGGGTTTGGAAATAAGTTAGATCAAGGATAGCTATGGGACTGCACAAAAAAAAAAAAAAAATCAGCAGAATTACAAATAAATTAGGGGAGATGGGGATCAGCATTACAGATCTGACAGTAAATTAGACAAGGACAACATTCAATGTTTCCAAACAAATTAGAGGAGACCAAGGATAGCTAGCATTACAGAGAAATTAAGAAGGCTCGCAAATAAATTAGGGGAGCCAGTGTTACAGGTTTGCAGTGGTGGGCACAGATAACCAAAAAATTAACTTCGATAACAGATAATCAGATAACTGAAAAGTTATCTGAGATAAAGATAAAACAATAAACCACCCAAAAATGTATTGGAAGTTACAGATAACTGATAACAGATAAATTCCAATATTATCTCTGGCAAACAAATTTAATAGCTTCTAATAATATTAAAGATAACAACAGACCTAAACAATAAGACCACACTTTTTTCTTTCAACAGTCTGCCCCTGCTGGAAGCTCTTGTTTACTACAGGGCTCCAAGCACAAAGACACCCCAAGACCCAAACAATGAGACCACACTTTTTTCTTTCAACAGTCTGCTCCTGCTGGAAGCTCTTGTTTATTACAGCCCTCCCAACACAGAGACACCCTGAGAGCAGCCGTAAAGCCACCTCTCTATCAATGACAAAGCTCTGGTCATGCAGAGATCTTGAAAAATAAAGTCATATTGAGTTATGGTGTTGATTTATAAATAACATTAATACCGATAGAATAACTCCATTAATGTCAATTCTGTCATTTGTACAAAGTTAAAATATAACATATATCTTTTAATGTTGAATAATGCACTAATTCTGATGTTTTGTAACAAAGAGACTGGGTAAACGTGCCTCTGCTAAACACTGATTGGTTCAGTCATTCATTATGTAAACCAACACATTAATGTGAAGTCTGTCATGTGTTGGTGTTTAAATGTGCTTTTGTAAAATATTCAATTTTTTTATTTGTAAAAACAGGCATTTTTACGGAGCCCTGGAAGTGTCATCGCAAAATTTTTTGCATGTGGAGAGAATGTGCGCATGTTTGCGCACATTCTCTCCACATTCTCTCTTTACAACATTCATTTGATGTTGTAAAACGTGCTTTACAGTGTGCGAGATGATTTTTCGTGGAGGAATTTTTTGGACCAAGTTTCAGGTTAATCGTGCGTCCTGCATCGTGTAGTGTTCATGGAGTATCAAGCTGCGGTCAACATCTGACGACCACCTCCTGATCGCCGATCGTATGGTCGAATGAGAATCAAACCTGTTTGATAGATTATTGTGGTCGGCCGTCGTGAGGTTGTCCTGCTGCTGAAAGCTACAAGCAGCATCCAACCGTTCACACTGTGCCTGTGCAAACACTGCAGAGCTGTCTTGTAATAATGTTATTATTATTATTATTATTATTATTATTTTGCAGTTGTTTTGTTTTTAAACTTCATTTGTAAAAAAAAAAAAAAAAAAATCCATTTGCAAAGCAAAAAAGTTGATTTGACAATCATCTGACATAACCAGGGTCAAAATAAATAGAACACTGCCATCTACTGGTTCCCAGTAGAGATGGGATTTATGGCTCTTTGGGGGGATCCGGATCTTTATGGCTCGTTCCTTTCAAAGAGCAGTTAAAAAAACTGGCTCATATGGCTCTTTAAAAAAAAAAAAAAGTATTTTAGGCTTAATTATCAATTTCCGCCATGTGTGCATTCGTGGTGGTGCATGCTGCAGCGTGCATGCGCACTTTGCCATTACAATGCATTCTGGTTAGAAATTCCTAGTGCCATTTGTGACATAAATCGATAATTGAGCCTAAAAATATTGAGAGAGAGAGCGAGAGAGAGAGAGAGAGAGAAATGAACCATCTCAATGTCACTTTTCAAATTTGCTCCCCTATTCTGTGTCTCCCTACATTTCTGCCAGCAGTGGACATATATATATAGAGAGAGCAGCCTGTGAGCAGGACTTATGTCTCTTTTGTCCTTTATTTCACAATTATGACAAGAGTTTTTGGAGCGAGCAGCAGCACCACAGCAGCGGGCAGAGGAGTTTTTTTTTTCTCTTTTTATGAATCGTCTGTTGAGAATATTTTATTAATTAACTACACAGATGTATAAAGCAAATGGTGACTGGTTTCTAAACACAATTATGACAGAGGTTTTTTGGGGGGAAAAAGCGAGCTGCAGCCTCAGCAGCAAGCAGCGGAGTTTCTTTCATTCTTTTTTTTTTGTTTTTTACGTGCGCGCATGAGCGAATCGTCTGTCCAGAATATTTTATTAATTAACTTCACAGATGTATAATAAAACAAATGGTGACTGGTTTCTAAACATAATTATGACAGAGTTTTGGGGGAAGAGCAAGCTGCAGTCCACAGCAGGCAGCAGTTTCTTTTTTTTTATTGTTGTTTACATGTGCGCGCGTGAACGGGACAGGAGGTCCTCAAACTGGGTCCCGCAGAGGAGGAAAGACCGCTGAAAGCAGCCGTCATCCAGACGCAGCTCCTGCAGCAAATATACTGCAGGAAAAATACTCTCTGTATTGGGAGCTTTCCACAGCAACTCGCTCCGTGTGATCAAGGTCCGTCATGTTAACTTGACTCTCTTATTCGTGCCGCAAGAACCCCCCTCCCCCTGCAGGAGAAGGCACATGCTGCTGCTGCCTGTGCATCTCCCCCCGTAGCTGCTCTCTTTCTATGCAGGGGGAGCCACAGCCGCAACCGCAACTGGATTATGTTCCTGGGAGCGTGTCAAACAAACACGCATGAAAAAAAAGAACGACAAAAAGAACGGCTCCCGCGCAGCCGCGACTCAGCTCCCTTCATTCATATTAAAGAGCCGTTCAAAAGAATCAGCTCGTTCGCGAACATCACAGCACTAGTTCCCAGATACTGCCATAAACACTACTGGCCAGTAGATGCTAGATGGCAGTAGAGGCTTTCAAAACAAATTCTATATAATCCCTGTCTGGTCACATTTAAAATGCATGGAATTTAACAAACACAATTAAAAAATCAACGTCTATAAACGCAGAGAATATATTCAAGAGAGTTTTAGGCACTAGAGTTTAATGCTGTTGTCCGTGGAGCCTGAACAGAGTGTCTGAAATGCATTTGTCCTGTCGTGACGTACTGAGATTACATCATCCTACCCAAAATGCACTGTGGGGCAGAGCATGTGCTCACAAAACCTTAAAAATTAGCACATTACTTTAAAACTAAAACATATATCTGATATTTTTACTTTATGAAACTTCAGACATGACAGTAATTTTAAATAACTTGTCCAAAGTTAGTTTGGTTAAAATTTGAACCATAAGTTAAAAATGTATGCCTCTGGATGACTTAGGTCATATTGTGAGCATATTGGTATAGTGTTAAAGGAAATGTTTGTTTTTTTTCCTTTTGGGGCTGTTTTTTCTTTGTTTACACAGGATTGAGATGCTTTTTATACAAGCAATTCTCTTCTGTTTGCAAAGGTTATAACTATGCGTCTGTTACAAAACTTTTAACAGGTGAGTGCTGAACTACTTTTAAAAATGCTTGTTGCTGTTCAGCTTTGTTTATCTGTTTAAAAGTTATCGGACAAAAATTAATCGGAAGATAATTGGTCCGATAATGGTTTTTAAAGTTATCTAAAAACATAATCCCATACTGAAAACATTATCTTCGATAATTATCTGTTATCGGATTATCGGAACTGTGCCCACCACTGCAGATTTGTGAATAAAATAGACCATGGGTAGCTCCAAGACTGCACAAAAATTAGGCAGGATATTACAAATAAATTAGGGGATACCGCGATCAGTGTCACAAGTTTGCAAATCATTTAGGAGACTAAGGATAGATACAGGATTGCACAAAACTCGGCATTGTTACAAATAAATTAGGGGAGACCAGGGCCAGCCTTACAAATGAGATTACACGATGAGGTGTGCTAATTCACCACTTTAGCATTTAAAATAAATTTTTAGTTTCATCCGTTCATTCACAAGCAATGTCACAATAAAGTTCGATCAAAATATATAGAGATAAAATAATTGAAACATGTTTCTTGTTTATTTACTCATTTATTTGTTTTTGGGCTTGTGCTGCAAATTCAGTCATTTTTATAATGAAATAATCACTTTGTGCATGAACAGTGAACCGAACATCTTAAATATTTTGTCAGTTAAAATAATTTAACAGCATGCAGCTGTTGCTGATTAAACAATTCATGTTTTGCTACATTTTAATTGTCGTTAGTACTGTTTAATTTAATTGCCCTTACTTTTTAATTAATGTGCTGGAATTAATGACTTAATATGCTGAGAACTGGATTATAGATTCATCATTTAATTGTGAAAATATTTTCTGTAGCTTGTTGTTGCCACGGTTGTTACAATAAAGCATTGTTAGGATTTTTTAAATTTATTTTGCGTGTGAAAAATTAATTAGAATCAAAAACTCGTTTTTATTTTGTCTTCTTGAAACAGCCTCAACTGTGGAACTACACTGTCCCCTTCCGGTGAAGAGCCGCAACAACTATAACATTTTAGTGGTATATTTCTTTTTTACTTTAATATTTCGTACTAAACGTGTGCAGATGTTAAAAAATCTATATATATTAGTTTAAATACTTTGTAATTTCAAGAGGTCATGCACTGTAACGAGTGTAAAAAAAATCACAAATAAATAAGAAATACGTTATTTGACGTGTCAAATAAACAATTATTTGAAATGTATTTAATGAATTTTTTCACTTTGAAACCTTGTCAAAGTTGATTTATTGTTGGCATCAGTTCGGCACATTTTCGTGCTTTTTCTGAGTTTCTAAATAAGAGTAAAGTTTTTGTTTTGTTTTTTTAGGGCCTTGTTTGTAAATGCAGTTGGGGTGTGTGAACAGCAGGGGTCGCCAAACCAGCTAAAAATCAAACTTTCTAATTGTCTAAATTTATAAATAAGTAATATTGCAAAGGTTGTTAGCGTCTTAATTTAATTTTATGTATTGCACGTAGAAATAGCTCTTTTATAAGCAAATCTTAGAAAGCGGAGAAAGTTTAAAGCTCGGAATGGAAGAAGATTTAAATTATATTTCCCTCTTTTCTTGCAGTTTAATTCTACAATGTTTTTTGTTTGTCTTTCTGAAGCTGGTTGGATATGTGGAATAATCTGTGGCATCGAGCCACACTTCAAATTACATGTTTGATATTTTTGACTGTGGTCATTAATCAATCAATATTGACAGATGTAAATGGTTGAAACTAAATTTCTCATTTAACTCACTTATTTTAGATCTTTAAAGAAAAAAAAAAAATCATTTTTCGAGTGGTGGCCCCAGGTTTTTTTTTTTTTTGGGGGGGGGGGCATTTTGGGGTGAGGCCACAAACTTTATATTAAATGCATAAAGATGCATTTTAAAGTCAATTTAATTTGTGCACAGCACAGTTAAAACTAAAAATCGGGACATTGGCTGGTTTCTGGAAACACAATTTGGAAAATTTGTTGAAACATACTGTAAGAACAATAAAAACACAGATAACAGATGACACCATCAGGAGAGAGTCTGCTCTCCTTTAGGTGGCGCTATTCCACTTCACTTTTTTGAATTTTGGACTGATGTGCTCCCGTGTGTCAAAATCACCAGGTTTTGCACCTTGGATTGGGGGTTCCAAATTTTATTCATGCTAGCATAACAAAGAAAATGGACAAACAAGGGAATTGTACCCATTGGCATGAAGATGCTAAGTACTATGGTGGATAAGTTGGGTAAGTGTAGCATCATCCAGGATGTAGTCACCTTGTAAACAATCCAAAGGACAATACTAATCCCTGCTAACTAAAGGCCATGAAACTGATGGATTGACAGAGGGCGAACATGAGGGTGAACAGCACCCCCTGCAGTTTTGGAGGTCTGCAGATGAAAAACAAGAGAACTATGGTGAAAATACTGGGCCTGGAGCTTCCTGAATCGGGGACCTTCTTCTTGGGAGGTAAGCGTATTAACCAAAAACAACATGAGTCAGTATCTCATGGAAATCTGATTTTGTCCCTCACCCCAAATTATTGGTGTTTTACTGACTTTTCTAGGGTAATTCTGGAATCCACTTACATACAAATGCCAAGTTTGGTCCAAATCAGGCTGACAAGCAGTTTCAGGATCAAGGTTCATCCACATACCAGCTTTGGTGGAAATTGGCTGAAGGACCTGGAAGAAGAAAGTCAAGAACATGACCTTGAACCAAGGATGTGGACAGTTCTGGAACTCGCCAGCATGTGTGTGCCAAATTCGGTGGAAATCAGAGTGAAACGTCTGAATGTTAATCTGTGACCCCAGTGACCTTGACTGTAACAATCTTTGCAAAGTTAGACCTCACCTGGGTATTTCTGGAAGACATCTACGTATGTGTGCCAAGTTTGGTCCACATCTTCTTAAAATCAATTTAATTGAAAGACAAATCCAGGATCAACCTTGGAAATTGGCTGAAGGACCTGGTTGGGAAAGTCAAGAACATGACCTTGAACCAAGAGTTCAAATGTGCCAAGTTTGGTCCAAACAGCCTTAAAATCAGTTTCATTCAAGGACAATTCCAGGATCAACCTTCCAGTTTTAACCTTTGCCAAAATGATCTCTTAAAGGAGAATTCAGGTTTGACCTTCATCTTCATCCCAGGTTTGGTGGAAAATAAAAGGACCTGTTAAGAGCAAAGAGACAAACCGTGAGAAACCCGATGCCGACGGCTCGTGGCGCGGCCTGCTGTGTGTACACGTCTTTTATGGCTCATCCGTGCTGCGGGAGAGAAGAACAAAGACGAAGTTCAGGATCCAAATCAAACAAGCGCACACAGACAGCTCCATGATCCGTGCCCATCCGCGTCCCTGCCGCACACTTAGCTGATCCACTGTTTAATTAGAAACAATCTGTCAAAAATCAATATTTGTTTTTTTTTTCTTTCTTTCTTGTTTGACCCATTTCATTTTCTTCACTGTGGGTTCTTTGAGCAAACAGATCGATAGTCCCACGTTGGCCCCTGGGGAAGGTTAAAACCATCCATAACAGGATCCCAGTCAAGCAGCAGGAAGAAGAACAAACCCAAGCGGTTTCCCTCCGGCTCCCGCTTGGCTTTAATGGCACCATTTGCTGCCCCTGAAAGGTGCACACACACACACACACGCACAGAAAGCTTGTGTTCACCAAAGCGTCCACATGACAAGCAAGGAGAAGATCAGACTTTATGGCCCCTGGAGGGGGAAAATATTTTGGCTGACGGGGACAAAGAGTCGCCATAAAAAAATAATCGATACAAACCTCGGGTCTGAAATATTTCACTGCCACGTCTGTTTCGTTCACGTTTCACCCAAATGTGTCGTTTGTAATCAGGATTATAGCATGGATTATATTGTGTTGTCACAATAAAAGTGGATGCTTTTATTTATTACAGGAAATGGTGAATATGAAAATGACATAGCTGTCGTGGGTATTTTTATTTAATTTACAAAAAACAAATAACAACAACAACAAAAAACAAAGATGTTGGAATCGTCATCTGGATCTGTTCCATAATATCAACTTCAGTTCCAGGCCCACACCAGTACTTTCAGTTTTCATCTACAGACCTCCAAGACTGCAGGGGGTGCTGTCCGGACTTTCTTTTCACGTATTTGAACAACCAACTCAGATTTTCAGGGCATGTTTTGGGCCACATCAGCGTTGATAACCCGACAAGTGGCCCTGAATTGGGCCAGATACTGGCCTCTCTCTCCTAGCCTGTGATTGGTTGGCAAGGTTGGGTAGGATTACTTTGAAATGTAATCCAAAAGTAATCAGATTACAAGTAATACAAATGTATGCACATACATACATGAAATCCACATGTATTCTTTCAAAGTAATCCTACCCAACCTTGTTGGTTGGCAGCCGAGACACTGACATCAGCCCATGTGTCAGCCTCATGTTGATGTGGCGCGAGCGCTGCTCTCCTATTGGTTACAGCGTCGATGCCTTTCGATGGGTCAGAAGTCAAAGGAATATGGAACGGGCTTCAGGTTTGTTTTGAAACAAAACATGCTTGTGAATGCAATAACTTCTGCTGCACATATCTGATTGTTAACAGACTTACAATGTGGGTTATGTGTCCTGAGTCTAAGACGCCTGTTGAGTTTGATCTAAGAAGGTCAAAGGTCAAGCTCATGAGAGGTTGTAAAAATATATATAATTTAAAAAACCCCAAAAATGCTTGTGAGTGCATCTTTTACGTTTGGTGTCTGATTGTGAGGAAACATAGAATGTATGTAATGTGTTCTGATTCTAAGACCCCTACTGATTTAGGGGTCACAAAGTCAAAGGTCAAGCTTATTGGTGGCTTCTTTTTATCACCAAAATGTGTCTGTGCATATTTGATTGTTTACAAATCTGGAATGTACAGGATACATATCCCAACTCCAAGATGACTTCGGATTTTGGGGGTCAGAAGGTCAAAGGTCAAGATCATTGAGGGCTTTAAAAAATATGTTTGTGAGTGCATTAACTTGAACTGTACATACCTGATAGTTAGCAAACGTGGAATGTATTTTAGGTATCCTGACTACAGGATCCATATTCATTTTAGGGTCAGAAGGTCAAAAGTCAAGATCACTGGAGGCTTTTCCTGTTGCAGCAAAAACTCTGTGTGTGTGTGTGCATGTGCATTAATTTATCCTGTACACCCATGAGTGTTCATAAAACTCAGAGACCAACAACTCTGTTGACTTTGGGGTCAGAAGTTCAAAGGTCAAGATCAGAGAAACCATCCCTTATCCCCCAAAATATCATAAGCTCCCAATACTGAGGATTTTTTTTTTCTTTTAGAAATCCTGCTGACATCCAGCTAATTTGTGTGTTTATTCTGAAATCTTTGAGTCGTAACAGTTAAAAATGTCACATTCTGACACCAGTGATTACAATTATTTTTCTGCTTGAGACCACATCAGAACCTTCATGAATATTAACAGGAAGAAGGCGCATATCTTCTTGTCCTTGACCTTATTTATCTCGACTTGTTCAGATCGGCATCACCAGACGTTTGATGGAGACTTTTCCCGAAAAGCTGACGTGCAAAAAAAAAAAACAAGAAAGAAGAAGAAGCCGCCTGCTGCTGCCAAAGAAACTGCTGCAGATATGAAACTCTGTCAATCATTAGTTTCACAAACTGTGAACCAAAACAGAGAAAACATGTTGGATTTTTAATGGAAAATAAATTAAATGAACATGTTTTAATCTATGGGTTTGTGATATTGTCACAAAAATGGGGTGGTTTTCATGACGGGGGCATAAAATGCGGGGTGATGGGGGGTGTCTGGGTGGTTTAGGATTTGGGTTATAGTTAACAGTAAAATAAAAAAAAATGCTTCATGAAAAGACCCATTTTTTTGTGAGTGGGGCATGAAAAAAGCATGAGACTATTCACTGTAAGAACGGACTAAATAAACTGAAGCTTCGAGGTTCGGTTAGTATTTATTTATTTATTTATGTCAATGTATACATTTTCTTGAATGGTATCATTTTGGTGATTTGTTTTCAGCAACCACACAATTTGAAAATATGCTCTGTTTTGAGTGAATTTTTCCCAAAATTCATAAATTCTGCAAGGAAGATTAGATGAATCAAAGAAAGATTAGATGAATCAAAGAAAACCCTCAGAATTCAAATCTATCAGAAACGGAATTAAAAATTTATACATATATATATATATATATATATATAGCGGCTGCACTCTGCATTGTGTTGTTATGACTCCGCCCATTTGCTCCCCTCGGGATGCGAAGTCACGATCTCCGGCATGGGAGTCGGACTCTCTAACCAGAAGGCTAAAACCCAGGCCTCTGGTCTTGTGACCAGAGGATCCTTTTGAGCTGTTGGGAGTGAGGTTTACTAACTACATCTGCACAGCGACACCTGCTGGCCTCCGTCACACTCACCCCCCTAAACTCACTCCCATCCGGGTACACGGCACCATTGTAGTGGCTGCACTCTGCATTGTGTTGTTATGACTCCGCCCATTCGCTCCCCTTGGGACGCGAACTCACGATCTCCGGCATGGGAGTCAGACTCTCTAACCAGAAGGCCAAAACCTAGGGCTCTGGCCTTGTGACCAGCATTTTGGGTGAATGTCACTGTTTTCACCACAAGGAGTCAATATTTTTCCTAAAATTCAAAATTTCGTGAGGAAGAATTGTGAACAGAGTTGAAGATGCTGCGATTCTCTTTGGGAGTGACGAGAATGTACAGGATTAGGAATGAACATATCAGAGGGACAGCTCAGGTGGGACAGTATGGAGACAAAGTCAGAGAGGCGAGATTGAGATGGTTTGGACATGTGCAGAGGAGGAACCCAGGGTATAGGGAGAAGGATGCTGAGGATGGAGTCACCAGGTGGGAGGAGAAGAGGGAGGCCAAAGAGGAGGTTTATGGATGTGCTGAGGGAGGACATGCAGGTGGTTGGTGAGACAGAGGAAGATACAGAGGACAGGGTGAGATGGAGATGATTGATCTGCTGTGGCGCCCCCTAAAGGGAACAACTGATGGAAGAAAAGAAGAAGCTTACCTGAAGGAAATAAAACCATCGGAATCAAAATCCATCAAGAACGGAAACAGAAGAAAGACTTTCTTTGAATTGTTTTTGGACAAAGGACATTGTCTCATCAGACTATTGGTCCAGACAAGCTAAAAACAAACAAACAAAACAGAAGCAAATAGTGATGATTAGAAATAAAACATGAATGAATGAACGCCAACATTCAGAAAATGGAAGAGTTTATTTAAAACTAGCTGGGGTACCCGGCGTTGCCCAGGTTAACCTGTTTAAGATATAATCTACAAAATAATTGTAGATATCTTATAAGTATATATGTAGTCCGAATAGGCAAAGGTTTGAACTAAAAACCCAAAATAGGTGGAATCCCCAACCAAGAGAGAAAACTGAATTTTGCAGCATGCAAGAAACAACAATGAAGTTCTTCAGACTTTATATTGCAGATCAAGTATGCTCATAATCATTAATCAGAATTGATGTTATGACCTTTATAAACTAAGAATGCTACAAAAATAAAATGGCTTTTAAGCAAATGTTAATTTTGGATTTGAGATGTTGAATATATATTTAAATGTAGCTTTTACTGACCAATAGTTCTGAAGAGCCTCTTGGTAGACAATGTTCCTTGTCCTTCTGTCAGGAAAGTGGATATACAGCTGATTGGGGTTACCAACTCTGGAGCATCTGACTAACTAACTGTGGAAGATTGCAGGTTCTGCCATATTCAGGCCAGCCGCATTATCAGCAAAAGTAGTGGTTTATTTTTGCACACTTTGAGGCATTCCATCTTTAAATGGTGTAAATGTTGCCTTGCATATTTCTTAAAGTTATGCATTCATTGGTATATTTAGAGAACAAACAAGCTTTTCAGTTGTAAAAAAAAAAAGAGGTTTGATCACTAAAAACAGTTTGAGCCATGAAACATCAACATGCCAAAACTATTAGATCAACCCCAAAGCTAGTGCACTATTATAATAGGACAGCAGGTTGTGAAGAGTTGATAAATAACAAAATTTAATTTATTCTGATAAGTATTATAGTGATTGTGTATAAGTTTTATCAAAATTCATGTGGATTGACCCCCCCAGCCACCAATGCCTGGCATGGGGAGAACCCATCTACATCTTTGAGCTGGCACCTTATCTGCAGGTCTAAATCCTTGTTCCTGGGGACAGCATTATGAAGAGTTTACCCTGTATTTATTTTGAAGTTGATGTACGTAACGCAGTATTGGCCATTAGGTACAGAAAAATCTCAATTTGAGGGTGCATATTGCCATAATGATTAAACCAGATTTAAGGACTATTTTTTAAGTAGGATGGCATATCTATTCATTCACACATGATGTCAAATATCATGGGTGCAATACTGGTAGAGGGGAGTATGGGGATAACAAAGCACATGGAAGAAAGTTACTTTGTATTGAATTGTGTATTTATATTCTTACAATCAAAATGTTCAGTATATGATTAGTCAGTAAATGACAGAACACTCACATTTGTTTTTGCTATAAACAGGTCTGAAAACACTAGAGTCTGTAGAGTTGTTCAAATCTTTTCAAGGAGAGTCAAACAAGTTTGTAGCACCCACGTGCAGCATGTGCAGAGAAAGGATGCATTCATGTCAAGGGGGATATTTGAATCTGCTTCGTTATACAACCAAGCTGGCATGCACACACACGCTATGTGTGCTAGCCAGCAGCCAGCAGCAGATAGCCCAGGAGTCTGGGCTCTGTTTATAGCAGTAGGCAGGCTACTGAGCTCCTGCATATATGCATAGGGCCAGCGGCCAGCTGTTAAAGCTGAGAGATTTGTGCTGGAGTACAACTGCCACTGAGGTACATATGGTTCAACTGTATGTATCAGATTATTGTTAATATTGTTGTCTTAATATTCATTTTTTTTTTTGTTTGAAAATAGTACAAGGTTGTAGCCCATGTCATGGTGGTTCAGAATATGTAACTTTGGGGAGTTCACCTTTTGTAGTTTTAGAGCCTATTCCGGACAGACAGAAAGACAAAAGTAGCCATTTATGTATATAGATAATTATTTTGTCAAGTGGTTTCACAAACTTGCATTCGGCTCATTTATTTAGTTCATGGTACTAAATGTGCTCGAAAATATATTTGAAATTGAACACATGTATTTAAAGCAAACGGAAAAAAGAAAAAAAGTCCTCATTCCTTCCTCACTGACTTTTGTGAGGGTAGAATTGTAACTACAACACCTCTTGACCTCCATGACCTTGACCTCTATATTCTACATTATCTGGCATATTAAGACGCATGGATGCATAAAAAAACGATATAGTTCTCAAGTTATGGCTCTCGCACACGCACACAGACACGCACACGCACAATACTGCCCTTCAGTGATCGATCTGAAAGTAATTTTTGCAGACAGCCTGCCAAATGTTATAGTCATCCCCGTTCCCCCCTATTATCTGTAAAAAAAAAAAAGAGCCTTTTTGTTCCTCTGTTCATCATGGCCATCCGTGATAAAAATGAAGCCACTGAAACTTATTTGTGTAAATCTCTCAGGCGTAAACAGGTGAAGAGGACACCGGGTGTGACGTCACGTGTCTCCGCGCGCGCGCTGGCCCTTTAACCGCGCAACGCCACTGCACATGCTGAGAGAGAGAGAGAGAGAGATTTTTTTGTCCGGGACCACAGAACCGGACCTGCGCTCCGTGGATTCAGTTCTTGTCCGCGATCCCGCTCGTGTGTTTCCAGCCTGGACGCAGCGCGGGATGTTCTGTTTTTGATGATGATCAGCGCGCCTTTACGATCCAAAGTCGCGCCATCAAAGTTTCCTCCCGTGACGAAGCGCAGCGCGCGCAGCGTGCGCTGACGGCGCGTCACAGCCGCTCGCCTCTGCGCCTTTTTCACCGCACAGGTGCCGTTTGTGTGCACAGTGTCAGCCCGGGTCGGGCACACGGCTGGAGACCTGAGGATGAGTGCGCGCACCTGGACGCGCTGCGCTCGCCGGAGCGCACGGTGCGCTCTGGGAAGCTTCCTGGCGCTGTGCGCGATGCTGCTCGTCCACACCGACGCCTCCTGCGATCAAAACTGCTTTTCAGGAAAGTGCGTCAACGGAACGTGCGTGTGTGAGCACGGCTGGGTGGGAGATCAGTGCCAGCACTGCCAGGGCCGCTTCAAGTAAGTTCTGAGGCCGCGTTCACATTATTGCTCAATGTGACCCCAAACAGAATATTCTTCTTTCCTCTTGCATTTGTTGCTAAACACTCTGTGTCATGTGTCAAGCCCTTTCTGTATTGACTCGGTGCATTTGAATGTTCACATTATCATATGAAGTGGCCTAATTTTGAGTCACAGTGTCTGATAGATCTTATGCCCCCCCCGCCCCAAATTATAACAGGTCCAATTCGTTTGGCTGTATTCACATACTACTTATAGTGACTCAAATCAGTTGTTTTTTCTATAGTGTGAAATCAGCAAATCATTTTTAAACTGTTTTTTTGTCACATTAATATTATGTTCACATTACCATCTGAAGTTACTTTAGACCTGATTAGACTTTTTATCTATCTATCTATCTATCTATCTATCTATCTATCTATCTATCTATCTATCTATCTATCTATCTATCTATCTATCTATCTATCTATCTATCTATCTATCTATCTATCTATCTATCTATCTATCTATCTATCTATCATTTTTGTAAGAGCTCATGTATATTTTCTCTTTCTGAAAAGTTCATGTTTGTGAGACATTGTTGACTTTTCTGGTTAAAGGGACCTAAATCGTTTTTTAATTATTTAATTAATTTGGGCTTATATATAAAATGCTTTTTCAATTTGGACCTCTTTCCCACACTCACTTTCCCAGTTGAAGTGGCGTAAAACCTGTATCCGATTGTAATTTTACTTATTTATTTATTACATGTCTGATGTATCAGTTTTTTTCCAGGCTGGAAGGGTCAACTTCACATTTGTAAGCCAGCATTTGCTTTAATGATTAAAGGGAAAAGAGAGATTGAGCTCACTTTAACTCAGACTGTGAATATGACCCAACAGTTTTTTTCTTTTTCCATTATTCTAATTTTCAAATACTTTTTTAAACATTGTGTGAGGTAATTTCCAGAACAGAGTTTGATTTGTTGGAGAATTTTATACTGTCTGTATTTTTAATGAGAAAAATTCTTAGTAAAAATTTTTAAGAACAAGGGTGATGTGCAGAGCTGCAGTAACTACAGAGGCATAAAGCTGATCAGCCACAATGTGAAGTTATGGGAAACAGTAGAAGAAGCAGGGCTGGGAAAATAGGTGAAGATCTGTGAACAGAAGAATGGTTTCATGCCAAGAAATAGCACTACAGATGCAATGTTTGCTCTGAGAGGAAGCCAGAAGGAGTCACATTGTTTGTTTGTGGATCTAAACAAAGCTTATAGGAGCCCAGAGAGGACTAGGAAGAAGATGAGAGTGTCAGAGAAGTGAAGGTGGTGCAGGATATGGTGTGAGATATGCGGTAGGGACTGACAGACATGTTCAAGGTGGAGGTGGGACAACATCAAGGATTGTCTCTGAGCCCTTTCTTGTTTGCAGTGGTGATGGATGAGATCAGACAGGAGTCTCCATGGACTATGATGTTTGCATATGACATTGTGATGTGTAGTGAGAGTAGAGAGCATGTTATGATGAGCCTATAGGGGTGGAGCTGTGCTCTGGAGAGAAGGGGAATGAAAGTCAGTAGGAGCAAGACAGAGTGCATGTGGGTGAATAAGTGGGAGCCCGGTGGAATAGTGTGGTTGGTGGCGAAAGCTAGGTGAGTTTATTTAAATACGTGGGTCGAGTAGCCAAAGTAATGGAGAGTGCATGCAGGGTGGAGTGGGTGGATGGAGGCGTCAGGAGTGATCTGTGACAGAAGGATATCTGAAACAGGGAAAGTTTACAAAACCAGCTGTGGTCTCACTAGTGTAAAAGTGTGGAAACAAAATATTTGTGGCAAGTATAAAATGCAACAATGCATCAATAACTGTACTGTGTCATTCACGGTTTGAATGAACTTTGAGTTCAACTACAAGCTCTGTGCTGAAATGCGCGCATTTCCCTTTGAGCACGTTGTGTATAAACTGCATTTCTCTCACACGACACCATGAGCAAAAGTGAGATGAGCTCTTGAGGGCTTGATTGCAAACATCGTTTTAATGTGACTGAGGCTGTGAAAACGGTGAACTGGTCCTTTAAGTGTTTTTGTGGCTCAATCAGCTGTTTATCTGCAGACTGGTAGGAGAGCAGCGGAGGAGGAAAAGTGACCTGAGCTTCAATATCTCTGCTGTGTATTAAAAACACTCGATAGTGAAACCTCAGTGGATTGGATTTCTGTGTCTCATACCCACACAGACACATCCAATAAAGAAGGAACGGGGAGAGGGCTCTGTTTGTCAATTGATTTAAGGTATTGGATCTCGGTGTAGTTTTATTGGTCCGCAGTGTCACCCTTTGTTTTCCAATGACATTTTCTCTTTGTGTTTTCTCTGCTTCTGCCCTCGCTTCAGACTAGATAACGACTCATTTGTTCTCACATACAAAAAGCACACAGACGAAGTCCAGCCCCCAAAACCAGGACAGAGGACCAACTGGCAACTCCACATTCTAATTACGACAAGAATGTCACAGCCCGCTTTTCCAACGTATTCATATTAAAACATTGTCATCAATCACTGTTCTCGGTGCTCGGCTCACTTTTACAGTGCTGTTGTTGTATGAGACAAACTGTTTTCCACAACGCTGAAAAGCAAACACACGGGTGTCAAAATGGCGCCTTCAGTAGTACAATAGAATAGAATAAAGTTTATTTGCCATTTGCACAAGTGCATTTAAGTGCAAGCACATTGGAATTCTTGTGCGTTTCTCAGAGTTGCAAAGATTCTTAAAAATAACAAGTCAAAATATATAAAATACAATAGTGGAAATAACAAAAAAAACACAAAGGTAGAGTAAAAACAACATAACTGTATATATAGATATATGTATGTACAAACAACTCTGTGAGGATATGTATGGCAGTTTCATCATTAATTATTGCACATGTTTTGTTAAGTATCGCACATTTAGTGTATGAGATATTGCACATATTATATTTATGATGTGTTAGAGTTTCTTGTACACCCTGGTTTTGGGTTGGAATGAGATACTTCTCTCTCTGTCTGAAGTCCTGTGCCAGCAGTTTGACAGCGGCTGGAAAGATGCTGCTGTGGAGACAAGTCCTGTGAGGACTAACACTAAGTTCCCTGGTTTTGTCTATGTTAAGTACAAGATCATTGTCATCTCCACAGATTGTGATCTTATGAACCAGGCCCCCTTTGATGAGTCCAAGGACGGTCATACCCTCTGCATACTTAATAAGGATGTCACTGTCCTGGGACTCAAATGGACATAATCAAATATTAATGTGATACCAGGAGAAACCCCTGATTAGGTTCCGCCAGTGTTCCAAAAGCTGGTTACTGGAAAAAACAAAACAGTTCTTGTAAATAAATCTGTGATTAGGTTTAGTGGTTTGTAAAAATGCAGAAACTAGAAATGTTTGGCAATGCTCATGAACCCCAGATTTAGAATGGAGAAGCATTGGATAGGTGGAAATCTTTCCCTTTTAGAAGGCAGTGCATTTTTTTTTACCCCAGTAACTTTCAGAGTTCCAGCCCGTTCGCAACCTATTTCACTCATACACCTGGCAACACACAGACGTACCCATATAACAAATTTGGCTGAGGTGGCTCCCATAGGAAAAAGTTGTTTTTTTTAGACCCCAATAACTTTCAGGGTTCTGGCCCATTCGTGACCTATTTCAGGCATGTGTGTGGCAACAAATAGCCAGACCCACGCACCACGTTTTGGGTAGCTTGACCCAGCAACCTCTGAGAGGTAGTCTGGACACCTCAGCATGACAGACACACAGATGCATACCATGAATTATTATAAGATTACACATTAAGATACTGAGTTTTCAACTCAGCTTTAGTGGTTCATTCACTGGAGAGAAATCCAGTATGAAAACTTGTTATTGGGAGGAATAAATGAGAGTCAACAGATCAGTCACCAGTTGCTGTAAAGCAAACACTCAGGTGTCAACATGGCGCCTTCAGTAGAACTCTAAATGAACTCAGACTGATTTTCTACACATTGGAATTTTACAGAGTACTTATTACTGTGCTCTTGCTTTTTTTTTAAACTTACAAAATGTATTATTAAATTTTGAGAGGGCCTTTTTGACATGCGCCAGAGCACGGCGGTGCAAGCGGTTAGCCTGTTTGCATTCAAAATACAAGGTCCCTGTTCTCTGCTCTCTACTGACACCTGGTGTAAAACATGTACCGAACAAACTGCTGATGGGAGACATGCCAAAATAAACTACTTTAACAATGGCGTTAAACCTGTTTACTTCCACACTAGCAGAGGGCAGCATTTTTCAGTCATCCTGTGGCAAAGGTATGACCTTTGCAGCAAAAAGTGGACTTAAAATTTCAGATTTTAACTTTAGTAATTTAGCTCTAAAAGGTACGCCCTATCTAAACTTTAATGTGTTCAAATCAACTCTGTCAGAGTTCATGTAACACTTTTTGCCCTGTTGAATTTGAACTAAAATATTCATGTGTAATTCTTGAGCAATTTTTTTGCCTTCTTCCACAGACAACTATGAACTTTTTTGTTGTTGTTTTTGTAGTTTTATTAGACGTGAAATTTTGCGGTGAAATTAAATTTCGACATAAGTGTCCTTGTTTATCCTGGTTGAACTGGCTGGTGGAAATAAACTGTGACACGCTGGTGGTTCTTTGCAGTTTGAAAAACAAACGGCCTGACGCGGCACATCAGCGTGTTTGCTACAATAAACCGCTGCATTAATCTCACTTTATCTCCTTCTTGCTAAGTGCGCTTGAGGCCACGGTGAAATGAAATCGTTCTGATCAAGCAGTTTCAGTCATTATCTCCCAACGGCGAGCGGGATGAAGGCATCTGGAAGATGAAGATGATGGAGCTAATTAAGACAAAAAGAAGAAGAAAAAAGAGGCCTCACTCATTGGTGCTTTGAAGAAATGGCTCACCATGTGGCAACCACAAAGGAGCTTTTGTCTCCTAGACAACCAGAGCCAATCAAATGTGTCGGAGCCTGATAAGTGGACTGAGGCTACTTTGAGTTCACTTAATCCTGTTGATGCGCAATTTATGATGCCCATTTTGCCTCAAATTTGACACCATTCAGTGGGTGTCACATTGGCGACCCGAGGGCTGCATAAGGCCTGTGACCGAGTAGTTTATGGCCCTCAGCTTGCCTCATCAGAGAAAGCCAGTATGATAATTTACTTTCTAAACTACAAGGTGTGCACATGGAAAACAAACCATTATCTTAGTCATTATCTCAAACCTTATAATGAATACTACTAATAAACAAATAATAAATGTTTGATTGCAATGGGAATTATAGTTCATGAGGTGAAAGATGAAATGTTCCATTCAACATTGAATGGAACATTTCATCTTTCACCTCATGAAATATTCTTCCCATTGCAAGAATGAAAAAACATTCATTATTTGTTTTATATAACACCTAAAATAGATCCTTGTCAAATATTTTATTCTGTTGAATTTTAACTAGAATATTTATGTGTAATTCTTGAGCAAAATTTTTTGCCTTCTTCCACAGACATCTGTGGATTTTATTTTATTTATGTTTTTTGTAGTTTTATTCAACGTGAAATTTTGCAGTGAAATGAAATTTCAGCATAATTAAATATTCATTAAATATTCTTCCCATTGCTCGAATGAAAAAATATTCATTATTTGTTTTATATAACACCTAAACAGATCCTAGTCATTTGATATTTTATTAATTTATAAACAACAGAAAAGGGACTTACATTTTGGTGTGTGTCACTGCTACTTTGACGTCAAGCAGTTCCAAACAGTCCGATATGAACGTTAAATATCAATCTAATACTGCAAATGCCTCTAGATGGCTTATTTACAGCGTACCAGGTTTTCTTGTGTGTGTATTAGAAGAATAAGCCGGTTCAAATCATCATCTGTCACTAAAACAAACCCCATCATGTTTGTTGTTAAACTAAGCACCATCGCTGTGTCAAAGAGTTGCGAGAGTGCTAGCGTGAATGCGCAGTCCGTCAATGCTTGATTGCTGCATGTACGCAAATGCAGTAAGTCATGTTTTTAACGTTAAAGTGGTCACGGCGTGTAATGATGCAAAACGTATGGAAACAAAATTGCAAATGGGAGAAATGATCAATATGGTGACATACAGACCACCAATCAAATGACAAGGATCTACTTAAGGTGTTATATAATACATCATAATTCATGTGGACAGATTTATAGTTAGCGCTGGTAAAAAAAAAACAAAAAAAACAAAAAACTGCTTTTTTCAAAAAGGTCATGATTTTTTTTTTTTTAATTGTGAATTGGCTTTTATGGATTTAAATTTACTTGTTTCCTTTTTAATTTATTTCACTCTTCTAAATGAGACTATACAAATTACATCATTAGTTATAATCTTTATTGAAATGTTAAAACATAAAGGTGCACATACAAGTACCATTAATTAATGATACTGATTTCATATTTCGGTGATGTTTTAAGTACTGATTTCTAAAAACAATAATTTTGATGACTTTTTAAATTTTTTTTTACAGCGATTTGAATCAGCTGATTTAAATCATATCAGCCCTGTTTACAGTTACTTTAAAAGATTTAAAAGATTATCAAAAAGTGCAATTATGTAAGATTGATTTAAAACATAATAATCAGGCTAGATTTCCTCTGTTTTGACATCAGGATGGAAATTGGGGCCAAGAATGAGTCAGTGTCTTCATAAAAGTCTCCTTGCACTGTGATTCCTCACAGACACGTGACTGGCTGACAGCACCACCGCGGTGAGACGAGCTAAGCCGCGACAGGATAGCATCTTTTTGACATCAATTGTCATCATCTACTGACACACAATTCAACCAGTGTGATTATGTGTGTGTGTGTGTTTAAGCCGTAGGCTGTGTGGCCATGACGACACAGAGAACGCACTCGTGTGTGTGTGTGTGTGTGTGTGAGAGAGAGTGAGTCAGTCAGCCATCTGTCCAGTATGAGTTAATCCTTCTATGATGTAAGAGAAATAAACATGCGTGTTTTTGTCACTTTGAAGGACAACCGTGTTTACCCACATGGATTCTCAAAACACTTTGTTAACCGTTAATGTGACCGTTGACCTTCCAACCCACGGGCCACGTGACCCACCCACACACACACACACACATGATAACATTACCTGGAGTGGTAGTTATCACCAGGTAGGATTCAAAATTTTAAAAACGCTGCCATCATTCTTTAAAGTTTACTGCATGATTTGTCTGATCATAAGGGCTCCAAAAAGGTGTCACTTGGAGGATCTACAGTCTAAAGTTATTGAGTTATGAGACAAAAATGGTGACAAAATGCCAGTTTTGGTTTGTGCAAAAGTCAAACATTAAACCTGCTCATATTTGTTGAAAAGTGATACAAATTACTTGTTGAGCTGATAAAATCGAGACCTGCGTGTTTATTCGGCACACTTTGTATTCAGCGCCCTTTTTGATTTTGAACCAGGAACCTTCTGTTCTCAAAACACGTGCACTGAGCACATTTAACATATTCCCATGTTCAATCCTGTTTGTCCATCCAACAACTAAGTTTCCCCTAAGGGGCACAGCTGTAAGCTGATGTTTGCTCGGCATAATCCCATTGTTCTGTCTTTAGTTTACAACGGCGGCATTGTTCAGGTGAGCGACGTTAGTGATAGGGTTTAGAAGTGCTTTGATTTTTTTATTTTAAATTCTGTAAAAAATGCATTTCTGAATGTCAGAAATGCATGATTTATTGGCATGCAGAGCACTGACGTCCCAGCATTAATGGATAAAAATTTCGATTTTGAGAGTTTTACAGTTCTTAAGTTTTAAGATAAGAAGCTTCCCCAGAACACCGGAATTTCTCCTGACAATCGATAGATAGATAAACTTTATTGATCTCACAGAGGAGAAATTCACATTATGCCCGCTCTTAAGATAACACACAAGGTGGGTGCAAGGATAAGCAATGATAATAATACTTGTAACAGTACAAGACATAAGAAATGAGGTAGAAATAGAATATATATATATATATATATATATATATATATATATACATACACATACACGCATACCCATATGCACACACATACGTATACACATACACATATGCATAACTTATAGTTGTGAATAATTTGGATCCCTTTTTGCAAAAATTGTAGCAAACTAAACTTTTTTTTGTTTTTATGCTTGTAGAAACATAAATTTTCCAAACGCCCAGCCCAGTATAGACCTGCACTCGCACTGCCGGTTTAAACATGAGGTGTGGTCAGGGATGTTCATATCTCCTGTCACAAAAAAAACAAAAAAACATTTGTGGCTTAGACCAAGAAAAACCTGGTGTGAGGTGCCGCGCTTGCATTTATTTGTTTTAAGAGCGTGACACTCAAATGCACAAATGGGTTCACAAGTGTGTAAGACACAACAAATAAGATGACAGTATTCATCAGTAGCCATGTTCAAAGCATGTAGCTGACGTGTGATGTGAGGTCGCAAAGGGAAGCGATAGATAGATAGAGAGAGAGAGAGAGAGAGAGAGAGAGAGAGAGAGAGAGAGAGAGAGAGAGAGAGAGAGAGAGAGAGAGAGATACTTTATACATTTTTTTATTCATCTGCCGGAGAGCATACATACATACATACATACAGAATTCATCCATACAATAAAATACCAATAAATAAGAGAAATATAAAAACACATGGAAGTAAAAGTACATTAACAAGAAGCGTTAAACAATCTCATGGCGGCCGGGACAAATGATCTTCTATACCTCTCAGTCCTGCATCTCATGGAGAGAAATCTGTCACTGCGGTTGCTTTTCTGAGCTCCACAGTGTCGTGTAGAGGATGAGATTTGTTGTTAATAAGAGTTCATAATACACCTCAACCTACACTCCACCAGTTCACTCACAGAGATGCCTCCCTCCCCATCACTGACACCCACTTCCTGACAAATTTGTCCAGTCTGTTACTGTCCCTAACAGACAAGCTGTAACCCCCAACACACAACAGCAAATAATAGAGCGCTGACCACAACAGATTGATAAAAAAGGAAAAGCATATCGCTACAAATATCAATAGATTTCAGTCTTCTGAGGAAGAACAGTCTGCTTTGTCCCCTTTTATACGCTGCATTTACCTGCACCGACCAGTCCAATCTATTGTCAATGTGGACGCCGAGGTACTTGTATGTGGAGACCACCTCAATGTCCACATTGTCTATGCTGACTGGTAGGTGTTGTGCTTTCCTCTTGCCAAAGTCAACTGTCATCTCCTTTGTTTTGCTGGTGTTCAATACGATGCTGTGTATTAGAAAAAAAAAAACCTCAACGGCTGGAGAACACCAAGGACACGCCTACGTCTCATCTGGCTGTGGTAGGTAGATGGTGACTCTGGAGAGGCAGGGATGGACTGGATGTCTGTCTGGGTGGTTGCCATCCAGAAACCAGTGTGGTTCTTTGGTCTAGTGGATGTGGCACCAGTGCATGCTCCCAGACTTGACTTTCTTTCTGCATCAATACATTTTCCATTTGTTTTCTGGGCTCTGTTATCCTTTGACTGATTTCCTTAAAACGCTTGCCTTATGACATTATAAAGATGTAATAGGGATAAAAGTGAGAAGGCTGACTGCTTGCCTTTGTTGGTTGATGAATGTAATAGCAGTTGGTGTTTATTACCCTGGAGGAAGTCTGAGCTCTGTGTGTGCACCTTGTAGCATCTTAAAATCAGTAATTATCTCCAGCATCCACTTTATCAGCTTCCCTGAAGGCCTCAGCCTTCTATTAATTGCACCATGGGGATTTTGTCTGCACCAGGCAGGGGTTCCTCTATCATTTATTGAGTACCTGCTCTGTAGTGAAAACTAAAAATGCTACAATGATTCCTGAAATGTTTTTTAGTTCAGTGAATGTTGTTTTGGAGACAGGTCCAACCCTGATTAGAGAGCCGGTGCGTGTTTCTGGCCCCAAAAAGGCATTTTTCCTCCCTCTCACTTCAAATTGCATTTCCACACAAATGATTTCACTCCTGAAACATGTGCTCGCAGTGCCTGGCTGAGTGCGTTTGTTGTGTTTGTGTGTCTGTCCGGCTTTTGCCGAGTGTGTTTACAGCCTGCGTTTTTCTGTTTGTGTCCCTGTCGGTTTGTTTGCTCGTGTCCTCCTGGACTTGGACCTCTTTGATTTAGATTTTTCTGCCCATGTCCTGATCCTCCATCTGCTGTGTGTGTTTAAAAGGGGAATCCCGGACTCATTCCTCAGCTCTGTTCCTCAGCCGGGACTTAAAATCTTCTTTGCAGGAAGCTGCAGCACTCGTACCACTGAGGCACTGAACCTCTCGTGGATGTGGATTAATAAATGCGGGGAAAAATAACAGAAACAAAATCTCACATTAGATGTAATGTCAACTTCCCAAAGTGAACCAGGGCCATGCTGGAATTCCATCAATGCACAAGACTTCCTGAAGTGTGCAAAGCTGTTGCATTATTCTGGAAGTATTGTTCAAATTTAGACTTTTCCTGCATTTGAGAGAAATTAAACCATCATCTGCAAAACCTCTGACTCCAGCGATTGAAAAGTTACAAACAGGCAACCCTTTTCTCCCAACCCTGGTCATCAGGGACCCCTAACCTGCACATTTTCCATCTTTCCATGTTCTGCCAAAAACTAATGAGCTAATTTGTGTATGTCTATTATTGTCTGATTGGCTGAAGGGATCTGGAGGACCAGTTTTGGGAACCACTGGTCATTAATCCTGCCATCACAAACACTGATTTTAATTTGGCTGTCTCAGTGGCAACATTTCTGTTGTGTTAATCTGTTTTGTCTTGTTAGTACAGCCGCAGCAGATGGTCACCCCACTGTGTCTGGTCTGCTTCAGGTGTCTTCCTGTAAAATAACAAAAACCTCACTTTTTTCTTTTTCTTACCACTGTCAGCATTGTACTTACTCGTGGGTTGGTAAGGTCTGGATGGTTTATGATTTGGCACTGTGGGAATACATTGAATTGACTTGAACCCTTATCCTGACCTATAGCACTTACAGAGAAAGTGATTTGCATGGACACTTGGCATCTGAGAAATCAACTGAGAGCCTCTTGCCAAATCCAGAAGCGAGCAGTGCCCTTACAGAAGTAGCAGCTAGTGTCGAAGCACACGAACATCCAATTCTCCCAACCTCATATAGGCACTTATGTACAAATATAGGGGGCGCACTTTGATTTTGCCTGATTTTTCTGAAGTTGGCCAGCCAACGTGTTTCTGGCTGTAGCTCTTTTGTAAACCACAGTGTGTCCAGAAAAAAAAAAAAAAAAATCAAATACGTCTAAATAAGATTGGATAAGCACAAAGTTGTAATAAATACAAACCCTGAAACACTACCACGTCCTGCTGATTTGACTTCTCCCATGTTTGCACACAGCAGCCACGTAGGATATCATTCCGCTGTTGGGCTCTGTGCTGGTTCCACACTGCTTCATATGTTGCCAACTTTGATATTTCCAAGTTCTACTATAGTTCCACATGACGGTCAGTAAACATCTGATAGGCGTTGTCACGCTTGTGTAGGCTGATTATTTCATTTGTCCACAGTCAATAAGCAGGTAACACTGCTAACATGAACGGCTGGTAGCGGTTTCAAGTCCCGTGTCTTCGTCAGAACTCTCCCGTTGAGATCGCGAACAGAGCGTCCACCATCATCACCCTCCATCGCTTTCTCTCTGACTCTTCGTGGTCACACTTCTCCAAAATCGGATAAACGTGTGCGGCTTTCTCTGTGACACTCATCGTCTCCTGCCGGAACGCCCCTCACAGTGAGACATTTTTTCAGCTCTGGGAGCATTATATTCCTGAAATTTTCCAGGCCATCCATGACAACAGATTCTGAGAAAACGCATGTGAAAGTAACAGTAAACAAACACTAAAATCATTACAAAATAAAGCTCATTAGCTAGGTGCTACGAAACAAAAATTGTCACAGCACTGATGCTACCTGAAGTATGTTGATCTACTAAGAAAAAACAAAACAAAACAAAACAGGTGTTTACGACGCAGTGCATTCTGAATTGATTTTTCCTATCTGCGTTAGTGAGAATTTGGATCACCTTCCTGTACTGGGCGGAGCATCCACAGTCCTCGATGACTTAAATACAACACTCACTTTTATAAAATGCTGCTCTAAAATGACGTGAAACACAAAGCTACACACTGTTTGTAGCTTTGACTATTCTCAAGGTTGGTATCTGGGCATTTAACCTCAAGGGGCGGGTTTTGTCGGTGAAAACCGCCAAACTCAATACAAATACTTATAATTTGGTCACTTTTCAAAGGGGTCAGACTCGTCAATAAATTCAATTTAACGTG
Organism: Thalassophryne amazonica; assembly: GCF_902500255.1. NCBI lineage: Eukaryota > Metazoa > Chordata > Actinopteri > Batrachoidiformes > Batrachoididae > Thalassophryne > Thalassophryne amazonica. The sequence goes on along the minus strand of NC_047115.1, from coordinate 9,070,104 downwards.
CAATGGTTCATTTTAGGTCATCTTGATGTGCAAATTTCACAGTTCTAGACAACGATAGTTGTCAGCTGGCCATTAGAAGCAAGTTAGAGACAATAAAAACCAGCTGATTTCAATAAAACAGAATACAGCCTGAGCGTGTTGTTACCGAGTGGACAGTCACGGAAGCACAAGTTCTCAGATTGGTCAGTTTGCCAAAGTGACGTAGCGCCAACCTTGAGAATTGTTTGCATTATGCAAGTATGTTAAAAATTTTGTGTTGCTAATCCTTTTTTTTGTATTTAAATTCCAGGATAAGACGGTTCCATCATGGCAAATTACAAATATCACTATGTAACATAGCATGCTCGCTAGCCTAGCATGCATCCTACAATAGCTTGCCAAGCTAGCTAGCCTGGTTCACCCTGCTCAGAGTGGATCTCGGTTATCTTTATAATTTTATTACTGGTAAATTTTAGAATTGATTTAGATGAGATATAGTCATTATCTCACAGGAATATATCACAATTATCTGGGAACTACTTTTTGCGCAGGAATTCATCAAGCACGTCGGCCGCGGGTGTGTGGTAACACAGAATAGCCAGCAACTGGAGAGTTGTTCGGCCACAATGAGAGCGTCTACTTTTAGCTTGCCGTAAGCTAAGCTAGTGGCGCTCATGAGAGTGTGAGTCTGGTTAGCTAGCATCTAGCATGTTGCGAAACAGGTTTGTTGTTTGTAAGAAAATGTACTGTGCATTCAGATACTACAGTTTAATTTTCCTCGATTTAACATCATACAATATTTATTGAGGAGGTAAGAATCATGTTTTGTTATTTTTTTAAATTAACACTTGGTGATGGCGGCACACATTTACAAACAATTTAAAAGGCCATAATGTATGATTGAGATAATTATTCACACCCATCAAACTGCTCAAAATTGTTAAATTATTGATCCATGCTGTCAAATTAATTATTGCTTCATTTTGGTCTGCAAATTAAATTTCTGTGTTTGGTGTTTTACTTTCAGAAGCAACTGATAAAACAAATGGGATTCTTGCATGTTCAGCCAGTTTACAACATTTATTTCTGCATTTACATTTCTGATTTGTGTTTATTCATTGTTCTGTATCTGATTTATGAGGCTGAACGTGCTGGACCATTTGAAAGGTTTCGAAAGCTTACAATGGGTGTGGTTTGGGGATTTTGTGTTTTTACACACACACACACACACACACACACACACACACACACACACACACACACACACACACACACACACACACACACGGGAAACCGTCCAGTAATATGACTGAAGGGCTGACTACATGGGATAGTGATTTCAGTCGGCATGGCAATGCTTTGCAGACCCATAAAAAAGAATAATGTCTTAATGTAAACCACATGTGATGAGGCTCAACATACATGCACGCTCACATGCACACTCGTCTGTGAGCTGCAGGACACAGTATATAATCAGCCTGCGGCCTGTCTGGGCTGGGTGTAAACTGCAGTAACACTGCAGCCTGTTGTCAGACTGTAATAAAAGCTCTATTTCTGCAGACAAACACACACAAACACGTAAAATGACCTCCTGCTTATTTTGACTGCACGTTTTCATGGACATCATGGATAAAAATGCGTTCTGAAGGTTTTTGGTGAAGACATGGACATGGAGAGTAGAATTTCTCACACAACTCTCTGGAGGAACTGTAACACCTGCGACAATACAGTGACGAGAACTCAACGAGCAAACAAATGAGCAAACACTGTTAAATCAGTCAAAGAGTCCATCGTGCAAAGGCCGTCAATCAATCTATGAGTCTGTTGTGCAAAGGCCGTCAAATCAGTCTGTAAGTCCATCGTGCAAAGGCCGTTAAATCAGCCGATGCGTCCATCGTGCAAATGCTTTTAAATCAGTCGATGAGTCCATCGTGCAAACGGCAGTAAATCAGTCAATGAGTCCATAGTGCAAATGCCTTTAAATCAGTCGATGAGTCGGTCGTGCAAACGTCTTTAAATCAGCCAATGAGTCTGTCGTGCAAACGTCTTTAAATCAGCCGATGAGTCCATCGTGCAAATGCTTTTAAATCAGTCGATGAGTCCATCGTGCAAACGGCAGTAAATCAGTCAATGAGTCCATAGTGCAAATGCCTTTAAATCAGTCGATGAGTCGGTCGTGCAAACGTCTTTAAATCAGCCAATGAGTCTGTCGTGCAAACATCTTTAAATCAGCCGATGAGTCCATCGTGCACATGCCTTTAAATCAGTCGATGAGTCCATCGTGCAAATGCCTTTAAATCAGTCGATGAGTCGGTCATGCAAACGGCGGTAAATCAGTCGATGAGTCCATCGTGTAAATGCCTTTAAATCAGTCGATGAGTCGGTTGTGCAAACGGCGGTAAATCAGTCGATGAGTCCATCGTGCAAACGCTGTTAATTCAGTCAATGAGTCCGTTGTACAAACGCGTTTAAATCAGCCAATGAGTCCATCATGCAAACGCCGTTAAATCAGTCGATGAGACCGTTGTACAAACGGCGATAAATCAGTCAATGACTCCATCGTGCAAACGTCGTTAAATCAGTCAGTGAGTCCGTTGTACAAATGCCATTAAATCAGTCTATGAGTCCATCATGCAAACGGCGTTAAATTAGTCAATGAGTCAATTGTGCAAAGGCCTTTAAATTAGCTGATGAGTCCATCATGCAAATGCCTTTAAATCAGTTGATGAGTAGGTTGTGCAAACGCAGTTAAATCAATCAACGAGTCTGTTGTGCAAATGCTTTTAAATCAGTCGATGAGTCCATTGTGCAAATGGCGTTAAATCAGTCGATGAGTCCGTTGTACAAATGCCATTAAATCAGTCTATGAGTCCATCGTGCAAATGGCGTTAAATCAGTCGATGAGTCCGTTGTACAAATGCCATTAAATCAGTCTATGAGTCCATCGTGCAAATGGCGTTAAATTAGTCAATGAGTCCATCGTGCAAAGGCCGTCAAATCAGTCAATGAGTCAATTGTGCAAAGGCCGTTAAATCAGCCGATGAGTCCATCGTGCAAATGCCTTTAAATCAGTCGATGAGTAGGTCGTGCAAACGCAGTTAAATCAATCAATGAGTCTGTCGTGCAAACAGCAGTAAATCAGTCAGAGTCTGTCGTGCAAATGGCGTTAAATCAGCCGATGAGTCCGTTGTACAAATGCCATTAAATCAGTCAATGAATCTGTCATGCAAACGCCGTTAAATCAACTGATGAGTCAGTCATGCAAATGCTGTTAAATCAGTAGATGAGTCAGTTGTGCAATCGCCGTTAAATCAGTTGATGAGTCGGTCGTGCAAACGCTGTTAAATCAGTTGATGAGTTGGTCGTGCAAACGCTGTTAAATCAGTTGAGTTGGTCGTGCAAACACTGTTAAATCAGTTGATGAGTCAGTTGTGCAAACGCTGTTAAATCAGTTGATGATTATCATCCAACTTACATGGCTCCAAATTATTCAATGCCAACCATGCCAGAGAATGAGTCAAAGCAAATTGATGTTTTGGTCTTCAAGATGATTTGACTCTTTTGATTTGACTCTTTAGAAAAAAACGACTGGCCACAGGCAGCCAGGTCGGGGTTAACTGAGGAATTACACAGAGGTCAAAACTTAAAAATGCTCCAGCCATATTGAAAACTATATCATGTTATGCGTTATCATGAAGATTCCAAAAAGGTATAGTTTGGACTAGCTATGACTGAATGTTCTGGAGTTATGTGGTAAAAACTTTAAGAATGGTGACAAAGGTTAATTTCAGTTTGTACAGGGGTCAAATCTGAGTAGAAGACATCCAAAGGACACATCTAAAAGATGGCTCTCATCCTTTGTTCCTTGGGAGATACCCGTTCATGAGTTTTCGTGTCAAATTCTATACGTTTTTGTATGGAACTAAGGGGTTTTCAAGTTGTCTGCAGTATTTCATTGTTCTGTTTTGTATGACTTTTACTATTCCTGTGGGGAAAAATGGTCTTGGGTTTTCATGGACTTACTATAACAACAAACTGGAAGAGTTTAGCTGTTTTTTTGTTGTTTTTTTTTGCAAGACCTTTCGTTGCGGGGAAATAAAAATCTGTCATTGTGTGATTTAGACGGAGTGCAGGTTAAAGCGATTTCTCTTTATGCAGTGAATTTCTGCCTGTGTCTGGTTTTCCTTTCCTCAGCATAATAGACCAGGGTTAAAGGTTAACAGCCTCAGAAAGTGTGTTAACCTTTAACCATGAAGAAGGTCAGTCTGGAGATCCGCCCAGAATGAATCTGCGACTGTATCTGCTCAACTAGGAGTGGATGAATAGTTGACATTCACCTCCCACAGGGTTTAAAAAAGAAAATAAAAATGTGTTCTTATTGATATGCAGCCCAGCATGCATTTTACTTTTTGCCCCATCTTCATCCCATTATTCTCATACTTTGTTGTCATTTTGTTTTTTCACAACTGGAAATTATGCTTGCCAGGAGATATTCCATCCTTCCGGCAACCTTTTGTATCTTAAAACTCAAGTCCCATAAAAATCTCAAAATTGGAATTGAATAAAACTGAGAGTTCAAAGCTCTACATGCCAAAAAAAACAAACAAAAAAAACAAAAACAAAAATCATACAGGTCTGACATTTATAAACACCTTTTTGACTGGTTTTGGGTTTCACAAGCAGAATGTACCAGAAGCCCTGAAATGCTCATATTACCCACTAGATGGCGACAAAAGCTGGTCAAATCTGCAGCAAGGTCTGGACTGTTTGTTCATTTGAGAAGTTAACTTCTGGATAAATAGATCAATCAAAGATCAATGTACAGTTCTGTTCCTGACCTTATGGATGACTTGTTTCTGATCTGATTTTTTTTTTTTTTTTTTAGTTTTGTCCCTTGTGGAGATATATGATATTATCTGTGTAGAGGTGAGATGATAGCTGCTGATACCTGTGTATCATGAGCTTTAATGACATATAATTAGTCATTAACTATTGTCGTTGTTGATTAATTTAAAAAAAATTATTGAAAAAAGCTGCATTTTAAGTGATTTGAAGGTTGGTGGTACATTTAGAACAAATCCAGCTGCTCCCAGTTCTCGCATATCGCGTTCTATTTTGTGTGTGTGTGTGTTATTGTTGTTTTTTTATTACCTCAGCCAAGGAGGTTATATTTTCGGTCGCGTCTGTTTGTTTGTTGGTTGGTTGGTTTGTTAGCAGGATTACTCAAAAAATCCTCAACAGATTTCAATAAAGTTTTTACCAGGGGTGTATCTTGGCCTAACTTAGAAATCATTAAATTTTGGTAATGATCCGGAAGACGATCCGGATCCAGTAAGTTTTTTAAGGATTCTTTATCATTGCAGGATAGGGCCAATTTCAACATTTTTGCATCTAAGTTCATGAAGATGGGTCACAAAGGCTGAACAAAAATTAAGTTACGACACAACAATAATTTAGCATTTGTTGAATAAACTTGTTATTAAAAAAAAAAAACTCATAGTTCATGCAGTTTCTCTTTATAAATACATTTGCTGAAGATCTAAGGGTTTAACAATTTTCAATTTCAATTTCAATTTAATTTCATTTATATAGCGCCAAATCACAACAGGGTTGCCTCAAAGCGCTTCACACAGGTAAGGTCTAACCTTACCAACCCCCAGAGCAACAGTGGTAAGGAAAACCTCAAGCAGACCAGACTCAGAGGGGTGACCCTCTGCTTGGGCCATGCTACAGACATAAATTACAGAACAATTCACAGAACAATTCACAGATGAATATACAAGAAATGCTATTGGTGCACAGGACAGGAGGATCATCAACACAAATACAACTCCCATCTCTGGATGGAGCTGCACCTTAAACAGAGAAAAAATAGAAATACGCATCAGAAAGACAAAAAATACTGTATAATTTGCCAGCATTAAACCACAAGAAAAACAGAGAAATACTAAGGTGATCACCGGCCACTAGCCCTGAACTTCACTAAAAGACCAAGAATTTAGGTAAAGTTGAGGCCGCGGCCTGCTGCAATTACTAATAAATGAATTAAAAGAGTAAAAAGCATAAAACAAAACTGTACCAGTATGCTAGCCATATGAAAGGGAAAATAAGTGCATCTTAAGTCTGGACTTGAAAATCTCCACAGAATCTGACTGTTTTATTGACGCAGGGAGATCATTCCACAGAACAGGGGCACGATAAGAGAAAGCTCTGTGACCTGCAGAGTTCTGATTCACCTTAGGAACACAAAGTAGTCCTGCACCCTGAGAACGGAAAGTCCGGGCTGATACGTAAGGTTTTATTAGGTCAGCTAGGTAGGGAGGTGCCAGTCCATGAATAATTTTATAGGTTAGTAACAGAACCTTAAAATCTGATCTCACTGGTACAGGAAACCAGTGAAGGGATGCCAAAATGGGTGTAATGTGGTTGTACTTTCTGCTTCGTGTCAAAAGTCTGGCTGCAGCATTTTGAACCAATTGGAGACCCCTAATGCTAGACTGCGGTAAACCAGAAAACAGAACATTGCAGTAGTCCAATCTAGAAGAGATAAATGCGTGGATCAGGATCTCAGCATCAGCCACAGACAGGATGGGACGAATCTTCACTATATTTCACAGGTGGAAGAAAGCAGTCCTAGTAATATTTCTAATGTGGAGGACAAAGGACAACGAAGGATCAAAAATTACCCCAAGGTTCCTCACTTTGTCAGTGTGATGTATGACACACGAGCCGAGGCTGAGCGTTAACTGGTCAAATTGATGCCGATGTCTCACTGGACCAAGAACCATCATTTCAGTCTTATAAGAGTTTAAAAGTAGGAAGTTTCTAGACATCCAACTTCTCACTGCTGCAAGGCAATCTTCTAAGGATTTTATGTGAAAGAGATTACCAGCAGTTATCGGCATGTATAACTGAGTATCATCTGCATAGCAGTGAAAGGTAATCCCAAAACGCCGCAATATGTGCCCAAGGGGTGCTATATAAAGGGAGAAAAGCAGGGGGCCTAAGAAAGACCCCTGTGGAACCTGTTGGGAAAGTGTAAGTACACGGACCCACAACAGGGGGCGCAAATGAACGGACAATAGAATAGGTCAAATAACAACACTTTACTGTTGCGAACGTGCACAACAAACACAACAGATTCCACAATAGATCAAAGGTCAAATTACAAGGTGTCGTGTGGGCAGGCTCGAAGATAGGAGACGCCTGTCCAAAGCAGAACCGGAACCACACGATTTCCTCCGCCACCAGACCCCGGGAATACTGGAGCCGCCAAGTCCCGAACTCCCAGGTGGCCACTGCCTCCGCGTGTCGGACCTGGTACTGCTGGCGAGGAACAAAAACACAATTAACGTGGGTGCGTCTGCACCCAGCAATCTGCACGGCAGGGAAGCTACCTCCACCTCTCGTTGGAGAAAAAGTCTGTTATCACTCACAAAAATCACAACAAAAAGGCTTTCTATCAAGCAGTCAGGCTGAGGATATTACCTTTCAGGTAGAACGATATCTCGGCAAAGAGGTGGAGATGACGTCTTGCTGATATACCGATGCAGATCAGATGAGTGGTGACAGCTGTCACAGGTGATGAGTGTCAGCTGTCACCCCGGCTGCTCCTGTGAGGCGGCAGCGCCCTCTGGTGCCTGGAGCCCGCACTCCAGGCAGGGTGCCCTCTGGTGGTGGTGGGCCAGCAGTACCTCCTCTTCAGCAGCCCACACAACAGAACCCCAAATTTCATGTCACTAAGGTTAGAGGTAATGTTACTGTACAAAACACAGTGAGAACGCCTGGTCAAGTATGGCGTCAGCCATGCAAGGGCACTTCCAGTAATCCCAAAATGATTTTCCAGCCTATCAAGTAGAATATGATGATCCACTGTATCAAATGCAGCACTGAGATCGAACAGCAACAGAACCGTAGTGGTGTCCGAATCCATTGTAAGCAGAAGATCATTCACCACTTTAGTGACAGCCGTCTCTGTGGAATGATATTTTCTAAAAGCAGACTGCAGTGGCTCAAAAAGATTATTCTCAGTAAGATAGTCTATGAGCTGCCGTGACACCACGTTTTCCAGAATTTTAGAGAAAAATGATAGATTTGATATCGGCTGATAGATTTTCAATACACTAGGGTCAAGATTAGGTTTCTTAAGTAATGGTTTAGTAATGGTCAGGCCGGTCAGACCTGGCAGGCCCAAACATATTGTGAGGGTCTGCTGGGAATGACTGGCGGAACCCTCTGTCAGCGAGGTCTTCAACTCCCACCTCCCGGAGAGCTTCACCCAGATCCCGGGGGAGGTTGGAGACATGGAGTCCGAGTGGACCATGTTCTCCACCTCCATTGTTGATGTGGCCGCTCGTAGCTGTGGTCGCAAGGTCTCTGGTGCCTGTCGCGGCGGCAATCCCCGAACCCGGTGGTGGACGCTGGAAGTAAGGGATGCTGTCAAGCTGAAGAAGGAGTCCTACTTGTCTTTGTTGGTAGGTGGGACCGCGGAGGCAGCTGAGAGGTACCGGCAGGCCAAGCATGCCGCAGCCCGTGCGGTCGCAGAGGCAAAAAGTCGGATCTGGGAGGAGTTTGGGGAGGCCATGGAGGAGGACTATCGGTCGGCCTCGAAGAAATTCTGGCAAACCATCCGACGCCTCAGGAGGCAGAAGCAGCTCTCCACCAGCACTGTCTACTGTGCGAGTGGGGAGCTGTTGACCCTGACTGGGAATGTTGTCGGGCGGTGGAAGGAATACTTCGAGGATCTCCTCAATCCCATTGTCATGTCTTCCGAAGAGGAAGCAGAGACTGGGGACTCAGAGGCAGACTCATCCATTACCCAGGCTGAAGTCACCGAGGTGGTTAGAAAGCTCCTCGGTGGCAAGGCTCCTGGGGTGGATGAAATCCGTCCTGAGTACCTTAAATCTCTGGATGTTGTGGGACTGTCTTGGCTGACACGCCTCTGCAACATCGCGTGGCGGTTGTGGACAGTGCCTCTGGATTGGCAGACCGGGGTGGTGGTCCCTCTGTTTAAGAAGGGGGACCGGAGGGTGTGTTCCAACTACAGGGGGATCACACTCCTCAGCCTCCCCGGTAAGGTCTATTCCAGAGTACTGGAGAGGAGAATTCAACCGATAGTTGAACCTCGGATTCAGGAGGAGCAGTGTGGTTTTCGTCCTGGTCCCGGTACACTGGACCAGCTCTACACGCTCCATCGGGTGCTCGAGGGTTCATGGGAGTTCATCCAACCAGTCCACATGTGCTTTGTGGATCTGGAGAAGGTGTTTGACCGTGTTCCTCAGAGCACCCTGTGGGGGGTGCTCCTGGAGTACGGGGTCCGTGGTCCTTTGCTAAGGGCTATCTGGTCCCTGTACGACTGCAGCAGGAGCTTGGTTCGCATTGCCGGTAGTAAGTCAAACCTGTTTCCAGTGCACGTTGGCCTCCACCAGGGCTGCCCTTTGTCACTGTTTCTGTTCATTATCTTTATGGACAGAATTTCTAGGCACAGCCAGGGTGTAGAGGGGGTCTGGTTTGGGAACCACAGAATCTCGTCTCTGCTGTTTGCGGACGATGTGGTTCTGTTGGCTTCGTCAATTCAGGACCTTCAGCGTGCACTGGGGCGGTTTGCAGCCGATTGTGAAGCGTCCGGGATGAAAATCAGCACCTCCAAATCCAAGGCCATGGTTCTCGACCAGAAAAAGGTGCTTTACCCTCTTCAGGTCGGAGGAGGAGTTTAAGTATCTCGGGGTCTTGTTCACGAGTGAGGGACGGATGGAGCGTGAGATCGACAGACGGATCGGTGCAGCATCTGCAGTGATGCGGTTGCTGTATCGGACCGTCGTGGTGAAGAGAGAGCTGAGTAGGGGGGCAAAGCTCTCGATTTTTTTGGATGCCCCCTGGACGCCTCACTGGAGAGGTGTTTCGGGCATGTCTCATCGGGAGGACGCCCCGGGGAAGACCCAGGACACGGTGGAGGGACTACATCTCTCGGCTGGCTTGGGAACGCCTTGGGGTTCCCCCGGAGGAGCTGGGGGAGGTGTGTGTGGATCGGAAGGTCTGGGCGGCTTTGCTTGAGCTGCTGTCCCCGCGATCTGACTCCGGATAAAGCGGAAGAAAATGGATGAAAGTAATGGTTTAATCACTACAGATCCAGAAGTTAAAGAAAGCTTAATAATTTCCAGCACAGTTGGCCCAAGAGTGGGCCACAGGTCCTTAAACAGTTTTGTTGGTATAGGATCAAATAAACAGGTTGTGCTTTTTTGTTGACATTACAAGTTTTGTCAGCATGCCTAGTGAGATACGATCAAATTCTGTAAATCTAGGTAATACCTCAGTAGTGGTGCCCACCTCAATAGCAGGGTGTAGTGGCTGGGTTAAGGCATGCCCAGATATGTTTAACCTGATGTCTTCTATTTTCTTCCCAAAGTAATCCAGGAAATCTTGTGCTGTAAAAGGAGAGCGAACTACAGGTGGTTGTCCATGCATAAGTGTTTCCACCGTGTTGAACAAGAACTTTGAGTTATGCTTGTTTTTGTTGATCAAATCAGAGTAGTAGGTCCACTTTGTAGCCAATAATGCATGCTTATAGTCTAAGATAGCATCACGCCACGCAAGGTGAAATACTTCTAATTTTGAACGATGCCATTTCTGTTCTAGACCTCTTGCTTTATGCTTGAGGTCACGCAGATAATCATTGAACCAAGGTGACTGTGATTTGGGGAGCGTGCTTTTAACACAGGTGGTGCAATCATGTCGAATGTAGTTTTGAGCACTGAGTTTAAACTGTCCACAAGTCTGTCTACTGACTGGGTATTTGTCAAATGTGAAGCTAAGACATCAGGCAGTCTAGCTTCGAGTTCAGTCTTAGTTGAGGAGTTGATGCACTGCCGTAATGATATATAAGGTTGTTGTTCCACTAAACATGGCAGCGAAACTGCAAACTTAATAAGTGAGTGATCAGACACCACTGATGTAAGAGGCATGTTATCAATATTCGTGACAGCAATACCACGTGCGAGAACCAGATCCAGGGTATTTCCACTAATGTGCGTCGAATCCCGAATGCATTGCCGAAATCCTAATGCATCCACAATTTCCAGAAATGATTTGCAGAGGGGATCAGAAGACTTATTTAGTGGTTAATGCGCTTGGTTTCAGTTCAGAAGGTTCCGGGTTCAAATCCCACCCCTGCCACATTTCTCCATGTAATGTGGAGTTGCGTCAGGAAGGGCATCCGGCGTAAAACTTGTGCCAATTCAACATGCAGATCCACCTTGGATTTGCTGTGGCGACCCCAAGTGTGAACAAGGGAGCAGCCGAAGGGACTTACTATCAGAAGACTTATTTATATGAATGTTAAACACCCCCGCCTTGCTTCGCATCATGAGGGACGTGACTAAATATATATGCTGGTGGGCAGGCCTCATTTAAGGGGAGGACAGCTGTAGGTTTAAGCCAAGTTTCACATAGCCCAATCAAGGACCTCAGTGGGGTTGACAGTTGAACTGTTTGGGTTTAGGGGTGGTTCCAGAGTAGCATATTTAAGATGCCTAGAAGTAGGTTTAGGTTTGAGACATTCCACGTGCGTTGTAGGTAGCAGACACGAAATCTTTGCTATTGCTGGAACAACCACTGGGCCATCCTCAATTTCAACATCATCCAATATAGTAATGGGTATTAAGTTTGGAAAGCATATCCCTGTATAATTTTTATGGACACGACTACGGAAGCAGGCCACAGTCTCAACTTGTTAAAATTCTTTCCCTGGCAAATAAACTGCACTATCACCATAGTGTATTTTCTGCACTAAATTCCCCGCTAAGCTAATGGATTCCACACCCACATTTATCATAAGCCATGCAGGGTCTCTAATCACCTGCTCTGTGGCCTGCTGTAGATTCCTAATGTTACCCTCCCTGTAGAACTCTATGTTCGCAGACAAGATGGCGGCACCTTCCCCAGTGGGGTGGAGGCCGTCCGGCATCAGCAAGCCATGGCGGCCCCAGAACGAAGGCCAGTTATCAATAAAGCTAAAGCCTTGCTGTCTATAAAACTGCACCAGCCACCTATTTAATGATGTGAGCCTGCTAAATGCCTCATCAGTACCTGGAGGGGTACTGATGACCAGAGACTGTTAATCAATGCAGACACATCTTTCTGGCAAGGTCACAAGTCCTCTCTATGTCCATTTTTGGTCGTTACTGTGAGTTTCTCTGTGAATTTTCAGACCTTTTGTCTGACTTAGTGCTTAGCTCAGATAATTATAGTGGGCGATTTTAATATCCACACAGATGCTGAGAATGACAGCCTCAACACTGCATTTAATCTATTATTAGACTCTATCGGCTTTGCTCAAAAAGTAAATGAGTCCACCCACCACTTTAATCATATCTTAGATCTTGTTCTGACTTATGGTATGGAAATAGAAGACTTAACAGTATTCCCTGAAAACTCCCTTCTGTCTGATCATTTTTTAATAACATTTACATTTACCCTGATGGACTACCCTGCAGTGGGGAATAAGTTTCATTACACTAGAAGTCTTTCAGAAAGCGCTGTAACTAGGTTTAAGGATATGATTCCTTCGTTATGTTCTCTAATGTCATATACCAACACAGAGCAGAGTAGCTACCTAAACTCTGTAAGGGAGATAGAGTATCTCGTCAATAGTTTTACATCCTCTTTGAAGACAACTTTGGATGCTGTAGCTCCTCTGAAAAAGAGAGCTTTAAATCAGAAGTGTCTGACTCCGTGGTATAACTCACAAACTCGTAGCTTAAAGCAGATAACCCGTAAGTTGGAGAGGAAATGGCGTCTCACTAATTTAGAAGATCTTCACTTAGCCTGGAAAAAGAGTTTGTTGCTCTATAAAAAAGCCCTCCGTAAAGCTAGGACATCTTTCTACTCATCACTAATTGAAGAAAATAAGAATAACCTCAGGTTTCTTTTCAGCACTGTAGCTAAGCTGACAAAGAGTCAGAGCTCTATTGAGCTGAGTATTCCATTAGATTTAACTAGTAATGACTTCATGACTTTCTTTGCTAACAAAATTTTGACTATTAGAGAAAAAATTACTCATAACCATCCCAAAGATGTATCGTTATCTTTGGCTGCTTTCAGTGATGCCGGTATTTGGTTAGACTCTTTCTCTCCGGTTGTTCTGTCTGAGTTATTTTCATTGGTTGCTTCGTCCAAACCATCGGCATGTTTATTGGACCCCATTCCTGCCAGGCTGCTCAAGGAAGTCCTACCATTATTTAATGCTTCAATCTTAAATATGATCAATCTATCTTTGTTAGTTGGTTATGTACCACAGGCCTTTAAGGTGGCAGTAATTAAACCATTACTTAAAAAGCCATCACTTGACCCAGCTATCTTAGCTAATTATAGGCCAATTTCCAACCTTCCTTTTCTCTCAAAGATTCTTGAGAGGGTAGTTGTAAAACAGCTAACTGATCACCTGCAGAGGAATGGTCTATTTGAAGAGTTTCAGTCAGGTTTTAGAATTCATCATAGTACAGAAACAGCATTAGTGAAGGTTACAAATGATCTTCTTATGGCTTCGGACAGTGGACTTATCTCTGTGCTTGTTCTGTTGGACCTCAGTGCTGCTTTTGATACTGTTGACCATAAAATTTTATTACAGAGATTAGAGCATGTCATAGGTATTAAAGGCACTGCGCTGCGGTGGTTTGAATCATATTTGTCTAATAGATTACAGTTTGTTCATGTAAATGGGGAATCTTCTTCACGGACTAAAGTTAATTATGGAGTTCCACAAGGTTCTGTGCTAGGACCAATTTTATTCACTTTATACATGCTTCCCTTAGGCAGTATTATTAGACGGTATTGCTTAAATTTTCATTGTTACGCAGATGATACCCAGCTTTATCTATCCATGAAGCCAGAGGATACACACCAATTAGCTAAACTGCAGGATTGTCTTACAGACATAAAGACATGGATGACCTCTAATTTCCTGCTTTTAAACTCAGATAAAACTGAAGTTATTGTACTTGGCCCCACAAATCTTAGAAGCATGGTGTCTAACCAGATCGTTACTCTGGATGGCATTTCCCTGATCTCTAGTAATACTGTGAGAAATCTTGGAGTCATTTTTGATCAGGATATGTCATTCAAAGCGCATATTAAACAAATATGTAGGACTGCCTTTTTGCATTTACGCAATATCTCTAAAATCAGAAAGGTCTTGTCTCAGAGTGATGCTGAAAAACTAATTCATGCATTTATTTCCTCTAGGCTGGACTATTGTAATTCATTATTATCAGGTTGTCCTAAAAGTTCCCTAAAAAGCCTTCAGTTGGTTCAGAATGCTGCAGCTAGAGTACTGACGGGGACTAGCAGGAGAGAGCATATCTCACCCATGTTGGCCTCTCTTCATTGGCTTCCTGTTAATTCTAGAATAGAATTTAAAATTCTTCTTCTTACTTATAAGGTTTTGAATAATCAGGTCCCATCTTATCTTAGGGACCTCATAGTACCATATTACCCCATTAGAGCGCTTCGCTCTCAGACTGCGGGCTTACTTGTAGTTCCTAGGGTTTGTAAGAGTAGAATGGGAGGCAGAGCCTTCAGCTTTCAGGCTCCTCTCCTGTGGAACCAGCTCCCAATTCAGATCAGGGAGACAGATACCCTCTCTACTTTTAAGATTAGGCTTAAAACTTTCCTTTTCGCTAAGGCTTATAGTTAGGGCTGGATCGGGTGACCCAGGACCATCCCTTGGTTATGCTGCTTTAGACGTAGATTGTGGGGGGGGTTCCCATGATGCACTGTTTCTTTCTCTTTTTGCTCCGTATGCATCACTCTGCATTTAATCATTAGTGATCGATCTCTGCCCCCCTTCACGGCATGTCTTTTTCCTGTTTTTTTCCCTCAGCCCCAACCAGTCTCAGCAGAAGACTGCCCCTCCCTGAGCCTGGTTCTGCTGGAGGTTTCTTCCTGTTAAAAGGGAGTTTTTCCTTCCCACTGTTGCCAAGTGCTTGCTCATAGGGGGTCGGTTTGACCGTTGGGGTTTTTTATAATTATTGTATGGCCTTGCCTTACAATATGGAGCGCCTTGGGGCAACTGTTTGTTGTGATTTGGCGCTATATAAGAAAAAAGTTGATTGATTGATTGATTGATTTTTGTGACCTCTGAGTGCTTCATCCTGATATCATTGGTGCCAACGTGAATAAATATGTGACTATATCTGATGTCATGTTCCTTCATCTGTCTTCCCTTCTGCAGCATCAGCACCCTAAGATGAGATGCAATGTCGGGAGCTCTGGCTCCAGGAATACATTTAACGTCAGCCGGCGTCTGTAAACTGACTTTGCGGGTGATAGAATCCCCTATCACTAAAGTCCGGTGTTTCAGCCTGGAGACAGGAGTGGAAGTCACTTGTGGGCTCAGAGAATTCACATCAGGCAAATCCAAGGGGGAGAACCGATTCACCATTCGCACTGGCGAGTGTGATCGGCGTGTCACAACTGGGCACCAAGCCCTACAGGGCTTCCTCCGCCTAGCCACAGTCCGAAAGCCATCCCCCACAGCCGGCGTTTCTAAACTGATGCTAATGGGCTCGCTAGCCGGCCCAACACTAACCTCATGTTGTATGGTTGGGGGTGCCTGGCTGCTTTTTGTTTCTGTCTTCTGTTTCTGTCTTTTGTTTTTCCTTCCAGGTGGCACGCGTTTAGGACTGAGTGGCTGTGTGGCTGAGTTATCAGGACCTCACCCTGATCACCTGAGGCTGATCATGTGCAGCTCGTCAGGACTCACAGCTGTGGTCCATCTACACGGATTGGAGCATGGTGGCATTTAAGTCTGGAGTACACAGTGTGTATTTGCCAGAGACTCGACCTTGTGACCAGACGGGTGAGATCTTCGTCTTGAGAGCCATCTCATCATTATGGATGCAGAGAACGTCCAGGTTTGATGCCATGGTCTGTGAAAGAGGAGGGGGTGAGGTCTCACGCTCGTCAGCACACTTCCTGAGGTATGTCAGGTTTTGTGACTAACATTTGTACAGTCAGTAAATGTGGTGTCCCTCACACCTTATTATATTGAGCTGTTATGTTAGTCGATTAATCAGCTTCCACTGCAATGATAATGTGAACTGGGTGTTCCATGCCTGCAGGGTGGGAAGCTGATTAGTAATTAAGCCAGGAAGCGTTTGCTGTTTGTGTACACCTTTGAGTGGTCTCTCTGTGTGTGGAGTGTGGACTCACATGATGGTTTCTTCTTTCACAGACTCAGTTTGTCGCGGCCACCTGGGGGGTGTCGGCGGGGTCCTTGGGTCCGAACTGGTTCTGGCTCCGGACCGTTTGTGCTGCTAGGAGCGCACCGCTTATCCACCACGCCAGACCGCGCACTCATTTGTTTGTACTTAGCACGTCACTGTTATGTCATTAAATTTTGTTATCCTTTGTACCGTGCTCTGCTTATTTCATACTGGGTCCTTCAAACGCTGGTTGGTTCTCCGGGCTGCGTCCGACACATAACACCTCATCTGGAGTGCCCGTAAC
The DNA here is from genome assembly GCF_902500255.1 of Thalassophryne amazonica. Taxonomy (NCBI): domain Eukaryota; kingdom Metazoa; phylum Chordata; class Actinopteri; order Batrachoidiformes; family Batrachoididae; genus Thalassophryne; species Thalassophryne amazonica. The sequence continues at coordinate 9,053,622 of NC_047115.1, read as the reverse complement.
ATCTAACTCCACTGAGCTAAGAAGCTGCTCTAACTTACGGACACGGCTCTCTGAGAGAGCCACCCTATCTTCCAACATCACGCAGGATTTACGGAGGGTGTAAAGTAGTGTACTTTGTGTACTTTGTGCACTAAGAAATTCAAGAATGTAGCCAAGCAAACATGAGCTAACCACTAATGGATAAGCTAACCACTCCTAAGGCTCACACAGACGCAAATAAATGAATTAAAGTTCACAGCAGTTACACTGAAAAAAGAAGTATTAAATAGGTAAAAAAAAAGAAAAAAGCAGCAGCTATAAAATACACTAAACAGTTAATTAACTAACAAAAGTATGAAAAAATGATGACAGGAGTCCAAAATAGCTAACGCAAGCTAACTGCTAGCAAAAATGCTAGCCGCTCCTAAGATTTTACACAGGCATAAAATAATTAAAATTCACAGCAGTTAGAAGTATTAAACGGGCAAAAAAGAACAGCTATAAAAAGTAACGACAGGGGGAGGGGAGGAGTCGACCTAGCTAGCGAAACCTAACCGCTAGCGAATGCTAAGTGCTCGTGATTCACAACAGGACTGTTGTTCAATAACGTTCAGTAGATACAATCAGTGTTGCCAGTTACTTTGAATAAGTAATCCAATTACTGATTACTCCTTGAAAAAGTAAAAAAAAAAAAAAAAGTAAATTACTCAATTGTAAAACTAAGTTAGATTACTAGTTACTTTTTTAGTTACTTTCCCCAGCTGCCAACAACAACCCTCTGCCACCTCAACATGACAATGATACCTGTTTTGCCAAAACTTACTTTATAGTCACCCTTTCTTGACTTCAGTGAAAATAAATACTTGTTTTATAAAAAGTAAAATAAAGACCTCTTTCTTGACCTCATATTTAACTGTTGACAGCACTGTAACAGTAAAACTTGCAATTTCTAACCTGCATTGTTTATAAATGTAACTATTAAATTATTTCTAACATTTAAATTCTCTCTAAACATTTTACTTGTCAAAATGATTATTATTATAAATAGTATTAGTAGTTGTAGTAAACAAAAAAGGCTTCAAAACTGGACCTTTAATCTAGGGGTGTTGTGTGGGGCACATCCCTGCCCCACACCCCCATTCCATCTGGATTTGCCCCTGCTTTGGCGTCTGAGCACAAAGAATGGATAACATTTATTTATGCAGAAAACATGACCAGATTTACAGGTAAGAAAGTTTTATTGCGTTTTCACATCATGTGGTCCTCAGAAAGAGAGTTTAGGTGCATTTGAGTGGAAAATAGTGTTAGTTGTTGACGCGTCATGGAGGATCAGCTGTTTTTAATGAGCAGATATGGAGCAGCTCAGTTCAGAATTCTAAATAAAGGAGGAAAAAAAGCATAAAAATGTCTTTGTAAAGCTCAGTGCAGGTGTGCTGTTGTCACCGTGCTTTAAGAGGTGAGGACGAGTCGTAGCTGCCGCAGAAAACCGCGGATGAAAAGCTCACAGCTCGCTTAAAGTGGGCAGTTCAGTCGAACCCCGACCTTCTGCCCACGGACCAAGTTTAATGCTGCTATCGACCCATAATGCAAAAATAATAGTAACGCACAGTGACTTGGAGAAGTAACTTTAATCTGATTACTGATTTGGAAAGATTAACGCGTTAGATTACTCGTTACTAAAAAAAGTGGTCAGATTAGAGTAACGCATTACTAAGTAACGCATTACTAAGTAACGCGTTGCCGGCATCACTGGATACAATTAATAACCAGAAGAGTTCTAAACAGAAATAAAAGAAGCTTATACAACCGTGTGAAGTTCAGAGAGGCGTCACAGCAACAAACAATCTGTCAGAACAAGTTGCCAGATGGAAGAAGACTCTCCAATCTCTGTTGAAGCTTTCTGTAAAGATAACGGACACCAATCAGCAATCCAACAGAGTTTCAATCTTTCTTGATTCATCTGGTTGGTGTGACATCAACACCAACTATATTGGTCATCTGGTTGGTGTAACATTTAACCACTGAATCTGAAACATGATGGTAGATGCGTGAAACGATGTGGAATAAGTCTCTTTGCCAAAGGGTATTCCATGTGATGTCAGTGACCCTATGGCCTTGGCAGAGGTTTGCGCTCTCCGCGTGCTTCTAGTTATTATTATTTTTAATTCACTCCTGTTATCTTTAAGTCTAGATGAAGTAAATTTGACTCAGTTACAAGGATGTTAAAATGATTTAAGTCTGGCTAAATGAGAGGCAATCTTGGTTTAAACTGGCATTAAATTGTTTCATACCACAGATAAACCTGCTTTAAAGTGTCATATAATCAGAGCTTCGTATCTTTGGTGTGCTTTTAAACTGTCTGTTGATATCTAACGCCCTAGTCTATCACTACTGCTGCAGTTAGCAGGCTAGGCTATGCTAGGCTCGCTAAATATTTCCAGCATTATTTCTGTTTACCTGTCAGCCTGTCCTTCAAATAACAATGAATTCACATCTAAGACCAACATTTATAAAGTTAAATAGCAGAAGATTTACCTCCTCTAGTTACATTTTATTTAAGTTTCTCTCTGCTGTTGAAAGAAGTGGTTGAGGAAATACAGGAAGTGACCTCAGCGCCTTGTTATTGGAAACACAAGATATTTCATGAAGGAATGAAAAAATAACAGTAATAACAGGTTACTGCTATTTCAAATAAATGTTTCTGTTCCAGAACATGAAAAAATGAATAAACTGTGAAATTTGTGTTTTTTGTTTTTGTTGCCTGAACCGATTCGATGGCTTGATTATGATTTACTTGAACAAAAATAAATAAATACATTTCAAATGTTTTTGGATCTGAGAATTTGAGACAACTATTATTTTATGAACAACTAATATTGTGTAAAGAGTTAATCTGTTAATTACACAAATAATTGAAGGATAATGAAAATAAATGGAAGCTGCAGCTTTATTTGCATTTTATTTACTTCACTTGTGTGTGTGTGTGTGTGTGTGTGTGAATGACAGAGAGAGATACTGTGTATAAATGATGCGCCAGTGTGAAATCCATTGGTCCATGACAATACAGAAGGTGAGAGGAAGTCAGTAACATCAATCTCTCTCTCACACACACACATGCACGCACGCGCGACGCACACACGCACGCACGCACACACACACACACACACACACACACACACACACACACACTATTTAAATGTCCTTGTGAGGACTCTTACTGACATGATGCGTTCACAGTTCTGCGTAATCCGTCATCAGGACCCAGTTAACCTCAGTCCTTAATATCACTGAACACTGAAAAAACTCCTCTACGTCCAGTCTAACCAGGTCAGAAAACAATCTCTGTGTCTCCACGTTATTCCGTGTCTGTAGTAAGAAGCCCACCCTTCAAGAAAAGGTCATATTACACAATAACACTGGTGACATGTGTCAGTTTTTAAATTGTTGTAAATAATTTGTTGTGGATTATGCAGAAAAAATGAAGGTCAGGAAGCAGCCGGAAAACACAAGTCAGACCCCCCCCCCAACATACATACTGTTCTTTGTTGCTTCTGTGTGTTTTCAAAAATCCAGTCTGTCAAATCAAGCTTCCTTCTCATGCTGACTTAATGCTCATTCTAACCATAACTATAAAAGCACAGTGAGGAGGTCCACCATAAATACAACATGCATTATTAAACACAAACAAATGCATGTATGTTAAAAAGTGCAACCATGACATCATTAAATATGGAGGGCGGACGTCTCAGAGTGCAGGCACAGACACAGTCTACAAATGGCCGCTGAGGTCGTGTACACCACATCGATGTAAAGCATAATTTATGGAGGTGGTCTTTTGAGGAGAGAGGAGATTGTATACCACTGGAATGACTTTGTCTTAAATGGATGTCTGGGTGGTTGCCATCCAGGACCCACGGGCTTCCACAGGGTATGGATGAGATGTAGATGGTCCAGGTTCAGCAACACCTTCCAGTTCTGTTTGCACACAATTTTAAAGGGGCGGCTCCAGACTTTTATCCATCGAATGGAGCATTGACTGGTGCAAGTAGATCTGAAACACACTTAGGAAACATGTCATCCTACGCATGTCGTACTTATCACAGAGAAAGTATTTTCATCACAGCAACAAATACAGAGATGTGAGTGTAAAATGATTCTGAGTGATCCCGTTGGAGGCAAATCACAAAGCCATGTCTCCACTCTACTTTTTATGTTGCATTTTAAATTTTTAATTACATAGTTTTGAAGCTTCTTGTGCACCAGGTGGAGAGCTGTACTACAAAGTGTACAGATACAACTATGATGAGATGACAGTAAGAGCATCTTCTTGTTAGGCATGAGACACAATCGGCCCTCACAAACAAACATAAATGATGACACACACACACACACACACACACACACACACACACACACACACACACACACACACACACACACACACACACACACACACACACACACACACACACACAGAGAGAGTCTTGGTTCAGGCCTCCTTATTCCCAGCAGAAGAGCTTTGGTGATTTTTAATAAAGGATATCTGCAGAGAAGGTCAAGGTTATTCAGCTGTTGGTCATTCATTGCTTTTTGCGTTCCGGTGGGGTACACACAGTTCTCTCAGGCTTCACTTTTGGCCCCGCCTCAGGAACCCACCGGCTCCCTGCAGCGCTGCAGAAACACGTGTGCATGTTTTATCCACGCTGCTGAGAAACTGCTGCTGCCCATATTATCAGAAATAAAGCTGGTGTGGAAAATGCAAACTGGATGGAGTTCCAGAGATAACACTTGTAAAATCTGTTGCAGCACTTAAAGCTATAGGGCCTTTCAAATTTCTTCAAACTGAGAAAATTTAGTTTCTACGTACCATTCTTCCAATGTAAGTTTATTTTTGTAACATGTTGCAAAATTACAGCTCATTTCAACGAAGAGGACATATTTATCTGGGGGGATTTCATAGTGAATACTGTCTTTTCCTTCATCGCCCTCATGCTAACTACAGGAGGAAGCACATGTGTGCATGTGTGATGTTTGTGATTACCTGTGGCTCATCTTACGTTAACATTGATAAGAGATCTTGAAAATCACTTCCAAATATACCAAATGTTGGCCATAGCATCTGATCCCTTGAATTTCTCCCCCTCAGGGGTTGAAATTCTAAATAGCTTGAATTTTCATCATATTATGAACCCCTTATCTAAATACTAAGGAATAAAATATAGTAGTGCCAAACAATATTTTTTTATGACTTAAATCTTTAAAAAAAAAAAAACAGTCGTACTACACCTTTAAAGATGCAGTTAAACAGAAGTCAGAAGAACATTGACTCCTGTGGTGTTCACATAATTCTAAGTGCGAAATGGGATTTTTTTTTTTTGTGTAATTCAGTGCAGTCGTTCTGGAAGTGGATTGCTGTTCAAATTGCTGGTGAGGAGCCACAGCGATTAAAAGCTGGATGTCATCATGTTTGATCTGATTGTTCTACTCCACCCACATGAACTCATTGTTCATTCCTGTGTCCTCAAAATGATTCAACTCAGACACAAACGGCACAATCGAAACATCCACGTGCACGAGCTGAAGGATTCAAAATTTTAACTGCCAGGCAGCATCATGGAATTTTAAAGGTTTTGTTTAATCATCTTATGAAATATGTCATATGTCAAAAAATTTAGATTCAGATTTTTATTCAGTAAATAAATAAATAATACATAAATGAACAAATAAATATATATATACTTATACATAATAAAATAAATGTGGCTTGCTGATAAACTCAATTAAATTTCATTTAAAGCTGCCAGTAATATTTGTAGTTAGTACTTTATAATCACACTATAGGTTTTTATTTACCTCTGCCATAACGTAAAGTCTTCACCAGCATTTAGAAGATTGATAATGTTCCGGGAAGTAAATGAATCAATTTTCAAGCTGATCCTGAATATATTTTGCAACTAGAATCCAACTCAAAACAATGTGAGAGGATAAAATTTGGTGAGCAGATGGATAATGTGCTAGAAAATGAGGGATTTTACCTTAAATTTCATCTGGGACATATTTTGGATGCTGATGAACTTTTAAGCATTGAAGAAGATTCAATTCAAAAATTTTGCTGACATTTTGTGAGCAGATCTATTGTGTCCTAGGAAATATTTTATGTTGTGTGGGCCGCCAGAAGAGGAGGTACTGCTGGCCCACCACCAGAGGGCGCCCTGCCTGAAGTGCGGGCTTCAGGCACGAGAGGGCGCTGCCGCCTCCAGGAACAAGCCATGGTGACAGCTGTCACTGATCATCTACTCACATCTGGAATAAAAGCAGGAAGACACCTCCACCACATTGCTGAGATATCACCTTCATCAAGAGGTAATATCCTCAGCCATTTGTGTTTCCTTATAAGCTGTATATTGTGAGTGTTTGCAGGAGTACCGGTCCCTCTTCCTGTGGAGGCTGAGTGAGTGCAGGACGGCACTCTTTTCCTCTGAGGGATTACTGTAAATACATCAGCATTCTGAGTGAGAAGTGGAGGTGGCATTCCCACCGTTATTGTTACTGGGTGTTCACACACCCACACTTGACTGTCTTTGTTTTCTGCCAGCAGTACCAGATCCGACACGCCGAGACGGTGGCCACCTGGGGACTTCGGGACTTGGCGGCTCCAGTATCCCTCGGGTTCGGTGGTAGTGGAAATCGTGTGGTTCCGGTTCGTCTCCAGACGGGCGTCTCCTATCGTCGAGCCTGCCCACACGACACCTTTATTAATTGACTTGTCTACATTCTGTAATCTGCTGTGTTTGGTTGTGACATTCACAACAGTAAAGTGTTCTAATTTAACTCCTTCCATTGTCCGTTCATTTACGCCCCCTGTTGTGGGTCCGTGTCACTACACTTTCCCAACAGGATATCTCGGCCAGCGTCATGGACTCCGAGGGGCGTCACCCGGCTGTTGAACGACCAATGGGAGAGCAGGGAGCGCAGGCGTCTGCAGGAGGCGTGATTGGTGAGCTACAGCACATTCTCACCGCCTTTACGGCTCGGTTGGATCAAATGACCGAGCAAAACATCCTCCTGAACCGCAGGGTGGAGGCTCTCTCCGCACAAGTGGCGGCGAACGCTCAGGGCGCTGCTGCAGCTCCTCCTCCTGCCGACCCTGTGCAGGATATGAATGTTCCAGTGGTGGTTCAACAACCCCTCCCACCATCCCCTGAAGCATACATAAGCCCTCCAGAGCCGTACGGAGGTTGTGTGGAGATGTGCGCGGACTTTCTCATGCAGTGTTCGCTCGTCTTCGCACAACGTCCCATCATGTACGCATCAGACGCTAGCTAAATAGCTTATGTAATTGCTCTGCTTTGGGGAGAGGCACGCGCTTGGGCTACGGCGCTTTGGGAGCAAGATTCACGGCTCCTTCACACATACACTGGGTTTGTGAGGGAGTTCAGAACAGTGTTTGATCACCCTAACAGGGGAGAGACCGCTTCAACTGTGCTGCTGTCAATGAGACAGGAGCGCCGGAGCGCAGCCGCTTATGCAGTCGACTTCCGCATCGCGGCTGCGAGGTCCGGCTGGAATAACGTTGCGCTCCGCGCCGCCTTCATAAACAGACTGTCGTTGGTCCTGAAGGAGCATCTGGTGGCCAAGGACGAACCGCGGGATTTAGATGGGCTTATCGATCTCGTTATACGGTTAGACAATCGGTTGGAGGAACGCCGTCGGGAGCGAGGCGAAGGACGTGGCCGGATACGCGCCGTCCCTCTCCCTTCCGGGTTCGACAAGGGGCCGCCCTCCCCACGCTCCACAGCCGCAGCGCTCCGTGGGGTAACAGCTCCCCCTGCTGGCGTTGTTAGGGAAACGCACAGGGCCAAAATGAGGAGGCTGATCCGCGGGGAGTGTTTTCTCTGCAGCTCAAAGGAGCACATACAGAAAAACTGCCCCAAACGGCCACAACAACAACCGCCCTCAGAGACTGGGCTAAGGGGGGGTCAAAACATTCACGTGGGACACACACAGATTGCCACACGACTCCCAGTTACAATCCTGAGCGGGGATTTAACCCTTCAAGCCCCAGCACTGGTGGACACGGGGTCAGAAGGGAATTCGCTAGACAGCAGATGGGCAAGGGAGGTAGGGCTCCCTCTGGTGGCGCTTCCTTCGCCATTGCAGGTGCGGGCACTAGATGGCACCCTCCTCCCTTTAATCACACACAAGACACAACCAGTAACTCTGGTGGTGTCTGGAAACCATCGGGAGGAGATTGAGTTTTTTGTAACTCCTTCTACCTCCCGCATGATTTTGGGCTTCCCATGGATGTTGAAGCACAATCCGCGGATTGATTGGCCGTCTGGGGTGGTGGTTCAGTGGAGCGAAACCTGCCATCGGGTGTGTTTAGGATCCTCGGTTCCTCCCGGTTTACAGGCTAAGGAGGAGGTCAAACTCCCTCCCAATCTGACGGCAGTGCTGGTTGAGTACCACGATCTTGCTGACGTCTTCAGCAAGGATCTGGCACTCACCCTTCCCCCGCACCGTCCGTACGATTGTGCCATTGATTTGGTTCCAGGCGTTGATTTCCGGCCAGCAGGCTGTACAACCTCTCACGACCTGAGCGCGAATCAATGGAGACCTACATCCGGGACTCATTAACTGCCGGGCTGATCCGGAACTCCACCTCCCCGATGGGGGCAGGTTTCTTTTTTGTGGGCAAGAAAGATGGCGGACTCCGTCCATGCATTGATTACAGGGGGCTGAATGAGATTACGGTTCGCAACCGATACCCGTTGCCATTGTTGGATTCCGTGTTCACCCCCCTGCATGGAGCCAAAATCTTTACGAAGCTGGATCTTAGAACTGCGTATCACCTGGTTCGGATCCGGAAGGGAGACGAATGGAAGACGGCATTTAACACCCCGTTAGGTCACTTTGAGTACCTGGTCATGCCGTTCGGCCTCACCAACGCCCCCGCGACGTTCCAAGCCTTGGTTAACCACGTCTTGTGGGACTTCCTGCACCGATTCATCTTCGTATATCTGGACGATATTCTCATCTTTTCTCCGGATCCTGAGACCCATGTCCAGCATGTACGTCAGGTCCTGCAGCGGTTGTTAGAGAACCGACTGTTTGTGAAGGGCGAGAAGTGCGAGTTTCACCACACGTCTTTGTCCTTCCTGGGGTTTATCATCTCCTCCAACTCCGTCGCCCCGGATCCGGCCAAGGTCGCAGCGGTGAGAGACTGGCCCCAACCTACGAGCCGTAGGAAGCTGCAACAGTTCCTTGGCTTCGCAAATTTTTACAGGAGGTTCATTAAGGGGTATAGTCAGGTAGTTAGCCCCCTGACAGCCCTGACCTCACCAAAAGTTCCCTTCACCTGGTCGGATCGGTGTGATGCCGCGTTCAGGGAGTTGAAACAGCGCTTCTCGACTGCACCTGTCTTGGTGCAGCCCGATCCTAGTCACCAGTTTGTGGTTGAAGTGGACGCCTCTGACTCAGGGATAGGAGCCGTGCTATCCCAGAGCAGAGAGACCGATAAGGTTCTTCACCCGTGTGCCTATTTTTCCCGCAGGTTGACTGCAGCGGAGCGGAACTATGACGTGGGCAATCGAGAGCTCCTTGCGGTGAAAGAGGCTCTTGAGGAGTGGAGACACCTGCTGGAGGGAGCGTCAGTGCCTTTCACGGTTTTTACTGACCACCGGAACCTGGAGTATATCAGGACCGCCAAGCGACTGAACCCCAGGCAAGCCCGCTGGTCACTGTTTTTCGGCCGTTTTGACTTCCGGATCACCTACCGCCCCGGGACCAAAAACCAGAGATCGGATGCCCTGTCCCGGGTGCACGAACGGGAAGTCAAGACCGAGCTGTCGGATCCACCGGAACCCATCTTACCGGAGTCCACTATCGTGGCTACCCTAACCTGGGACGTGGAGAAGACCGTCCGGGAGGCCCTGGCACGGAGCCCGGATCCCGGAACAGGACCGAAGAACAGACTATACGTCCCACCAGAGGCCAGGGCTGCCGTCCTGGACTTCTGTCACTGGTCCAAGCTCTCCTGCCACCCAGGGGTGCGTAGGACCGTGGCAGTGGTCCGGCAGCGCTTCTGGTGGGCGTCCCTGGAGACTGATGTCCGGGCTTACATCCAGGCCTGCACCACCTGTGCCAGGGGCAAGGCGGACCACCAGAAGGGACAGGGACTCCTACAGCCACTTCCTGTGCCTCATCGCCCCTGGTCCCACATCGGTCTGGATTTTGTCACGGGCCTCCCGCCGTCCCGGGGACACACCACCATTCTCACGATAGTGGACCAATTCTCCAAGGCGGCCCACTTCGTGGCCCTCCCGGAGCTCCCGTCGGCCCAGGAGACGGCGGATCTCCTGGTCCACCATGTCGTCCAGCTGCATGGGATACCTACAGACATCGTTTCAGATCGCGGTCCCCAGTTCTCCTCACAGGTATGGAGAAGTTTCTGCCGGGAACTGGGGGCCACCGTAAGCCTCTCGTCTGGGTATCACCCACAGACTAACGGACAGGTCGAACGGGCCAACCAAGAGTTGGAGCAAGCCCTTAGGTGTACTACCTCCGCACACCCGACGGCTTGGAGTGAACATCTGGCCTGGATCGAGTACGCTCATTACAGCCAAGTGTCCTCTGCCACCGGCCTCTCCCCGCTCGAGGTGTGTCTGGGGTACCAACCCCCTTTGTTTCCTTTGGTGGAGGGAGAGGTCGGTGTGCCCTCGGTCCAGGCCCACCTGCGGAGATGCCGTCAGGTGTGGCGCACCGCCCGTTCGGCCTTGTTGAGGGCCCGGACGAGGGCGAAAGCCCATGCAGACCGTCGACGGTCCCCGGCCCCCGGTCCCCGCATACCAGCACGGGCAGGAGGTATGGCTTTCCACCAAGGACATTCCACTTCAGGTCGAGTCCCCCAAGCTAAAAGACCGATTCATTGGACCCTTCACCATCCTTAAGGTCCTCAGTCCTACCGCAGTGAGGCTCCAACTCCCGGCCTCACTGCGGATCCATCCGGTTTTTCATGTCTCCAAGATTAAACCGCATCACACCTCACCCCTCTGTGCACCCGGTCCGGCGCCGCCTCCTGCCCGTATTATCGACGGGGAGCCGGCTTGGACAGTACACCGGCTCTTGGACGTCTGTCGAATGGGCCGGGGCTTTCAGTATTTGGTGGACTGGGAGGGGTATGGACCCGAAGAACGCTCCTGGGTGAAGAGGAGCTTCATCCTGGACCCGGCCCTCCTGGCCGATTTCTACCGTCGCCACCCGAACAAGCCTGGTTGGGCGCCAGGAGGCGCCCGTTGAGGGGGGGGTCCTGTTGTGTGGGCTGCCAGAAGAGGAGGTACTGCTGGCCCACCACCAGAGGGCGCCCTGCCTGAAGTGCGGGCTTCAGGCACGAGAGGGCGCTGCCGCCTCCAGGAACAAGCCGTGGTGACAGCTGTCACTGATCATCTACTCACATCTGGAATAAAAGCAGGAAGACACCTCCACCACATTGCAGAGATATCACCTTCATCAAGAGGTAATATCCTCAGCCATTTGTGTTTCCTTATAAGCTGTATATTATGAGTGTTTGCAGGAGTACCGGTCCCTCTTCCTGTGGAGGCTGAGTGAGTGCAGGACGGCACTCTTTTCCTCTGAGGGATTACTGTAATACATCAGCATTCTGAGTGAGAGGTGGAGGTGGCATTCCCACCGTTATTGTTACTGGGTGTTCACACACCCACACTTGACTGTCTTTGTTTTCTGCCAGCAGTACCAGATCCGACACGTCGAGACGGTGGCCACCTGGGGACTTCGGGACTTGGCGGCTCCAGTATCCCTCGGGTTCGGTGGTAGTGGAAATCGTGTGGTTCCGGTTCGTCTCCAGACGGGCGTCTCCTATCGTCGAGCCTGCCCACACGACACCTTTATTAATTGACTTGTCTACATTCTGTAATCTGCTGTGCTTGGTTGTGACATTCACAACAGTAAAGTGTTCTAATTTAACTCCTTCCATTGTCCGTTCATTTACGCCCCCCTGTGGTGGGTCCGTGTCACTACACTTTCCCAACAATTTTATATAATTTTAAGGTCTTCTGGATTCTGGATCCAGAAGAATGTTAGAGATTTAGCAACACTGATGTGGCCTACACACTCTCTGAGTGCCTTTGAGTTTAAATTGGAAATACATACCTGTAAATCCAGGAATTGTGTGTAAAATGTGATATTTTTGTGTATAGTTTTAGATATGGGTATTTATGATGAATAATTCAGTTAAATCACCTTTCAAGCTCTCAATAATGAATCAATAGTCATTTTGTATTTCCCAACTCTTACGTTATCATTTAGTGATTTTCCAAAAATGAACATGAATACCTAATTTTATACAAAAATTCATGCTGGGATTACTCTGTGCTTGTCAGTGTTCTCTGCCCACCAGCGGATGCTATCACATTATCACATCGGCTAACAAGTTAAGCTTGCAGTTGCGGCGGGAATCACGCCACCCCTGTACATAGACAGCTGTGGGATTCATCAGGATCGGATAGTAAACCTAGATTTGAAGAATGGATAGAAAGTGTACCTGGGGAATGATACCGAAAGTTTTCATTGGAAGTACAAATCGTTAATGGCAAACTTGAAATACTGTTTCAGAACATTTCAAAACCTTGTTTGGGAATATTGTTCCGGAATCCATATCATAAGGAAAGCATCACTTGCGTCTCTTTATTTAAGACCGGTTTGTACTTTATGTAGGTGTTATTACACCAGTTAAAACTGGGCCACAGCAGCCAACACGGTTGAACAAGATTATGTACGAAATAAAACCTCCCAGCAGTTCCTGAGATCTATCTCCAGAAGGACGGACACAGACCAGAGCCCATGCGAGCTTTTCACCGAGTGTTTGAGAGCAAGTGAAAGCTGTCGTGTTTTTCTCCTCAGTACCTCGTTGACGTGACGTGAACCAGACAACAGGTTGTCTGATCATCTGGTGGATAAAATGTGCAAGAAAGCAACAAATCACATGAAGAAAACTGTTTTACAAGCAGAAAAGTTATTGTTGGTGAGTGTAAACAGGCTGCAGCGGTAAAGTGTTTTTTTTTTTTAATGTCTTGAGTTACCGTAAATAAATGTCACATTTTATTAATCATACAGATCATTTGCATGCTTTCTTCACAAATCAAAGACTGTGTGTGTGTGTGTGTGTGTGTGTGTGTCAGGGCATTTTTGTTAAAGTGAAGTCACTTTTGGATAGCTAGCACAATGGGGCTAGTTTGTGGTAACGTTTAATGCTAACTCTCTGAAGTCCACCGACATAAATCCAGAATAATGTTGTTCATATTTCAGTTAACATCTTTTTTAGATTTTATTTTAAATGTTTACAGATGTTGTTCAAATTGCTGGAATTAAAAACTGTTGTCTAGCAAAAATATGTTGTTTATGAAGTAATATTATCTGACTTTCTTTTGTTTTATTTTTCAATTTTTTCTCAACAGGACCTCTATTATGATTTTTTTTTTCATTGTGTACCTGTTGTTTTGTTTAAAGAAGTTTGACTTTTATCACAAAACAATGTAGGAAAGATTAAATAATGCTGAATTTTTGTTATAAGGTTTTATTTCATGCTAACAGTTAAGGACACCCCCTTTTTAATAGAAAATAAAAAAAATGCTACTTTTGAAACATATGATTTTTTGTTAACTTAAAGTTATTATAGATTTATTCATTCAGACACACAAAAAATGCAACGTTAAAGGAATAAATGTTACAAAAAAGTGAAGAAATCTCACATTTCCCCGGGCGCCTAATGGCGACTTCTGCTCCTACTGGCAATTAGGATGGGTTAAATGCAGTAGACACATTTCATTGTGCACGGAACATGTTCTTCTGTGCATATGACAATAAAATTCCTTTGAATCCCTTTGAATCCTTGAATCCTTTGAGATTTGGAACATAAAGCTCTGTAAAAGAAGTGCTGATAAACAGATGAAGGTAAAGCAGCCAATAAACCAAGTCATTTATGACCTGGCCCCCCCCCAAGTTATATCACAACAGTTTCATACTTTTTAAATTCTTCTGAAAGTGGCAGGATTCTTTGCACGCATCTAAAAGCACAAATGCGCCATTTACTGCTTCACAAATTGAACAGTCCAATCAAAGGAGTGGTGGGTGGGGCTTGATGAGTACTTAATTTGCATTTTTGAAGGAGGCAACAATTAAAGATCTGTAAAATCAGGAGTTTATTAAAAATTTTCTTGAATGTTAGATTAAACATTACTTTTAGAAATAAGTGTAAATGTCATAAATATGCAAAAAACCCACCTAGTTAAACAAAAGACACTCAGTATTTGTGATTCATGCCACAAAGCTGAACCACACTGATATATTTGATTCAAAACCATCATTATTATCCTTCCACAGTCTGAGGGATCAATCAATCAATCAATCAATTTTTTTATATAGCGCCAAATCACAACAAACAGTTGCCCCAAGGCGCTTTATATTGTAAGGCAAGGCCATACAATAATTATGTAAAACCCCAACGGTCAAAACGACCCCCTGTGAGCAAGCACTTGGCTACAGTGGGAAGGAAAGGGATGAAGGAACTCAACAGAAATTATGTTATTAATAATACATTTTTTTATGTCTCAGCAGAAGTTTTTTTTTTTTAAATATAATTAGAGGGCCCTGCGACAGACTGGTGTCCTGTCCTGGGTGTACCCCGCCTTACGCCCTATGACTGCTGGGACAGGCTCCAGCTCCCCGCGACCCTTAATTGGACTAAGCGGTAGAAGGTGAATGAATTAATGAATATACACTCAACAAAAATATAAACGCAACACTTTTGGTTTTGCTCCCATTTTGTATGAGATGAACTCAAAGATCTAAAACTTTTTCCACATACACAATATCACCATTTCCCTCAAATATTGTTCACAACCAGTCTAAATCTGTGATAGTGAGCACTTCTCCTTTGCTGAGATAATCCATCCCACCTCACAGGTGTGCCATATCAAGATGCTGATTAGACACCATGATTAGTGCACAGGTGTGCCTTAGACTGTCCACAATAAAAGGCCACTCTGAAAGGTGCAGTTTTGTTTTATTGGGGGGGGGATACCAGTCAGTATCTGGTGTGACCACCATTTGCCTCATGCAGTGCAACACATCTCCTTCGCATAGAGTTGATCAGGTTGTCAATTGTGGCCTGTGGAATGTTGGTCCACTCCTCTTCAATGGCTGTGTGAAGTTGCTGGACATTAGCAGGAACTGGTACACGCTGTCGTATACGCCGGTCCAAAGCATCCCAAACATGCTCAATGGGTGACATGTCCGGTGAGTATGCCGGCCATGCAAGAACTGGGACATTTTCAGCTTCCAAGAATTGTGTACAGATCCTTGCAACATGGGGCCGTGCATTATCCTGCTGCAACATGAGGTGATGTTCTTGGATGTATGGCACAACAATGGGCCTCAGGATCTCGTCACGGTATCTCTGTGCATTCAAAATGCCATCAATAAAATGCACCTGTGTTCTTCATCCATGACAGATGCCTGCCCATACCATAACCCCACCGCCACCATGGGCCACTCGATCCACAACATTGACATCAGAAAACCGCTCACCCACACGACGCCACACACGCTGTCTGCCATCTGCCCTGGACAGTGTGAACCGGGATTCATCCGTGAAGAGAACACCTCTCCAACGTGTCAAACTCCAGCGAATGTGAGCATTTGCCCACTCAAGTCGGTTATGACGACGAACTGGAGTCAGGTCGAGACCCCGATGAGGACGACGAGCATGCAGATGAGCTTCCCTGAGACGGTTTCTGACAGTTTGTGCAGAAATTCTTTGGTTATGCAAACCGATTGTTTCAGCAGCTGTCCGAGTGGCTGGTCTCAGACGATCTTGGAGGTGAACATGCTGGATGTGGAGGTCCTGGGCTGGTGTGGTTACACGTGGTCTGCCGTTGTGAGGCTGGTTGGATGTACTGCCAAATTCTCTGAAACGCCTTTGGAGACGGCTTATGGTAGAGAAATAAACATTCAATACACGAGCAACAGCTCTGGTTGACATTCCTGCTGTCAGCATGCCAATTGCACGCTCCCTCAAATCTTGCGACATCTGTGGCATCGTGCTGTGTGATAAAACTGCACCTTTCAGAGTGGCCTTTTATTGTGGGCAGTCTAAGGCACACATGTGCACTAATCATGGTGTCTAATCAGCATCTTGATATGGCACACCTGTGAGGTGGGATGGATTATCTCAGCAAAGGAGAAGTGCTCACTATCACAGATTTAGACTGGTTTGTGAACAATATTTGAGGGAAATGGTGATATTGTGTATGTGGAAAAAGTTTTAGATCTTTGAGTTCATCTCGTACAAAATGGGAGCAAAACCAAAAGTGTTGCATTTATATTTTTGTAGAGTGTAATTAGAGCTGAATTATTGATAATTAGTCAATTAGAAATGACGTGGTCTTTTAGGGGTTGTGTGAGACATTCAGAGTGTGTGTGTTTGTTTGCATGGGTGATGTCACCGTCAGCTGAGTGCACGCTGCACTGGTGGTCTTTGTGTGCACGGTATCACTTGGTGTGTCTCTGTGTGCTTTCTGTCACGTGTCTCCTTAATGCGACTCTGTGCTGTCCTGAATCTTTGCGCTCTAATGGGAAAGAGAGAAAAGAAAATCAATACAGCATGTTGTTGTCTTGCATCTTTGTCACTTTATTTTGGCCATTTAGAAAACTGGACACTTATATGTTTGTTTAAGATGTGCAGTTTGTGTCGCTGCCCGCTGTAATTGGTGCTCCTCCTTAAGGGATGATAGTCGTTTAATTAAATCCCGTTACAGGTTTAAATCCTCTGATGCACTTTGCTGCTTTTGAGGAAAACTTAGAACAAAGTGATGCATTGATCTGAAATTTAACTAATTTTAAAGGCTTAAACTGATTAAAAATTGCTATATTTAATTATTGCTTTCAACACTTTTTGCATAAATTCCAAATTGTAGAAACCTAATGATTTTTTATTAGTTATTATCAGTTATTATTATTGGTTTACAGTTGTTAAACATGTCGGTGTAATAATGTCGCGCACAGACACGTGTCGGGTCCTATCTTGGCAATCTGTGGTGCACGCCCTATAGTGCACATTGCAAGATCAATTACTGTGTCTCCAATTCAAATTTCCTATCTGAGCTAAAGCGCAGGGCACAGAGGGGGTACATTTAGACACAGTCCAAATACTCTCCCTTTAACCCAGCACTTCACCCTTTCCTGTCATTTTGCATTTACGTGCACCATATTAGTGTGTTTTGTGCATCACACTATAATTTGAGAAACAGTTGATTGTGTCATTGTTTTTGGATCATCAGTTAGTCTGATCTGTATTTCTGTGGAATGTGACAACAAGAGAGTGAAACTCAAAATGTGCCAATTCCACATAGTAACATTCCAGGTTGGGGTTGGAACCCAGTACCTCTTTGTTAACAGGTCGGTGGTGTTAACCGCCTGCCGCCCCCCCCCCCCCCCCCCCCGACGTCTCTTTCCAAATCAAATCAAATCAAATCAATTTTATTTATATAGCGCCAAATCACAACAAACAGTTGCCCCAAGGCGCTTTATATTGTAAGGCAAAACCATACAATAATTACGGAAAAACCCCAACGGTCAAAACGACCCCCTGTGAGCAAGCACTTGGCAACAGTGGGAAGGATTCCACTTGATTAATCATACAATTGTTTCATCAATAAAGTTTTCCAGAGTTCACAGTGGCATGTTCAGACCTGTGGTCCCAAATTGAACATCCATCGATGACAGATGGACTGAAAGCATTCAGTACCTGAAGACGTGCGTACTCGCCCGTCCTTCCTTCATGCTTCTGTCTACTGTACGCCATCAATTATTCACTTGGAGCAGATAAATATTTTAGAAGGTACTGGACTCTCTTCGGCCCGCCCTTATATTAAGCTCTCTGTTCGTTTTCTCATTTCTCCTCTTCTTCGAGCCTCCTCTTCCTCGTCTGTCATCATCACTATCTTGCAGATGTGTGATCTCCGACTTGGACTCGATCACAGATTTAACTTTTTAAACAAGCTAAGGTGGATTTGACTGTAAGTAAAGACGGAATCCACAAAAATTAGAAGAAAATTAAGCTCTTCGAGGTACTACTGCAGCTGACTGCTACAAGTACAAAACACTGTTTAACCTCAACTAGTACTGCTACTACTACTATTACTAGTAAAGTGCTCAGTAGCCTATGTCACTCCCCATATGCCAAGGTATGTGTGTGCCAAGTTTGACTCAGTTCCGAGGTGCCGTTTGGACACGAGAGGGACACACACACACACACACACACACACATATACGGTTGTTTCTTAGTATATGGAATTGTGTGGTAGCATGAGTGGGATTCGAACCCAGGTCTATATACTGTGTTTACTGTTGCTGGTTACCTAACACACACACACACACACACATATATATATATATATACGAGGGCTGTCAATAAAGTTACGGTCCTTTTTATTTTTTTCAAAAACTATATGGATTTCATTCATATGTTTTTACGTCAGACATGCTTGAACCCTCGTGCGCATGCGTGAGTTTTTCCACGCCTGTCGGTGACGTCATTCGCCTGTGAGCACTCCTTGTGGGAGGAGTCGTCCAGCCCCTCGTCGGAATTCCTTTGTCTGAGAAGTTGCTGAGAGACTGGCGCGTTGTTTGATCAGAATTTTTTCTAAACCTGTGAGACACATCGAAGTGGACACGGTTCGAAAACTTAAGCTGGTTTTCAGTGAAAATTTTAACGGCTGATGAGAGATTTTGAGGTGATACTGTCGCTTTAAGGACTTTTCACGGTGCGAGACGTCGCTCAGCGCTCTCAGGCGCCGTCATCAGCCTGTTCAAGCTGAAAACCTCCACATTTCAGGCTCTATTGATCCAGGACGTCGTGAGAGAACAGAGAAGTTTCAGAAGAAGTCGGTTTCAGCATTTTATCCGGATATTCCACTGTTAAAGGAGATTTTTTTAATGAAAGACGTGTGGACGGGTCCTCGCGTCGGGACGCAGCTGCCGCAACGCTCCGCCACAGGAAAAACACCTCTGTTGAAAGCCTTAAGGAGAAGTTGGAACATGTCCTGCCTGTTAAACAATTTCTCATATACTCACTCCACTGAAAGCCATCAAAAGCCGCCTGGATTTTACAAATGGTTATCAACACGGAGGTGTTTTTCCTGTGCCGCCGCACCGCGTCGGCTGCGTCCCGACGCGCGGATCCGTCCGCACGTCTTTCATTAAAAAAATCTCCTTTAACAGTGGAATATCCGGATAAAATGCTGAAACCGACTTCTTCTCAAACTTCTCTGTTCTCTCACGACGTCCTGGATCAATAGAGCCTGAAATGTGGAGGTTTTCAGCTTGAACAGGCTGATGACGGCGCCTGAGAGCGCTGAGCGACGTCTCGCACCGTGAAAAGTCCTTAAAGCGACAGTATCACCTCAAAATCTCTCATCAGCTGTTAAAATTTTCACTGAAAACCAGCTTAATTTTTCGAACCATGTCCACTTCGATGTGTCTCACAGGTTTAGAAAAAATTTTGATCAAACAAAGCGCCAGTCTCTCAGCAACTTCTCAGACAAAGGAATTCCGACGAGGGGCTGGACGACTCCTCCCACAAGGAGTGCTCACAGGCGAATGACGTCACCGACAGGCGTGGAAAAACTCACGCATGCGCACGAGGGTTCAAGCATGTCTGACGTAAAAACATATGAATGAAATCCATATAGTTTTTGAAAAAAATAAAAAGGACCGTTACTTTATTGACAGCCCTCGTATATATATATATATGTATGTATTAGTGTTCAGAATAATAGTAGTGCTATGTGACTAAAAAGATTAGTCCAGGTTTTGAGTATATTTCTTATTGTTACATGGGAAACAAGGTACCATGCACACTCTTAAGGCTATGAAATTGGGCTATTAGTAAAAAAAAAGTAGAAAAGGGGGTGTTCACAATAATAGTAGTGTGGCGCTTTGTTTGATCAAAATTTTTTCTAAACCTGTGAGGCACATCGAAGTGGACATGGTTCGAAAAATTAAGCTGGTTTTCGGTGAAAATTTTAACGGCTGATGAGAGATTTTGAGGTGATACTGTCGCTTTAAGGACTTCCCACGGAGCGAGACATCGTGCAGCGGTCCCAGGCGCCGTCGTCAGCCTGTTTCAAGCTGAAAACCTCCACATTTCAGGCTCTATTGATCCAGGACGTCGTGAGAGAACAGAGAAGTTTCAGAAGAAGTCGGTTTCAGCATTTTATCCGGATATTCCACTGTTAAAGGAGATTTTTTTTAATGAAAGACGTGCGGACGGGTCCGTGCGTCGGGATGCAGCCGGCGCAGTGCGGCGGCACAGGAAAAACACCTCCGTGTTGATAAACATTTGTAAAATCCAGGCGGCTTTTGATGGCTTTCAGTGGAGTGAGTATATGAGAAATTGTTTAACAGCTGGACATGTTCCAACTTGTCCTTAAGGCTTCCAACAGAGGTGTTTTTCCTGTGGCGGAGCGTCGGGGCGGCTGCGAGCCGACGCTGCAATCCACCCGCACTTCTTCCATTAAAAAAATCTCCTTTAACAGTGGAATATCCGGATAAAATGCTGAAACCGACTTCTTCTGAAACTTCTCTGTTCTCTCACGACGTCCTGGATCAATAGAGCCTGAAATGTGGAGGTTTTCAGCTTGAAACAGGCTGACGACGGCGCCTGAGAGCGCTGCGCGACGTCTCGCTCCGTGGGAAGTCCTTAAAGTGACAGTATCACCTCAAAATCTCTCATCAGCCTTTAAAATTTTCACCGAAAACCAGCTTAATTTTTCGAACCGTGTCCACTTCGATGTGTCTCACAGGTTTAGAAAAAATTTTGATAAAACAAAGCGCCAGTCTCTCAGCAACTTCTCAGACAAAGGAATTCCGACGAGGGACTGGACAACTCCTCCCACAAGGAGTGCTCACAGGCGAGGCGTGGAAAAACTCACGCATGCGCACGAGGGTTCAAGCATGTCTGACGTAAAAACATATGAATGAAATCCATATAGTTTTTGAAAAAAATAAAAAGGACCTATACTTTGACAGCCCTCATATATATATATATATATATATATATATATATATATATAAAAAATGAAATTCTTTACCTTCTTGAGTCAAACATGAAAATAATTAAACAAAGATGAATAATCTCTCAAAGGCAAGATGGTGACGTGTGATCTTGTGCCAGAACCAGTGAGGGTTACAGATTTTTCATCATCAGTATCATCCCAGTGTGTTAGACGGTGTTACTGTGGCAGGAATATTTTGGATCGACTTTTGATCAGGACAGACAGAAAAAAAAAAGCAAAAAACAAAAAAAAGATGCTGATTAAACAACAGGGTTTCTTGTTTTATCATCAGTTCTTTTGCTCAGGCTCATTTTCACGTGTGTGTGTGTGTGTTTCTTTGGACAGATTTCAGAGTTGACGTGTCCAGCTGAGCTGCAATCTGTCCGGTCTCACACACTCTGAGTCTCATTGTGTCTTTGATCATTTTTATGTCTCACTGATTGCATGTTTTCCAATAATTACTTACAAATTGCATGAAAAATAATAAATAAAAATCAATTCTGGTGGTGTATGCAGAGTCTGTCCCGTTCCATCCCTGCTGATCCCTGAGGACACGCTGTCAGCAAGGCAGCAGCACCAACCGTTGGACCATCACAAAATCACCGGGAGGCTTGGATGAAATATTTTTAGATCCACAGTTTTCTTTTGGAATATTCTTTACTTTCACCTCCAACATGGCGGTTTTGTTTTTGCTGCCATCTGTCTGTCAGCAGGATATCTCAAAAACACATCAACACATTTTAATGAAGTTTTACACCAACTTTGTCCTTTAATTAGTGGAAAAACACAGTCAAGTTTTGGGTCGTATCAAGAGACAGATCCTGCTTTTGATCATCTTTGAGCCTTGGTCTTTCATCCTGATTGCTTTGATCTTGATTACAGGATGAGAGGTTATTTAGATGAGCTCTTTTCTAACATCATTTAACCCTGGTCACTAACCTTGATTGTAATCACTGGGTTTGGACCCTTATCACTCTTCTTTGATCCTAAATTGTAATCCTGATCACTCTTTCTTTGTGGCTGAACTTTGATCCTAATCACTGAACTGTGATCCTGATTAATTGCCTTTGCTCCTTACCTTTATGATCTTTATGATGATTGTAAATGGGGGTCATTCTTTCTTTGCTCCTGATCTTGGTTCCTGATCACTAAGCTTTGATCTTGATTTATCATTTTTGCTCCTGACCTTGGATCCTGATCCCTGAGCTTTTATTCTGATTTGTAATCCTGATTATTCCTCTTTGTTCCTGACCTTGCATCATGATCAATAAGCTTTTGATCTTGATTCGTAAGCCTGGTCACTCTTTGTTCTTGACCTTGGATGCTGATTTCTGATCTTTGATCAGAATGATCACTCTTCTGTGATCATGCTTACTCATCTTTGCTCACAATCACTGAGGTTTGATCCTGACATGTATTCCACATTACTTGTCTTTGCTCCTGACCTTGGTTTCTCATTACTGAGCTTTGATCCTGATCTCTCCTCTTTGATCCTGATTTGTGATTGTGTTTACTCATCTTTGTTCCCGATATTTGATCCTGATCACTGATCCTATTATGGATTGCTTTGATCTTGTAGGTCAGCCATCAGGATCAAAGATGATTAAGAGGATTAAAAAGAGAAACCAAGATCAAAGCTCAGTGATCAGAACCAAAGGTCTGGAGCAACTCAGGGTGATCAAGATCAAAGCAAATCAGAGTGCTCAGGATCGAGTGATTAGGATCAAAGGCAAGTGACCAGGATTTAAGAAGGTTGGAGATGAAGGAGAATGTCCACAGTAAACAGTGGACTGTTGGATGCTGGTGGAGCTCTTGGATGCTAAGGGATGCTGATGGAGCTGTTGGATGCTGATGGAGTTGTTGTATGCTGTTGTATGCTAATGGAGCTGTTGGATGCTGTTGTATGCTAATGGAGCTGTTGGATGCTAATGGAGCTGTTGGATGCTGATGGAGCTGTTGGATGCTGTTGGAGCTGTTGGACGCTGATGGATGCTGATGGAGCTGTTGGACGCTGATGGAGCTGTTGGATGCTGATGGAGCTGTTGGATGCTAATGGAGCTGTTGGATGCTGATGGATGCTAATGGAGCTGTTGGATGCTGATGGATGCTAATGGAGCTGTTGGATGCTAATGGAGCTGTTGGATGCTGATGGATGCTGTTGGATGCTGATGGAGCTGTTGGGTGCTGTTGGATGCTAATGGAGCTGTTGGATGCTGATGGATGCTAATGGAGCTGTTGGATGCTAATGGAGCTGTTGGATGCTGATGGATGCTGTTGGATGCTGATGGAGCTGTTGGATGCTGATGGAGCTGTTGGATGCTGATGGATGCTGTTGGATGCTAATGGAGCTGATGGATGCTGATGGAGCTGTTGGATGCTGGTGGAGGTGTTGGATGCTGATGGATGCTGTTGGACGCTGATGGAGGTATTGGATGCTGTTAGATTCTGTGCGCTCGCTGACTCCCTTCTCGTTTTCCTTCATGTTATCCTGAGTGCTCCTAACAGTCCTCATCAGCAGATATGATCGGCTTTTCTTGATATTTGGTCAAATCCACAGAGTGTGATGAGTTCAAATGCACAGTCACACATTATCGCCATGACCCTGGTACGGTTTGAGGAGGGGTGTGGTTAGCTGTCCTGGACCTTTCATTGGGACAGACCTGTGCCAGTTTAGTTTTCAAACGTCCTGTGGCCAAATGGATAACATTCCCACCTTGGCGGTGGCTCTGCTCTCGCTCTGCAGAGGCCGCGATCCTTACACGTGTGCACCGAGAAGTGACGTGCACATGACAACATGCTGTGCCAACTGTCACCTCGCGCAGAGTCCTTCATGTTGTGGAAGACAGATGTGACTGGACACGCACGCTGAAACCGCAAACATACCGCAACCACTACCGACTGTTGCCATCCCCATGGCAACAGGAACATGCACAGTGTTTTATTTTTTTTTTTTTACCTTAAGTTATGTTTTTGCCCCAGTTTGTTTCTTTGTTTGTCTGTTTGTGAACAGTCTGGAACTCAAAATATTTAATATATTATGATATTTTTCCAGAGGATTCATATCCTGATAGGCACGAACTGATTCAATTTTCAAGGTCAAAGGTCAAATCAGGAAAAATCTTGGCAATTTGGAAAAATTACTATTTTTTAACATTGAACAATTTTTCAAAAATTCATAACTGTCAAAAAAGATCAATTCTTTTGTCATATTTGACAGCATTATGTAGGATGGTTTCCTTTATCAACTGACAAAGCTTGATCCTGATCTGATCCAGATTACAGATTTTAACATTCAAATCCCATTTAATGCATATTTTACATTATATCTTAATCAAATGTGACTGTACTGAGATTACCCATAATGCACTGGGCACAGCATGTCCACACTAAAACCTTCAAAATGAGTGCATTACTTTAAAACTAAAACATATGTCTGATATTTTCACTTTATAAAACTTCAGATGTGACATTAATTTAAATAACTTGTCAGAAATTAGTTTGGTTAAAAATTTAACCATAAGTTAAAACTGTATGCCTCTGGGTGACTTCGGTGATATTGCCAGCAAACTAGTATGGGGTCAAAAGAAATTAGTTTTTTTTTTTCCTCCCGGTGAGCAGTTTTCCTTCTTCTCCAGATGATAGAGCAGTTTTTTTCTGAAAATAGCTCTTCTCTGTTTGCAGATGATAAAACTGCCCATCTAATACACTCAAATCTTTGATGTCAGACTTTATAAATGTTAGCGGTCTAAAAATTACCACACCAAAATTTATCAGAAGATAATTAGTCCACTGATGGTTTTATGGAATAATGAAAACATTATCTTCGATAATTAGTGGTTAACGGATTAGCAGAACTGTGCCCACCACTGGTCATTAGACACTTTATTAATGTCTTTCAAGGAGAAAAATTAGCTCTTTTATTAAGGTGCATATTTGTCTCAACATTTAGCTAAATATTTAGCTCAATGTTTGTAAATATTTGGCTATATGTGTAAATACTTAGCATGAACTAATCTGAAAAAGTTTTAGGTATGACAGAAAATGTAGTTTGTTTTTTGTTCCCCTAATTTTTGGTCTCCGTCTGTGGATCAAAAGAAAATCACCACAACCACGTTATGTGCTGAGGGTTAACAAAACTAGATTAAATACATATATCTTGTAATTTGTTAAAGTGTACACTGCATCACATGCAGGCACACAACAAAAGAAGGTCAGATTCAAGTCATTTCAGCTAATAATGTGAATTCAGCTCAAGTTCTAAACAATCCTTAGAAATAGCAGTGGGCAGTTTGTCCTCTCCGGTGAGGTTCGAACCCATTCTTACAACTTGTCTGTCTGCTTTCAAAAAACTTTTATTTCCTAAACTGGCTGCCTGCCTCGTTCTTCCTGTAATGAAGTTTGTGACCTGGGTGAGAGGGATCGGCCCCAATCTTCCTTACATGGCTCAGGGCCCTGGAGGCACACAGGTCCTGTAGGGATAGCAGACTGCAGTTGATCACCTGCCCTTATATCTATCTGTGGTGCAAATTTGGTGAGAAGCCGTGCAGTAGTTTTGATGTAATCCGCCTAACAGACAGACAAACAAACAAATAAATAAACGCTGATGATTTTATTACATCCTTGGTGGACGTAATAATAATAATAATAATAATAATAATAATAATAATTGTACCTTTGTGATAGACTGGTGTCCTGTCCAGGGTGTCCCCTGCATCACGCCCTATGACTGCTGGGATTGGCTCCAGCCCCCATGATCTTTTGTAAGTGGGTATAAAAGCTGAATGAATGAATGAATGAATGCTGCCATCTGCATCATCTGTTTCAATCTTACGATTTTTTCTATTCAGTAATGTCACATCCAGCATTTGCACGTTTCATCGTTTCAAAACACCCGCTCCCACTGTTTTAAGGCACTCTTCTCCATGTATCGACTGACACAAGGTGGAGTCTTGACATCGTTCAAACCCACTTCTCAGATGTGAATGCAGCCTCCTTTTTTATTAAAATTTTTTATTTTTATGGTCTCATGAGTACAGATGTCAGTCAAGGGCGATCATCTTAAAATCAGCCCAGGTAATCGGGGGGCTGATTAACTGGTGTGATCCATTGAGTCATTTCTTAAAGGTGTATGACTGTAACCCTTCTTCACTCATTGGACCATCAGTCACTCCAGACCCGGTTTGGCCGGTCCCATCGGCTCCCAAAACACAGTCCCACATCCACGCTTTTGGAAGTGCTTCCAAACATTCAGCATCACATGATCAGACCGACTGTGACCACGAGAATGTGTCTCTTTGTGTTCAAGGGTCACGAGATTTAAAAAAATTTCCACTCCAGATGACTCAGTTTGTGGCTGATCTGTAATCCAACCCGAAACCATCTTTTGAGTGTTTGAAGGCCTCACCAGTGCTCAGAAGCAGATAAGCGGTATGTGTGTGTGTGTGTGTGTGATGAGTGTATTCTGTGTGTTTTGACAGGCTGACGGACCTGTCCGGCTCGCTCACAGACGGCCCCGTCAACTATAAGTATAAAACCAAGTGCACGTGGCTGATTGAAGGACAGTAAGTACTGATCCGTTCCTGATCCTAAGCGCCTTGGGGCAACTGTTTGTTGTGATTTGGCGCTATATAAATAAAATTGATTTGATTTGATTTTGATCGTCCCGTCACCTTAATCTCACTTGTTTAAATGTTTTTTTTTTTTTTTAAGTTCTGACCATAAGGCTTTTTGATTCTGTACAAACAGGAATGATTTGTATGAAATATACTTAGCGTCCATTAATTGCCGAGTGGACGCTGCACACGGTAATAATCATGTAATTACACCTTAAGTCCTGTGTGCGTCTCAGCCTGCGGTCAGTGTTCCATTCTTCTTTTCCTCTAAATAGTTTGTATACTTCCTCTTACAGTAAATGTTTCTTGAGAAAATGCATTTTGTGTTGTTTAATTCATTATTTCGACCAAGAACGATACGACGCAGTTTCTGCTTCGGGTTGTTGCTTTGATCATTTGTTGCCTCGGGGTCTGTTTTTGGCTGAAAGTTATCAGAACAGCTCAGAAACGTGTTTTGACAGCTCAGACTTCAAATGATGACGATCAACACAGAAGGGCCATGACATGAAGGGCCGCAAACATAATTCAGAAATAATTTATTTTCACAGCGTTCTACGACTGTCACACACAAATAAAAATCACCAAACTCCAACTGTTAAAGACTTAAAAATAACCCCCCCACCCCCACGCAAGGTGTTAAAACCTCATTAACATGGGGTTAAAGCCCATACGTTTAGGCTATAATAAAGATGACATCATAAAATAAGGTTAAATAAGAACTCACACTCAAAAAAACAGATTGGTTGAACCATCTACCAATATACACTCAACAAAAATATAAATGCAACACTTTTGGTTTTGCTCCCATTTTGTATGACATGAACTCAAAGATCTAAAACTTTTTCCACATACACAATATCACCATTTCCCTCAAATATTGTTCACAAACCAGTCTAAATCTGTGATAGTGAGCACTTCTCCTTTGCTGAGATAATCCATCCCACCTCACAGGTGTGCCATATCAAGATGCTGATTAGACACCATGATTAGTGCACAGGTGTGCCTTAGACTGCCCACAATAAAAGGCCACTCTGAAAGGTGCAGTTTTATCACACAGCACAATGCCACAGATGTCGCAAGATTTGAGGGAGCGTGCAATTGACATGCTGACAGCAGGAATGTCAACCAGAGCTGTTGCTCGTGTATTTAATGTTCATTTCTCTACCATAAGCCGTCTCCCAAAGGCGTTTCAGAGAATTTGGCAGTACATCCAACCAGCCTCACAACCGCAGACCACGTGTAACCACACCAGCCCAGGACCTCCACATCCAGCATGTTCACCTCCAAGATCGTCTGAGACCAGCCACTCAGGCAGCTGCTGAAACAATCGGTTTGCATAACCAAAGAATTTCTGCACAAATTGTCAGAAACCGTCTCAGGGAAGCTCATCTGCATGCTCGTCGTCCTCATCGGGGTCTCGACCTGACTCCAGTTCGTCGTCGTAACCGACTTGAGTGGGCAAATGCTCACATTCGCTGGCGTTTGGCACGTTGGAGAGGTGTTCTCTTCACGGATGATGCGAAGGAGATGTGTTGCACTGCATGAGGCAAATGGTGGTCACACCAGATACTGACTGGTATCCCCCCCAATAAAACAAAACTGCACCTTTCAGAGTGGCCTTTTATTGTGGGCAGTCTAAGGCACACCTGTGCACTAATCATGGTGTCTAATCAGCATCTTGATATGGCACACCTGTGAGGTGGGATGGATTATCTCAGCAAAGGAGAAGTGCTCACTCTCACAGATTTCGACTGGTTTGTGAACAATATTTGAGGGAAATGGTGATATTGTGTATGTGGAAAAAGTTTTAGATCTTTGAGTTCATCTCATATAAAATGGGAGCAAAACCAAAAGTGTTGCGTTTATATTTTTGTTGAGTATAGTTGCTTGATCCGGTATTGGTTATTTCCAACAGATACATACCAGTCCGTTGGTACAGTGAGCAGTGCTACTGTTTTCCCTCTGATTTTTGGAAACGATAGACTTCTCTGAGTATATTTGACTTTAACTAGGCCAAATTTATTATGGTTTTGAGTCTCAAAATTGAAGAAATACACACACTGACTCCAGGGTTAATCTTGATTGGTTAATTGGTCACATCAGTGTTGTGGATTGGTTCATTTCGACTAATATATTGGTTGATTTGGCTAATTAATTTTTAGAATGTAGGTTTTATAATGCAGGTTCCTAATTTCATGGTGTGATGTGCTTGCAATGACAATGAAGCTTCTGTCTATTTACTGAATACAAGAGCTCTTCACGAAATTCTCTTGTACCCTCATTAATGGGAAAAAACCACCAGATGGAGATATTGCTCCATTTCAAGAACCTTGAGCACAGACTGCTGTGGGACAAGAAGACACACCTGTTGTTTATAGCAGCAGATTTGCATCATATTTACATGGCACCTCATTAAATAACAGGGGTGGAATTGATAGTGCAGACTTATAGATGAACAGAGCAGTTAATAGTTGACAAAACTGTTAGTGCTACCAATGTCTGGACCTGGACCGAGTGTGAATCGAGGTCTGTGCTGCTCGCTACTTGTCCGTGCCCTTGGACAAGTTATTGAATCTGCATTGTCTCAGTCCTCCCAGCTATAACTGGGTACCAGCCTTGACTGAGGAAGTGACCTGTGGTGGACTGATGTCCCCTCCAGGGGGAGCTGTAGACGCTCACTCGCTTCATGCTGCATGCAACTGATGAACAAAGACCTTTGTTGCCCCCTTGCTCTGCACAGTAAGTTTTGCAGAGCAGCATGATTCCTGCAGGGACGGTATCGAGTCATAGTCATTTACACTATAATAAAACTGATTTACCACTAGGATAGAGTTTTTTTTTAACTCTTTGAGGTGGGATCCACTGTATAGCAAACAGTGACTCTTCTAAACCACACAGCCTCATTACACAAGATAGCATTTAACAAAAACTTTAGATTTGAAACCAAATATTATTTTTAACTTGTTATAAAGGACAAAACAAAACAAAACAAAAATCTTTAATCATCCAATCCGGCTACAATAAACCATGTTTTCAAACCACTTCAACCGAGTTTAAATGGGTTTAACTTTGCTATAATTCAGTTATTGACCAGCTTCCACCATCTCTTGTATTTTATTTGTGTGTCTTTTGTCATTTTCTCAGATTTCTATGTTTTCTTATTATTGGAAAAATGATTTAGAGAAGATGTTGAATGTGTATTTTGATTGTTGTCTCTTTGTCTCAGTCCAAACGCGGTTCTCCGGCTGCGCTTCAATCACTTTGCCACTGAGTGCAGCTGGGACCACACGTACATCTACGATGGGGACTCCGTCTACGCCCCGCTGGTCGCTGTCTACAGGTGAGCGCCACACACAGAGGAAACGAGGGGGACAATTTAGAACATCTGTGATGAATTTTAATGACTTTCCGTGCAGATAATTGAGGAAATAATGTCATTGTCGGCAGGTTGACCCCCTTTAGGCATTTTTAATAAAAACACAACCGACAGGTGCGTGTGGCGGCACAGAGTCATTAAAAATGGTGCACAGTGGTTCAGTGGAGATGCAGTTTCTGCTGTGCTCCAACACACCTTATCACGCGGTCTCTTAAAACCAGCAAAAAATAATCTGCTGTTTGAATGTGCAAAGCGCAGAATTACATAAGATTAGAGCCTGCAGTAAATGTGCTTAGAGTGTTCAGTGTGTGTGTGGATGTGTGTGTGTGGATGTGTGTGTGGGGGGGGGGGGGGCAGCTGCAGCAGTGGAGAGGTTTTACATCATTACATCATTGACGAATTTGCATTTATTAAAAAAAAAAAAACACAAGTTGACTACATTTCAAAATTAAAATCTTTGATTGCATGAAATAAAAGCTGGACTGTGGAACGAACCTTTGGATGAAATGTTTTGGAGCCTCTTGATGAAGGTGTCACCTTTGACAGAAGGCTGAAAGTTGGAGGTTACGAACATTTGAGAAAAAATGTCAAATCGGACTGATGCATTTTCCTGAATCTGCTCCGATTTTCTTTGTAAATCCTGAAAATATGTGTCAACAAATTCAAGGGAGAGAGAAATCAAGTCACCACATCCACCGTACTATGGAACCGGTTTGGGTCCTGGAAGGCAGCTGCATGCTGGTTCGTGCACAGAGAAATGCACCATATGGCCAAAAGTGTTGCTGTTCCCTCCATGACACTCCTCATCTCAGTCTCCATAAGTAGCTGTTCATTTGACACGTCACTGGGATCCGAGACATCAAGTCTTCACTGTAGGTCCCTCTGAAAGTCCAAGTCTCACAACCATGCAGGAAGCACCAGGATCCTAAATATTTGGCCTTCATAGCACCAAACCCCTCTGTCCAGAGAACTCATGACCCTAGAAGCTCTTCAAACGTGTCTCTCAAGGCACCAAGACAACTAAACCCCTGGGAGAACTCTGCCCAGGTTAGGGGTAAGGTTAGTTCCAGGGCCAGTTCACACCTGGGGTTGAGGTCGCATTGGATTGACGTCTCCCTTATCCTCTGTCAACTTTAAACACACGAAGACCCAGAGACATGGACTTCACTGCTGACATAAATGTACAAGTTTGACACTTTCCCCACATCCAGAAACACTTCAGATGGCCAAATCCAGGAAGTCAGTAAAAGCCTGGATGTCAGTCCTGATCCAGGACCATCACAAGCACAGACCAAAGGGCAGGTCAGCCATCACGCTCATATCAGTCAGGACACAGCGGTGTGTGGCACCTCCGTCGTCTTGACCTGCTTTCAGTTTATGGGAAATGTGGTGGACGGATGAACATCATCAACACTTACTCTTGATTGATTGATGTTCTTCATACTCAGCGAAATGTTCCATTTTACAATATTTCAGTATCAGCTTGTCAAACACCATGTTGACCCTGATATTGTTAATCCCACTGTGGAGTCACTGTTTTTCTCTCTCTTTTTTTCCCCTCAGTGGTCTCGTGGTACCAGAGAGCAGAAATAACGAAACAGTCCCTGAGGTGGTGACGACATCCGGCTACGCTCTGCTTCATTTCTTCAGTGATGCTGCCTACAATCTAACCGGCTTCAACATCGCCTACTCGTATGTCTACATGTCCACCCTCAATCACTCATTTTACTTCTAAAGTTGCATAAAAAATAAAGCAGGAATTTGGAGAAAAATGGTTCATTTACACAGGATTGAAATAATTTGAGATGTTTGCTCAAAAGCATCCATTACATAGAGAGAAACTGATCTGGATGGGGATTTGGTGATTTATTTAGTTACCTTTGCCATTTTTTAAAATTCATCCTAATCAGTTTGACAAAAAAATAAGCCGTTGTTCTTGATGAAACTCGCCACTTACTGTAATTTGTCACATTTTTCAAAAAAATGCATCATGAAGAGGAAAAAACAACAACATGTACAAGGTGCACCGGCCTATAAGTAACATTTATTTTTGAAAAGTGTCACTGCTTCATGCATCATGTTAGCCAGTAGAAGTTAGAAAGCTAATTAATGTTGCTCTACAAGGTATGAAAAAAAAAAAAAAAGTAAATTGCATAATGTGTAGTGTAATTCAATGTTTGAAAACTACATACATTATTTATTTATAGTACAAAAAATGTAAACAATAACAGAATTAGCTTAGTTGACTTGCTGTTATTGCTGTTCCACATAGTCCCAATAAGTGTTATTCCAAGTAGTATTAACGTTATGGTACTACTTCTTATTCCAGAGTGTGGGCTTTCAGTTTGAGAGCATGATTTCTTAAATTTGCTAATTCTCCAAGACAAAAAAAAAAAAAAGAGGTTCTTTTCTTTATTCAATATACAGGAACAGCTTGTCATACATGTACACAATGCCATTTTATGGCCATAGATGATAATACAGTAAAAAAACACTGGGTTTATAGTCTGGAAAATACAACCATTTCCATGCCAACTATTTCATATGATGTCATCGAAATGTATGCGTAATCCAATGAACTGACATATGCATTTCAAAATTTTGCATTCAGAAATTATGATTAGCATTAATAATAATAATGATAACAACAATAATAATAATAATAATGAGATAGGGTGAGAAGGTCGGTCATCTGTGAGGAGCTCAGAGTAAAGCCGATGCTCCTTCGCGTTGAAAGGAGCCAGCTGAGGTGGTTCGGGCATCTGGCAAGGATGCCTCCTGGGCGCCTCACTAGGGAGGTGTACCAGGCACATCCAGCTGGAAGGAGATCCCGGGGAAGACCCAGGACTAGGTGGAGAGATTATACCTCCACACTGGCCTGGGTGGTCAATGTGGCACGAGAAAGGGAAGTCTGGGGTCCCCTGCTGGAACTGTTGTCCCCGCGACCCGAACCCGGATACGCGCTTGAAGATATGATGATAATAAAACGTGAGCGGAATATCGGTCATTTTTGTCAGTCACATGATCACTGCTGTGTGGTTGACAATTACGTAGGTTCCGTACAAATTTTGTGCTTTAATTTACATACATTTTATTATGAACGCTTTGTGAGGATGAGCTGAACCAACACAGCAAAATCATCACACGGTGTCAAAATTAACACTGTCCCAGAGTTCAAGATAGACTGTTGACAGAATCAAAGTCAAACTTTCTGACATATCAGAGTGTAATTTTAAAACTTTAACGTTGGATTGATACATGTGTTCTTGTTTGGGCAGACCCCAGGTTGGATTTGAACCCACAACCTTCTGGTTATGAAGCCTCCAACACTGCTGTAACACTGCCACTGAAAACTGAAAGCAGGCATCAAAAGAAGGCATCGACAGAGTTAAAATGACGTTTTCACAGTGTTAAATTTTGTATATTTGAATCAACAACTGATTTGTTCAACGACAACAAAACTGTGCAGAGTTTAAATAGTGTGTTAAGAGTTAAAGGAGAACTTGTAACATTTTCCTCCGTGTAATGTGGAGTTGTGTCAGGAAGGGCATCCGGTGTAAAACCTGTGCCCAATCAACATGCAGATTGACCTTGGATCTGCTGTGGTGACTCCGAGTGGAAAAACGAGGGAGCAGCTGAAGGGACTTACTTTACTTTTTATTTGGACATTTATCTTTAAATTTTGATTGTATATGTTATTTTTCTTGTACGAGGCTCCTGGTGTCAGTTTGTGTCTCTCCTTATCTGTGCAGCTGCAAATTAAACAATTTCCTTTGGGGTTAAAAAAGTCATCTAATTCTGATTCAATTTTTTAGATGCTCTTGGGGGTAATTTTTTACAATCTGGACAAAAATTAATTTAATTGGCATATTATTAATTTGGAACCCAATCACCACTAAGAGCCACCCGGCTAATTACTGGGTGCAGCAATCAGAAACACTCAGAGTAAACCGCTTCTTATCGTGAGCAAACAGGCATAAAAATGGCCCACCGGGAGCAACTTGGAGTTTAAAGTC
The DNA here is from genome assembly GCF_902500255.1 of Thalassophryne amazonica. NCBI lineage: Eukaryota > Metazoa > Chordata > Actinopteri > Batrachoidiformes > Batrachoididae > Thalassophryne > Thalassophryne amazonica. The sequence goes on along the minus strand of NC_047115.1, from coordinate 9,019,508 downwards.
TTTGCTCAAGGGCCCTGAGTGAATTTCCAGTCTGATGGGGATTTGCACAAAGTCTTCTGCTGACAAACCGACAGCTTTAACCACCTAATCGTCACCTCCCCAGATAATGACCATCTCAGTGTGGAGGTTTACTTCTGGGAGGCGTCTCGCTACACCACCCTGTCATCATCTGTGTTCACTAAAACGTGCTGTTTAACTTTTACACTTACTTACGTATGCACAGGGACTCGAAAAGAGACACATCGTGTTTAATCTTTAGAGATCGGTTCATGGAGCAGCAGCGGTGGCCACAAACAAAAGGCACTAGAAATGAAGATGAGTCACACCTGCTCCTAATTCCATCATGCATGTGATGAACCAGTTATTCCCTGCAACAATCCCATGCATGTCCAGCAGGTGGCAGAAAAGCTGTGTGAATGTTCAACCACACTTGCTCCTAATTTTCATCATCGTGTTTGTGTCTTTTCTAGGATTAATTCGTGTCCCAACAACTGCTCGGGTCACGGCAGGTGCAGCACGGCGAACTCGGTGTCAGGTCGCGTGTACTGCGAGTGCGACAAGTACTGGAAAGGAGAAGCGTGCGACGTCCTGTACTGCAGGAACAACTGCGACAGCCCCGAACACGGCTACTGCGACCTGACCGGAGAAAAACTCTGCGTCTGCAACGACAGCTGGCAAGGTAAGGAGACGATCGGAGCAATAACGAGATGGACCGAAACACGGTGCTCGGCATGTGGTGAGAACTTTTTCACGCAATGTGTGATGGAAGCTTAATTGGCAAAACTGGTTAGATGAACAACTACTTGCTCCTTGATATTATTAAATTTAATTCTTAATTAAATTCTTGAAATTTATTTTGAACATAAAAGAAAAAATAAAACAACAGACAATCTAAAATTAAAGTTTTAAAGTTAAATTAAGAATAAACACAATTCAGAAGGCTGATCAATTAATCAAATACCAAAAACAGAAATGGTGACTTGAAACAATTTGTCAATAAATAAATAAATATAGACAAAGACTGTTTTTACAGATAAACTGCCTGAAAACGCGTCACATCAAACACAAGACAAATAAACTGTTGCCACATTTTGACTAGTTAAAAGTTTCTCTGCTTTTAAAGAGATTAAAACTGATTTGTTTTTTTTTTTGTTTTTTTTTCCAGATTTATTGATAGTACAGGGGTGGTGGCCAAGTGGTTAATGCGCTTGGTTTCAGTGCAGAAGGTTCCGGGTTCAAATCCCACCCCTGCCACATTTCTCCATGTAATGTGGAGTTGCGTCAGGAAGGGCATCCGGCGTAAAACCTGTGCCAATTTAACATGCAGATCCACCTTGGATCTGCTGTGGCGACCCCGAGTGCAAACAAGGGAGCAGCCGAAGGGTCTTACTATTGATATTACAGAACGTAAAGCTCTTCCAGTCTGGACATTTTACATTGGTGTAGCACTGCCCCCTGCTGGACGTAAGGTGTAAAGACAGTAAAGACACGGTGACATCTTTTGTTTGCATACTGTCAGTAACAATGTTTTGTAAGGTCAAATCAGAGGTACTTGTACTTTGAGTATTTCTACAGCTGAGGCAAATATTGTATTTTTAAACTCCACGACATTTATCTGACAGCTTAGTTATTTTGTAGATTCAGATTATCAATATTAATAATAAAAAATGTTTATTGGACCACAGGGGGAAATTCACCATAAAGTAATATAGAAAATGTCTATAGTTTAATTAAAATTAACTCCACATTAACTTGGTGCAAAATTAGAGTGATGACCACATTAATGCACCTGCTTATTCCAGACCGATCCCAGTGGTCACTGGGGGAGAGGCGGGGTTCAGATCTGGACAAGACGCCAGTCTCCTCCAGTCAATCACATTCACTCACACAGATGGTCAAGTCAAAGTCACCAGTTCACCCTGAATGTCTTCAAAGTTGGGAGTAAAAACAATGTGAGCATGCAAACTCCTCACAGAAAGGACCAGGTGGGACGCGAACCCACCACCACCTTCTTGCTCTGAGGCAACAGTGCAAACCGCTGAACCACCGTTGACGGATTTGGTTTAACTCTGCTTGGTGTGGTACCATATTTCCTGACTGCAGAGAACTTTTAACTCTGTAAAGTGTGCGAGTACTGCATGTGTAAAACGATTGCTGTGGTATTTATGATTGGAGACAATAAAGGTCCCTGCTCTCCTTCCTCTGTGCCTCAGGTCCAGACTGTTCTCTCTCCGTCCCCTCCACAGAGGCATTCTGGGTAGTCTCCAGCGTCAAGCCATCAGCTCAGTCTCTGAGCCGGGCGTCCCATCGAGCCCTGGTGCACTCTGGGCTGATGTGGGTGGTGGGTGGATACTCCTTCAACTACTCCAACTACCACATGGTACTGAAGTGAGTAACTGGAGAAGGTTGGATTAGAACAGACATACAACTAAGTCATCACTTTTATAGCCAGCTGACTTTAAAAATCACACTTAGAGTTAACTTAAATTACTTTAATATATCAATGTCAGCTGTGGTTGTGTATGTCTGTCTGCCTGTAATGCAGTATGTATTTTAGTTAGAGCCTGACTGATATATCTGTTAGCCAAAATATCGTCAAATATGAACTGCTCCTGAACATATCGGTATCTGCATGTTTTGCCAATATGAAAACTTTTATTTTACAGAATAAATGATCCAGAAAGAACACTTTGATGCTGTTGTAAATGGCATCATTATATATTTTGTCAATGCTGTCAAGCATGGCTGTGACGCCATCACCCCTAGGTCACATTAGCTACAAGAAACAGAGGCAACGTGACCAGCTGCTGTTAATTTTCAGTCAGAGTGGGTGTTTCACAGTGACAAGAGACAGGTGATCCCTATGGTGCCTGGTAGGCGTGGCCAAAATAGATGTGAATTCTATTTTATGCAAATGCTGTCAACTAAGTGAAGGCAGTGTGACATGTTGATTATTGGTTATATTTGTAGTTATTTTACTCCCTAATATTGATATCAGCCCCCCAAAAATCCATATCAGTCAGGCTGTAATTGTAGTATAATATATAATATGTTGTACTGGAGCTCTTGGCAAAGCTCTGTTGTACTTGCATTAATGATAAGTGTCCACCAGGTGGAGATATTCCATTTCAAGAACCTTGGAACACAACAATAACCATTCTGTTGCTTATAGTAGTAGATGTAATATGTAGTATGTGATGTAATAATGTATTGTAATGACAACCAACGAGAAGCGTCTTGCCAAAACAACCACACAGAATCTACATTATGACAGCCTTATGGACTCTGTTATTATGTCCATCGTTACGCAACATCCAAATATTTATGAACCTGAATGTATGTCAAAGCAGGGCACAAATTGCTGTGAAATCTCACGCTGGTGTACCCTGATAGTCTTTAAGAAACTTAAAGATTAAGACACAGAATGGTAAAGGTATGTGGCGCAGGGTGAGGGAAGCCACCAAGACGTACAACAATATGGAGCTACGAGCTTCAGTGGCTGACTGGACAGAATGAGTCAGTATTTTTTTCTGTTGCTTCACCAGTCAAAGCTGCAAGACAGAGTGGAACACAGAATGTTTATTTTTTTAAGAAAGTTTGACATGTACCTTCTGGCAATTTTTTGTTGTTGCTTCATTTTTATATATATTATTATTATTATATACGTATTATTATATATTTTGAAAATTGTCTTCTCCAGACAGATTTACCATCTAGTACCATATTGTATCCTCCCCCCCAAATGATTGATGTAAATTAAGTCCAAAACATATGCAGTGACTTTGAAATGTTCATGTATCCATCCCGACTCATTGAAAGAAAACTGGCTATAAAAGTGATGAATTGTATAGAGAGTATAGTCCTTATATATAGTTTGTCCACATACTTACAGGCTGAGAAAGTAGAGGGACTGTGCAGAGAAACTGGTGTAATTCTTAAATGTTTAATGTGATACTTTTGTCAAACCCAAGTCGACACGACAAGAACTTTTACAGACACCAATATATTTCATAAAAGGATAGTCGGACGTGTTGGTGCTGCAGGAAAAACAAGGACAAAGCTTTCAGCCGCGTTGGTGAATTTCAGGTTTATTGCAGACATTTGTCCATTAATGGTGTTTTTCTTCCATCTGTGTGCAGTTACAACCTGCAGAGCAGAACGTGGGACACGGTGCCCACCAGCACCGGGCCGGTCTACAGATACGGACACTCGCTGGCTCTATTTCAGGTACTGGTTGGTTCAAATGGACTACAAACTGCACAGAATGATAACATAACACTGACATTTTAATACTTTCAGCAATGGAGCTGATACTTTTATCCAAAGTGACTGACAAGTGAGGAATCACCATCAAGCTCCAGTTATGAAGCAGCTTGTCCTGTACAAGTCCTTTTCTCATTGGTTGAATGTGTTCCTTGAAAGCTGATGTTCAGCGAGTCTTAGAAAAGTTTTGTTTGTGCTTAAAACTTTGAGCAGACATCAGGTGGAGAGTTTCCCTGATGGCTGCCTGTTTGTTTACAGTTATGTCCTGTATTTCTTCGTTAGTGGACGTCCAGTAGGTGCTAGTGTTATCCTTGTGCTATCTGTTCTTCTTCTGTCCGTGTGCGGATGCGCTGCACACCCACATTCGGTTGTTGTCCGCTCATTTCATCAGAGCCCCAAATCCACCGGAGACCAACGGATTAGGTGGAAAAAGTATTTCAGTCCATTATAATCAGTTGACTAAACCATCAGAGTGTGACTCCACCGTTAGGGTAGTTAGGAATGTTCACAGTTGTTTGGTTACAAGCCATCACCTCGTGTGCCTGAGCCATTGTTGAGGGCTACTTGTTTGGCCAAAGCCTCGTTAGCCGCCTTGTGTCCATTGTTCCTTTTGGACCTTCATGGTTATGAAGGTCACAGGGCACATAAGGTCCCCACTGTCCTACATGATCTGTGACCCAGGTGTCATGATGCAGGACGTTAGAAGATGAGGTACGGTCAGAGGTGCTGGGTTTTCAAGAGTTTCTTGCTTGGCTTTGATTGCATTCGGCAGCTCGTTCTACCATCTGGGGACCACAGGTGAGAATAATCTGGGAACAACCCCAGGTTTCTTTTCAGCACTGTAGCCAGGCTGACAAAGAGTCAGAGCTCTATTGAGCTGAGTATTCCATTAACTTTAACTAGTAATGACTTCATGACTTTCTTTGCTAACAAAATTTTAACTATTAGAGAAAAAATTACTCATAACCATCCCAAAGACGTATCGTTATCTTTGGCTGCTTTCAGTGATGCCGGTATTTGGTTAGACTCTTTCTCTCCGATTGTTCTGTCTGAGTTATTTTCATTAGTTACTTCATCCAAACCATCAACATGTTTATTAGACCCCATTCCTACCAGGCTGCTCAAGGAAGCCCTACCATTATTTAATGCTTCGATCTTAAATATGATCAATCTATCTTTGTTAGTTGGTTATGTACCACAGGCTTTTAAGGTGGCAGTAATTAAACCATTACTTAAAAAGCCGTCACTTGACCCAGCTATCTTAGCTAATTATACGCCAATCTCCAACCTTCCTTTTCTCTCAAAAATTCTTGAAAGGCTAGTTGTAAAACAGCTAACTGATCATCTGCAGAGGAATGGTCTATTTGAAGAGTTTCAGTCAGGGTTTAGAATTCATCATAGTACAGAAACAGCATTAGTGAAGGTTACAAATGATCTTCTTATGGCCTCGGACAGTGGACTCATCTCTGTGCTTGTTCTGTTAGACCTCAGTGCTGCTTTTGATACTGTTGACCATAAAATTTTATTACAGAGATTAGAGCATGCCATAGGTATTAAAGGCACTGCGCTGCGGTGGTTTGAATCATATTTGTCTAATAGATTACAATTTGTTCATGTAAATGGGGAATCTTCTTCACAGACTAAAGTTAATTATGGAGTTCCACAAGGTTCTGTGCTAGGACCAATTTTATTCACTTTATACATGCTTCCCTTAGGCAGTATTATTAGACGGTATTGCTTAAATTTTCATTGTTACGCAGATGATACCCAGCTTTATCTATCCATGAAGCCAGAGGACACACACCAATTAGCTAAACTGCAGGATTGTCTTACAGACATAAAGACATGGATGACCTCTAATTTCCTGCTTTTAAACTCAGATACAACTGAAGTTATTGTACTTGGCCCCACAAATCTTAGAAACATGGTGTCTAACCAGATCCTTACTGTGGATGGCATTACCCTGACCTCTAGTAATACTGTGAGAAATCTTGGAGTCATTTTTGATCAGGATATGTCATTCAAAGCGCATATTAAACAAATATGTAGGACTGCTTTTTTGCATTTACGCAATATCTCTAAAATCAGAAAGGTCTTGTCTCAGAGTGATGCTGAAAAACTAATTCATGCATTTATTTCCTCTAGGCTGGACTATTGTAATTCATTATTATCAGGTTGTCCTAAAAGGTCCCTAAAAAGCCTTCAGTTAATTCAAAATGCTGCAGCTAGAGTACTGACGGGGACTAGAAGGAGAGAGCATATCTCACCCATATTGGCCTCTCTTCATTGGCTTCCTGTTAATTCTAGAATAGAATTTAAAATTCTTCTTCTTACTTATAAGGTTTTGAATAATCAGGTCCCATCTTATCTTAGGGACCTCATAGTACCATATCACCCCAATAGAGCGCTTCGCTCTCAGACTGCAGGCTTACTTGTAGTTCCTAGGGTTTGTAAGAGTAGAATGGGAGGCAGAGCCTTCAGCTTTCAGGCTCCTCTCCTGTGGAACCAGCTCCCAATTCAGATCAGGGAGACAGACACCCTCTCTACTTTTAAGATTAGGCTTAAAACTTTCCTTTTGCTAAAGCTTATAGTTAGGGCTGGATCAGGTGACCCTGAACCATCCCTTAGTTATGCTGCTATAGACTTAGACTGCTGGGGGGTTCCCATGATGCACTGTTTCTTTCTCTTTTTGCTCTGTATGCACCACTCTGCATTTAATCATTAGTGATCGATCTCTGCTCCCCTCCACAGCATGTCTTTTTCCTGGTTCTCTCCCTCAGCCCCAACCAGTCCCAGCAGAGGACTGCCCCTCCCTGGGCCTGGTTCTGCTGGAGGTTTCTTCCTGTTAAAAGGGAGTTTTTCCTTCCCACTGTAGCCAAGTGCTTGCTCACAGGGGGTCGTTTTTGACCGTTGGGGTTTTACATAATTATTGTATGGCCTTGCCTTACAATATAAAGCGCCTTGGGGCAACTGTTTGTTGTGATTTGGCGCTATATAAAAAAAATGATTGATTGATTGATGTTGGGATGGCAGTGCCGCACACCATGGCAGTTGAGGGGCAGCATACGTATGAGAGGATTTAAGAATGTAGGTGGGTGCAGACCCAGTTGTCACTTTGTTGGCCAACATGAGTGGCTTGACTGTGTTAACGTGCTGTTTTGCATTCTGGGTCATCTGTAAGGGCTTCACCGTGTAAGCTGGGAGGCTCGTTAGAAGGTTACAGGTGAGACATGGAACAGTAGCCGTAGGGACAGGGGCAAGGACAGGTCAAACCTCAGCAAGGAGGTGACAGAGCGTCTTTAAAAGTTGATGTTGCCTTCTTGGTCAGGAATACCATCCCATTCTGTCTGAGGCAGCAGCCTCCAGCTGTTTGGGGTCGAGATCAACTCAGTTCAGGTACATTTTCAGGTTGTCCTTGAATCTTTTCTTTTCATTTGTTCACAGCGCCCTCTGATGGTCACTATCAAAAAGCACACGTCACCAGCCCTCAGACTGGGGGCAGATTTACTTGAAACTTTATCTTCTAGTTCTTGTTGCGCCACGCTGTGGCAGCTGCATGTAACTGCATGTAGTTTGAGATCGCAGGACCCCACACTCCAGAATGCTGAGCATATTTTCTTGAATATAAGTCACAGGTTTTTTAACTAGATTTGTACTCATACTTATGCTGAGGTGCAACTAATATATAGAAAAATTCCACCTTTATTACTACTACTACTATGACAACGATGACGCTATATAAGGATTTCCCAGGAATCAATGCACCAAATTCCAGTAATAACAGAACAAAAGCAAATACTAAAAATAAACTATAATAAAGCAGAAAAGAACCCCAAACAGCTTCATAATATTATGGAGCCCTGGAAGTCATCACAAAATGTTTTACATGTGGAGAGAATGTGCTCGTTTTATTATATTGTGCGCATGTTTTGTTATATTGTGCGCACATTTGTTATATTGTGCGCTTTTTTAATGCGCACGTTTTATTATACTGTGCGCGCGTTTTATTATACTGTGCGCGCGTTTTATTATACTGTGCGCGCGTTTTATTATACTGTGCGCACGTTTTATTATACTGTGCGCACGTTTTGTTATATTGTGCGCTCGTTTTGTTATATTGTGCGCTCGTTTTGTTATATTGTGCGCTCGTTTTGTTATATTGTGCGCTCGTTTTGTTATATTGTGCGCTCGTTTGTTATATTGTGCGCTCGTTTGTTATATTGTGCGCTCGTTTGTTATATTTGGTGCTTGTTTTGTTATATTGTGTGCTCGTTTTATTATATTGTGCGCTCGTTTGTTATATTTGGCGCTTGTTTTGTTATATTGTGCGCACATTTTAAGCATTGTTTGAGTAAAACAAGGGCACGATCTACACTCAACAAAAATATAAATGCAACACTTTTGGTTTTGCTCCCATTTTGTATGAGATGAACTCAAAGATCTAAAACTTTTTCCACATATACAATATCACCATTTTCCTCAAATATTGTTCACAAACCAGTCTAAATCTGTGACAGTGAGCACTTCTCCTTTGCTGAGATAATCCATCCCACCTCACAGGTGTGCCATATCAAGATGCTGATTAGACACCATGATTAGTGCACAGGTGTGCCTTAGACTGCCCACAATAAAAGGCCACTCTGAAAGGTGCAGTTTTATCACACAGCACAATGCCACAGATGTCGCAAGATTTGAGGGAGTGTGCAATTGGCATGCTGACAGCAGGAATGTTAATCAGAGCTGTTGCTCGTGTATTGAATGTTCATTTCTCTACCATAAGCCGTCTCCAAAGGCGTTTCAGAGAATTTGGCAGTACATCCAACCAGCCTCACAACCGCAGACCACGTGTAACCACACCAGCCCAGGACCTCCACATCCAGCGCGTTCACCTCCAAGATCGTCTGAGACCAGCCACTAGGACAGCTGCTGAAACAATCGGTTTGCATAACCAAAGAATTTCTGCACAAACTGTCAGAAACCTTCTCAGGGAAGCTCATCTGCATGCTCATAGTCCTCATTGGGGTCTCGACCTGACTCCAGTTCGTCGTCATAACCGACTTGAGTGGGCAAATGCTCACATTCGCTGGCGTTTGGCACGTTGGAGAGGTGTTCTCTTCACGGATGAATCCCGGTTCACACTGTTCAGGGCAGATGGCAGACAGCGTGTGTGGCGTTGTGTGGGTGAGCGGTTTTCTGATATCAGTGTTGTGGATCGAGTGGCCCATGGTGGCGGTGGGGTTATGGGATGGGCAGGCATCTGTCATGGATGAAGAACACAGGTGCATTTTATTGATGGCATTTTGAATGCACAGAGATACCGTGACGAGATCCTGAGGCCCATTGTTGTGCCATACATCCAAGAACATCACCTCATGTTGCAGCAGGATAATGCACGGCCCCATGTTGCAAGGATCTGTACACAATTCTTGGAAGCTGAAAATGTCCCAGTTCTTGCATGGCCGGCATACTCACCAGACATGTCACCCATTGAGCGTGTTTGAGATGCTCTGGACCGGCGTATATGACAGCGTGTACCAGTTCCTGCCAATATCCAGCAACTTCGCACAGCCATTGAAGAGGAGTGGACCAACATTCCACAGGCCACAATTGACAACCTGATCAACTCTATGCGAAGGAGATGTGTTGCACTGCATGAGGCAAATGGTGGTCACACTAGATACTGACTGGTATCCCCCCCCAATAAAACAAAACTGCACCTTTCAGAGTGGCCTTTTATTGTGGGCAGTCTAAGGCACACCTGTGCACTAATCATGGTGTCTAATCAGCATCTTGATATGGCACACCTGTGAGGTGGGATGGATTACCTCAGCAAAGGAGAAGTGCTCACTATCACAGATTTAGACTGGTTTGTGAACAATATTTGAGGGAAATGGTGATATTGTGTATGTGGAAAAAGTTTTAGATCTTTGAGTTCATCTCATACAAAATGGGAGCAAAACCAAAAGTGTTGCGTTTATATTTTTGTTGAGTGTACTTAAACGTGGCCACAGTTTGTAAACGTGCATTCAATATTATCTTGACACATAAATGTTGGCTATTAGTCAACAAACCAGGAGACAGTGTAATACATTTCCCCATTAGAAATGTATCTGGTCAGAGTGCATCATCATGGTTTGGGCACAAAAGTACATATAGAGAACTCCAGCTGCCCAGCATGACATTATCTGGAGTTTAAACACTTTAAAAAGGATGCTGAGGGCGAAGCATCTCCCCATCGTGTGGATGACAATTTAGCTCATATTATGGAGTTAATTTTGAATGAAAGGAAAACGTGCGCACGTTTTAAAAAGAAAATATGCGCATGTTTTATTAATTCGAGGGCTCGATTAAAGGAAAACGTGCACGAATTATCACGGCCAGGAAAACGTGCGCATGTTTTATTAATTCGAGGGCTTGATTAAAGGGAAACGTGAACACGTTTTATTAATTCAAGGGCTCAATTAAAAGGAAAATATGCGCATGATTTCCTATTAATTTGTGGGCTCAATTAAAGGAAAACGGGCGCACAAATGATCATGGCCAGAAAAAAAATATCACCTTAAGTGACCTCTCCCGAGTTCCGTATAAAATGACCCCCCCCCCCCAAAAAACAGCAATCAAATGTCACATTACTGTTGTTGTGTTTCCATCAATTTGAGCCATCAATCTTTGCTCATCTGTATCAATTCATTTTCCATATGTTGTTCAGTGCACTTTTTTTGGTCCATCTGGCTTATGTTTTGGTCCTTTTGGACGCACAACACAGGCTGAGAGCTTTCTGCAAATGTCCACTCGTTATAGCTCCATCTTTTCTTTCATCCAAAGTGCATCAAATAACATCCATTGTATTGTCTAATGCACGTTTCTGTGTCCATGTTGCTTAGTTTTGGAATTTAATGGTCCTTATGTTAAGTAGCAGCACATGCTGTGGTGTGCACATGTGCTGCTGAGTTCCTGTCTGCTGTTAAACTCTCTCCCAGGGAGATGCTGTGTTAAAAAAGTAAATATTCATATGCAGAAAAAGGTGACATATACTTCAGAAGATATGTGTAGCTGTACACAGTAATCATACTGTCCAATCGCAGCACAAGGCGCTGCTTTCCAGCTTTAGATCATCTTTCTCTGCGTTTTCACGTAGGACAACCTCTACATGTTCGGCGGGAAACTGGAAGCCGGCTCGGCCAATGTGACGGACGAACTGTGGATATTCAACATTCCCAGGCGCACTTGGTCTCCACAGAAACCAGCCCCTCCCCTCCCCTGTGCGGTGGAGGGGCACACCGCCCACGTGGTAGAACTGACCGACAGCGAGCCGGTAATGCTGACGTTTTTTGGCTACTCGCCAATCTGCAGCTACACCAACAGAGTTCAGGAGTACCACATCAGTAAGTGCAGCTGCTGACTCTGCTCACATTGATTTGTTCCCTGGTGATCGCTTGATTGTTTTTTATTGATGGAAGTCAAACGCAGGCATTCATCAAGCCAGCTTTAATCTTCACTCAGATCTCTGAGGGGTTTGATACATTTTCTCATTTGTGTGTCAGGACAGCCCGAGTGGGGTCATAACCCCAAGGTTTGGAAACAGCTTGGGGTCATTTGTTATCTTTTACTTGGTTGCAAATCGGGTGTCAAACCTCAAGGCCTCCATAGTTATGAACGGAATCAGGTTGAGAGGTTTGTTTTTCTTTCTGGGGACAGATGGATAAATAATTAATTGGGGAATTTGTAGGAAATGTGCAAGTACGCATTTAATGTAAATTTCAAATGTCTCCTACAGACGTTAAATCATCCACATAATGCACAACACATAAAACTAACAAGAACAAAAAACATGCAAATTTGAAATACTTTGTAAAACCTCCAGCCAGCAACAACAGAAAAAAAACAAAACAAAACTGCAGACTCCTAAAACTAACAACCACTTCCAGAAGCGTGCAGCACCCTTCTGGATGTGTAAAAAGGCGCTAAGATTATCTATCAACTATATAACGCAGTGGTTCCAAATCCTCATCCTCAGAAGTGAAAGTACTGTGTATTTTCTTTTCCTCCCTGCATTAACTGCACGTGATGACCCAGTGGGGTTGTGTTCCATTGTGTGGTCACCTGACTGAGCTGATCTGGTCTACATAGATCAGGGACGAATGGAAAACATACAGCATGTTCCATCCTGAGAGCTGATTAATCCACACTGGACTAATGACCTTGCAAATTACTTTTCCATGCACAAAAATGCAGAAAAACTGAGAAATTTGAACAGTACTTCCAAAAACATGCAAAAGCTTTGTGCACTTCGAGCAGTCTTGGAGAGTAGCAGAATTACAAAGTGGTCTGTTCCAGATCTGTAAGTTTGCACACAGTGTGGAGCTCTGGCTTACCAAAGCAAATGCCACAATGGAAAAAACTAAATGTCTTGACCCCTGTTGACCCCTGGGTCACTACGGAACAAACACCGTAGGACCAGAACGTTTGGAATCAAGTTACTGGAGAGAATCATTTGATGAGGATCTGTGACCTTTAACCTGAGGGTTAAAATCACTTCTGATAAATCTGCTTCACCTTGGTCGAGGCTTGATGGTTTTAAATTTTTTGAGTTATTGCGATGCTCGGCCACTAGATGGCAGTGTAACACAGAGGTTTGAGCATTCTGCAGAGGAACCTGACGGCGTGCACGCTCACGGTGCACGTGCTCGGCCTGAATCGCAGAGCGGTGACACTCAGGCCAAAGTGCCTGCAGAAGATTAATGAATCCTTTTTTCCTTCTCTCCCTCCCTCTCTCCGACAGCACCCTCCCTCTTTTTTGTTTATCCTCCGGCCTTTGTGCTCCTCATCGTCTGTCTCCCTCGCTTCATCTTCACCTCTCTGAGCATCATTAGGCTTCAAGCGCTCACCTGAGAATGAACACGAGTTGAAACCATTGAACAGATGCTCAATTTGCAGCCGTCTTCACTTTTCTTTTAATTGACACATCTTTTAGTTAATGCATATTTTGTCTGGAGTGTATTTATGTTGTTCTGTATTTCCCAGAGTATACGTTGCACGAGTTAAAAATGTCTCTTGAAAAGGAAAACCTTTTTTTTCCCCCCTGTATTTTCAGCTATTTAATTTGTGAATTTTGTGTATTGTTATAAAGTAACTTTTATTTTTGGCATTTATTCTTTTGTCATTAGAGTTTATTTTGTTTAGTGCTTTGATTCCAGCAAAATACCTTTATAAATAGTCATTATAAATATTACTATTAATAAAGAAATGATTTTTTTTTTTTTTGGTATATAAGTTGCACTGGAGTAAAAGTTGCACAAACTCCAAAACTAATAAAACGATGCAACTTGTACTGCCAAACTTTCCTATCTTAAAATTCAAGAACTGTAAAACTCTCAAATTCAAAATTTTTATATATTAATGCTGGGATGTCAAAGATCTGTGTGCCCCCCTCCCAAAAAAATCATCTTTTTCTGACATTTCTAACTGCCTTTTTTCTTTTTTACTGAATTTTGAGTTTCAATTAGGAAATGTGCCAGAAGCCCTGAAATGCTCACATCGCCCACCAGATGGCGACAAAAGCTGCTCAAATGTGCTGCAAGGTCTCAGCTATTTATTCATTCAAGTAAACCTTTGGTGAAGATAAGATGGACTGACCCTGATGGGAAACTTACGTGTTTCAGTACAATACAGAAAATTAACCTCCATAGACGTTCACTGCTTCTTGTGACATCACACTGAACTCCGGGTTAATGGATTTGTCTCCAGCTTCCCAGTCAGAGCTCCAACTTTAAGTAATTCCAGTGGAATTTTTCAAGCTGAAGTTTTTTTAATTTTTATTTTCTGAGTTCCACAGAAAAAAAACCCACCTGTGTGGTTATGAATCACGGTGCATCTGTGCAGACTTTAAGCCTGATAAGTAACGTCATGTCTACTGCAGCAGCAAGCCCTTTCTGCTCATAGACACATTCTGATTTCTGTGCACTGGCACTGTGCATGCAGATTTTTGGATGCATTTTGCAGGATTACAAAACTTAACTAGAAGCACTCAGAGAGTGCAAGCCTCCGCCAAGGCCATGGGGTCACTGACGCCATAACATCTACACACCGTGGAATCATTGGACCTAAAAAAGTCTAAATCTTATTTGCTCAGTAGTAAAAAAAGTTTCATCTGCTGTGACTGGATAGCATGTATCCTTAGCGCTTGGTATCACAGTTTATCATTTCCAACCACTCCACAAAATTTCATCAAAATCCGTTCAAAATTTTTTGAGTTATCCTGCTGACAAACAGACAAGCAAACAAACGCGACCGAAAACATAACCTCCTTGGTGGAGGTAAAAACTGGAAATAGATTTGGTTTCCCTGATGGAAGTTGTCATTCCCTTCTTGGTGTTTTTTTTTTTTTTTTTTTTTTGGTTAATTTTATTTTCTTTGTTTCGTGCATGCTGCAGCGTTGTCTGTGTGCAGCTCCACATTTTGTTGTCCCTCCTCCTTCTCAGACATTGTTTGTTGTGTCTTTTCTTTGGTTGCATGATGTAATTCCTGCTGGTTTTTAATAAGATCTCCAGTGCACCTGAATTAATCAGCCTGCGTTACACTGGTCCAATAACGGGGTGCTTTTAAATTCAATAAACTTTAATTTCCTCTGGCCTCTGTAATATTCGGCTCACTCACACCACCTCCTCTCTCTTTCTCACTGTCTCTCTTTCACCTCCACAATTGAAATCACTTTGTTTCTTTGGCACCAAAGTCAATGGCTAATATTTCTAAAGCATGAGAAACATTTTAAGCAATCATCTTCGATCGCTCTCCCCGAGCACGCCGCATTAATCAGCCTCCTCTTTCTTCTGTGTGACACAGGGTCCAACTCATGGCAGGTGTTGTCCACCAGGGGCGCTGTGGTTCAGGGTGGATACGGCCACAGCAGTGTGTACGACGAGGCCAGCGGCTGTGTGTTTGTCCACGGGGGCTACAAGGCTTTCAGCAACAAGTATGGCCTGGTGGACCACATGTACCGCTACCACGTCCGCACCCGAACATGGTGAGACACGGAGCAGACTGGGACCTCCAGCAAAGTCAGGGTGGTATGTGTTTGAGCTGCACTTATGCAGGAGGAACAGTTGGGGTGACGGCCAGCATCCACTGGGCAGGTCAGAGGCCATCGTAGGCGGTGCCGAATGACTGATTTTTAGTTTTTACTTTGGCTTTTGTGTAACAACTAGATCATGTTGTTCCACAACAGCTTTCCCAGGAATCAAAGCATTAAACAAAATAATAAAAAAATGAAAGAAGTTTGCAACAATCCACAAAAAAAAACCCAAATTAAACAACTGAATATAAAAAATAGATGGGCTCACATTTTTACTGTAGGGTTTCCAACACTGCGCCAGCAATCTGTGTCTCTCTGATGATTTATCTAGTCCAAACTACATTAAATGATATCCAAGTTGTTGTACAACACATTCATTTGTCCATGCTGTTACTTTTAGAATTTAGCAGTCCTTGTGTTACACACCACAAACTGACAGCATTCTGCATAAATCCACTCTTTACATCTCCATATGGCTGTAGCAAAGCAATCCAAATCTTTGTCCAAACTGCATATGGCTTCCAACATATGTTTGTGTGTCCATCTTGGTTATATTTGGAATTTTACCAGTCCTTATGTTACACACCACAAGCTACGGGTGTCCTGCCCAAATCCACTGTTCACTTCTCCATGTGGCTGTGGGAAATCAATCCAAACCTTTGTGCAAACTGCATAAGTTGTCCCACACGTTTGTTTGTCCATTTTGCTTATTTTCGGAATTTAAAAGTCAAAAGATAAATAACAGCACAGATTGTGGTGTGCGCATGTGCTACACTGAGTTCCTGATCATTATTAAACTCACCCCAGGAAATGCTGTGTTACACAGTGAGTCTGGGTCCGGTAAGGTTCGACCTGACATTTGTGAAGTACCTTGGGGTGACTTATGTTGTGATTTGGTACTTTATAAATTAACTGACTTTACATTCAACTTGTACTCCAGTAAATGTTTTACTTCTTTGCAGTGCATTTTTTGGACAAGTACGACATGCGATATTTATCTAATATGAACAGTGGTGGGCACAGTTGAGCTAATCCACTAATTATTGAAGATAATGTTTTCATTATAAGATTAGCTTTTCAGATAACTTTGAAAACCATTATCAGACTAATTATCTTCTGATCAGTTTTGGTCCGATAATTTTTAGACCGCTAATGTATCCTGGTAACCAAAACTAAATAATTACAAACATGTATGAAATCTAAAATCAGTTGAATACCTACCTGTTAAGTGTTGTAGTAGATGTGCAGATCTATCCTCCGTAAAAAAGGAGAGCTGGTTTTAAAGAAACCACTCTATCCTCTGCAGGCAAAAGAGAACTGGTCACAAAAAAAAAAAAAAAAAAAAAAAAGCTAATTTCTTTTGACCCCATACTGATATGCTGGCAATATCACCCAAATCATCCAGAGGCATACAGTTTTAACTTATGGTTAAAATTTTAACCAAACTAATTTTGGACAAGTTATTTACAAGGTCTATTAGAAAAGAAACCAACCTTTTTATTTTTTTCAAAAACTATATGGATTTGAATCATGTGCGATTACATCAGACAAGCTTGAACCCTCGTGCGCATGCGTGAGTTTTTTCACGCCTGTCGGTTGCGTCATTCGCCTGTGGGCAGGCTTTGAGTGAGGAGTGGTCCACCCCCCCGTCTATTTTTTCATTGTTTAGGAATGGCTCAGAGACTGCCGCTTTGCTTGATCAAAATTTTTTCAGAAACTGTAAGGCACATCCGAGTGGATACCATTCGAGAAATTCAGCTGGTTTTCGGTGAAACTTTTAAGGGCTGATGAGAGATTATGGAGTGTTACTGTCGCTTTAAGGACTGCCCACGGAGCCGGACGGCACATCGCGCTCTGAGCCGCCGTCGTCAGCCTGTTTCGAGCTGAAAACTTCCAAATTTAAGCCTCGGTTGACCCAGGACGTCGTGAGAGAACAGAAAAGTTTCAGAAGAGGTCGGGATCAGCAGTTTATCCGGACATTCCACTGTTAAAGGAGATTTTGTAATGAAAGACGTGTGGACGGATTCGCGCGTCGGCACGAAGCCACTCATGGCGGCACCACAGAGAAACACCTCCGTGTTGATAACCATTCGTAAAATTCAGGTGGCTTTCGATGGTTTTCAGTCGAGTGAGTATCCGAGAAATTGTTTAACAGCTGGGCATGTTCAAACTTGTCCCGTAAGGCTTCCAACGGAGGTGGAAACAAAGCTTTTTTTTCAAAATTTATTTACATTCCTTATTTCTACAAAGCTCTCGGTGGGAGACATCAAAGTTTAAAAAAAAAAAACATTACAAGACTTTACATGAGTTGAAGAAAGGGGGGAAAAGAAACAGAAGCTGCTCTCCCAAAGAGATGATCACTGTTTATGGGCACCAGTAGATGGCAGTGTTCTATTTATTTTGACACCGGTTATAACAGACGGTTATCTAATTACAACTTGGCTTTTTTTTTGAAAATGCCTTTTTTTTTTTTTTTACAAATAAAAAAATGGCATACTTTACAAAAGCACATTTATCTGTAAACACCAACACGTGACACACCTCACATTAACATGTTGGTTTACATAGAATAAAAGAGTTAAGCAATCAGTGCTAGCGGAGGCACATTTTACCCATAATCCTTTGGCATCCATCTGTGTTTGTTACAAAACTTCAGAATTAATGCATTATTCAACATTAAAAGATATATGTTATATTTTAACTTTGTACAAATGACAGAATTGACATTAATGGAGTTATTCTATCAGTATTAATTTTATTTATAAACCAAACCATAAGTGAGCACTGCTTTATTTTCTAAGACCTCCACCTCACGGCGCTACTTCTATTGAGTAGAGAGTTGAGCTTCACTGCTCCTCTCAGCCACTTCATTGCTGGAAGCTATGTAATAAACAGGAGCTTCCAGCAGGGGGCAGGATGCATAAAAACAGAAGTGCTGACTCATTGTTTGGGTCTGTCGTTGCCTTTGATTCTACCAGAAGTGATCATGGTGTTAAAACTCAAAATCAGCTTGTTAGTAGTTAGGGTTAGGGTTAGGGTTATCTGTAGCATCCGATAGATTTTTGGGTGGTTTATCGGTTTAGCTTTATCAAAGATATCTTTTCAGTTAGCTGATTATCTGTTATCGAAGCTATTTTTTTGGTTATCTGTGCCCACCACTGAATATGAAGCCAATACGACTTTGCAAAAGCTCAACATTCATCTTCATAACTGAAGTCTGCAACTTTCTACACAAGCATTTTTGCAAAATATTAATTAATCGCACGATAATTCATGCATAATGTGTGCTTGAGTAATCCCTGCAAATGGTTCCAAATTGGTGATTGTTACATGTGAATTTGTGCCAACATCCAGTCACAAGTCTGCTGACTTAAGACGATGACTGGATGTCTTTGGTTCTAGGTCTCTTTGAGTGTCCTTAGGTGCTGGTTTGTATGACTCTGTGTCAAACTAACGGTTAATTATGAGACTCCGATGAGGTGTACCACCAACACTGTGAGGGAACGTGAGCCATGACGTTAGTCTCTTTAGTGCACGCTCACGATATCCAGATGGACCTTATTTAAAAAAACACATGCAGGTTAGGTGAATTGGAAACTTGATAACTGTCTGAGTCTCCCTTGCAAAAGAGGTCTTCATCTCAATGGGACTAACCTGGTTAAATAAAAAAAATTAAAATTGTGTTGTACGCCAAGTGGCCTCTCTGTGTGTGCGTGTGTGTACCGCAGAACACGGAGAAACCAGGGAGAGCTGACATTTGCTGTTTGATATCCTTATGTATTTTGGGTCAAGGATGAAGGTCACCGACACGGAAAGTGGTTAGGACTATATTTTTTATAAAAATTACAGATATTTCGTAACATCAGCGAACAATAGACATTGATAATTACATTCTGGACTCACACTCCATTCCAAATCATTATGGCAACTTTGCATAAGTTATTGTCACCTTTGAAAAATGTCAGTTACCTATTTTATAAACACGACCCAATCTACAGCCCGTGGATCCCCACAGGCAGCACATTCGTACTGATTTAACCTTGTAACATCAGAGCAGCCCAGGAACATGCCCAGCACCCTATAAAACCTAATCATCATGTTTTATAACAACCAGTTCTCAACAAACTGGTAATTTACAGAAATCAATGATATCTTTCCATCTTCAGAACAAAATTAGCTCAGACACAACATTCCATGATCAGCAATCCCAACATAAATCCAGTGACAGCACCAGATAACGTCCAGAGGCTAAATCGTAGCTTCATTACATCCCAATGACATCACGTCTGGGGGGGCTTTGAGTTTTAAAGTCCTTCACCGTAATCCAACAGTGGATTAGAAGTTGACTGATGGATCAGTGGTCCTCTCAGTTTTTTGTTTAGCAACGGGACAAACTATTTTACAATACTGACTCGTCACAAGTTTAACCATTCGCACACGGATGCCACAATCAGCTGAATGTGACTCATAACAACAACTGGCTATAAAAGTGACGATTTAGTCGTGTTATATTGAAGGGGTTCTAACTGTGAGCAGATCAGAACCTGCACTTATTCTGACAATTCTACATGAGCAACATCAGCAATCTGTTGACATCAAGTTGCCATTCTGTGTGTGTGTGTGTGTGTGTGTAGGTTTATCCTGAGGGAGAGCGGTTTGGCACGTTACCTCCACACGGCGGTGCTGCTGAGTGGAACAATACTCGTGTTTGGGGGAAACACTCACAATGACACGTCACTAAGCAACGGAGCCAAATGTTTTTCTGCTGACTTCCTGGCTTATGACGTTGGTAAGAACACGCCAGGTACACACACGTGCACGGTTTCAGGTTCCCGTATAAAACCGAATGTGTCAACTCAGTTGTCAAACAAAAGAACAGCTTCTACGAGCCCCGTCTGAATGTACGTTATCTTTGACTGTGCAGGAAAAGTCACTTGTTGATGTTCTCATGTTGCCCGACAAACGCGACAGACTCACGTCGAGACGATGGTCCCTCGGCGGGACCTTGTTCCCCAGCTGCCCTTTTGTTGGGGTGTTATTTGGCGACTCTGATGTTGCCTGGTGGTCCCCAGGGAGTGGCAGTAGGGTTGCTGATGACTGGTGGCCTTGAGTGTGTGTGTAAAGCCCCGTTTACACATAGACGGTAAGAGCTCCCGGAAGAGTTTTTGGCCATCTTAAGGATCACACGCCGTTGTTAACGCTGGCACTAGGGGGCGTGGCTTAGTTCCGGCTTTACCGGGAATCGTCGAAAAAATTATTCAACATGTCGAATAATTCCGGGAGCGCTCCCGGAGAATTTGCGTGACGACGGAGACAATGTGAACAATGGTGTTTGATACTTTTTAATCGCCGTTTCATCCCGCCCCTTCCTGTAGTGCCGCAGTTTACACCGCTGTAATTGGCGGCCGGCGTTGTATCCCTAATCAACGCCGTGTGTAAAATGGCGATAGAGCCCACATTGGCGTCCTCAAAGGCGTTTTAACCGGCGACAGAGGAAGACAAAATGGCGGCGCTAGCGGACAGTACGCCATTCTAAACGCCACCTCCCGGTTAACAGCGTTCCAAATGGCCGATAGGCGGCGGTCAGTATAAAAACGCTAGCGCGCTGCATGCAGGCCTCTCACTCGCGGCCAGCTCCAGATATTTTTGCAGAGAAGCTCCAGTATGCCTCCTAAAAGAAAACTGGCAGTGGCAAGGACTTACCAAGAGGTCTGGTTCAAAAGCAGAGGGTAGCCCTGTGTTGGAGACGGAGCAACACGTTGAGGAGGGGAAAAGGAAGGAGAAGAAAAGGCTGAGTATGATCTCCCTCCCCCTGCAGTGACAGCTGCTTCAGCCTATTATACTCTGGGGGCGGTGCCTATATGCAAAAGTTCCTGGAGTAACGCAGGATTTGCCTGGATAAATCCAGCGGTACACAGGGCATTATCGGCAGCAGCAGAACACCGCCGTTCTCACGCGCGTCTTAAGCTGCGATTGTAAAGGATAGAACTGGGTATTAACCCCCATTGCCTGACGTGTGCCGGATGCTACGGCGTCAAAACGCTGCATTATTCGGTGGATTTAGCTGCGTTTTATCCGCGTATTTGCGGCTAGTACGGCGCTCAAAATGCCGGCGAAATGCTCCGCCACTTTCCACCGCGAAAACAGCCGGAACTACCACGAACTTCGGTCTACGTACTTCCCGCCGACAAAACCGTCTATGTGTAACCTGGGTTTAAGTATCCAATGATGTCGGCGGACTGCTGCGTCCTCGGATGGGGGTTGCAGTGTTTTTGCCCCGGTAGACGGGGTATTAGCTGTTACCTCCTGGTGGGTTGGTCATATGGTTGTGAGCGTCTGCCTCCATTTGGTTGCCTGAACCAGACTGCAAATTCACTAAACAGGAGGAAAAAATGTGAAGGAATGAATGAAAGTGAAACCACAGAACACCGGGAGAGAGATGGAGGAATAGCTTTTTTTTTTTTACAGATGATTAAAGACGACATTACGTGTTTCCAGTTGCGCTGTGGCGCAGATGGCGCGAGGATGTTTCCACTGCTCGACGGGGACAGAGAAATGACGATACGCAGGGAGCTGTTGCAAAGGAATGAAGGGAAAAAGGGACTCCGTCAGGAGAAAACAGCGAGAGGCAAAGACATTAACAGAGACAAAGAGATGGAGACAGAAGGAGGGAGAGATGGATAGATGCAGGAGGTGGTGCACAGTGCAGAACGGCGGAGGAGGAGGAGGAGGAGCGCACAACTGTGATGGAGTGAAGCTGTAAGTGTAGTCTCGATGGTCCTGATAGTGTGCCAGAACCAGGAGGTGCATATTATGTCTTATTGTTTGTGTGTGTTCAGCACAGACAGCAGTGACGCCATCAACGAGACGGAATCCGTTATTGACAGATGTGAGGAGAAGAAGAATAAGAATAAGAGCTTTTATTGTCAATGAACATACAAAGAACAGCATTTGTCCTCTGCATTTAACCCACTTAGACACAATCCAACCACTATAGTGCAGCTGACAACAGAAAAATCAGTGATACAAGCATCAAATTTGGCACAACTGCTCAGAAGGACACACTTTTCAAATGTGTTCATGACCAAGCAGCATGTCTGGTCTTGAGTTGGTCCCCGGGCACCACACTGTATCTACTACTCATGGAGCAGATAACATCAACTTTACACTAAAATCATGTAAATGGTGATACAAGCAGCATTTGGCACACTGGTGCACCTTTATATTCCTATTAATTTTCCTCAATTAGCCACTTGAAAATCCGAGTTGGCAGGCATTTTTCAAGATGTGGATAGCAAAAATGATTTCAGCATGCTTCAAAACATACAGATCAACACCAAGATGATGGAATTCAGGGAATTACATCCCGATTAAAGGCAAAAAATACTTTTCAAAGGTCATCATGGCCGCCATCTTGAAAAATGGCCACCCTCTTGGATTTTCATATGGCTAGTAAGCCCCTTCGGCTGCTCCCTTGAGATTGCCACAGAAAATCCAAGGTGGACCTGCATGTGGATTTGGCACATGTTTTCCACTGGATGCCCTTCTTGCTGCAACATCTCATTACATGGAGAAATGGGCAGGGGTGGCTTTTGAACCAGGAACCTTCCACATTGGAACCAAGTGCACCACTTGGTCACCATCGCTTACCGGATTTTCACATGGCTAATTGGGGAAAATTAATAAGAATACAAAGGCGCACCAGTGTGCCTAATGTTGCTTGTATCACCATTTGAATGATTTTGGTGTAAAGTTGATGTTATCTGCTTCAAAAGTCGGAGCAGACACAGTCTGGTGCCCGGGGACCAACTCAAGACCAGACATGATGCTTGGACATGAAGCAACATGGCCAACCCCAGAACTTTGAGGGTGCTAAGCACCAAGTCACTGCAGTGATGCTCTCTGGGTCCTCGGCCTTTGAGATTGGGAGACGACTGGGAAGACTTTATGGAATCATGATGTCGCTGGACAGAAGAGTGTGATGATTTCGATATCTTTACAGGAGAATGATGGTCCAAGTCTTTACGGTCCTGGTACTTTCTGATTTATTGTATCATGGTCACCAGCAACCAAAAGTGAAGACTGAATGTCTTTGGTCCCAAGACTCTTTGAAGGATCTTTGGGTACCACTGGAATGACTTTGTGTCAAATGAATGGTTACTTTGAGGGACTTGAATGAGGAGTATCACTTGCATTGTCAGGAAGCGTCAGCTACGACATTGTGGACATGTGGTGCATTTCTCTGTGCATGAGTTAGTACACAGGTATTTCAGTGTTGAGGACTCCAGTCTCTGGAGAAAGACAAGGGGACACCCACATGTCACTTCACTCTGGCAGGTAGGTGGTTAATTTTTGAAGACGTGAGTATGGACCAATTGTCTGCCTGGATGGTTGCCATCTACAAACCAAAGTGGTTCCAACATTGTTGTAGATGAGTCTACCTCCCCCAACGCCGTGCCCGAGCCAGAGTCTTAGGTCTCTGAGGCCAAGGCTGATTCACAACAACTCAAAGGCAGTCGTAGTTGCTGTGGCCTGTTCCCAAAGACTCATGAGTAATTTGAAGCCACAGTCAAGTGCGTTGGATGCAGCCTCATACGAGTATAATCCAATGTGTTGGGATCACAGACATTAATACATTACCTGGGCAAAGGAATCTAAAAATGCCTGGGTCGTGGTAAGGCTGTTTCAGAAGATTTTTACACTCTAGTACTTGGAAACGTAATATAGCTTAGCATGAGTCTATGTCTGCGTGTACGACTGTGGTGGCTGGAAAACAGTGCATTGAAGCACCGCACCTGCAGACAGTCGTATGCCGACAGTTATCATGATGTTTGGTGCGAAGTAAAGAGTGTGAAAAACTGGTAAAAATGAGCAGCCTTGAACCGGTCTCGGTTTATTCTTCGAGACCAGACGATGCCAAGGCCAAGACCGAGTCATTACACAGTGAGGGCAAGGCAGGAAAAAACAAATAAATAAATAAAAATCACCATTGAAAACCCAATAATACCTGGTTCACATGGCAGGATAATTAGGCTGATTTTGGACCCGATCTTCCCTATCGTGATGCTCTAAAGATAATCTTATAAGATATTCCTGCCGTGTGTGATAAATGGACTGCATTCAGCGCTTTTCCATCTGTATCAGATGCTCGAAGTGCTTTACAATTATGCCTCACATTCACCTATTCACACAAACACAATCACACCGATGTCAGGGTGCTGCCATGTAAGGTGCGCACTACACAACGGGAGCAACTAGGGGATCAAGGACCTTGCCCAAGGGCCATTAGTGATTTTCCAGTCAGGCTGGGATTCAAACTGAGGATCCTCTGGTTTCAAGCCCAACGCTTAACCACTAGACCATCACCTCCCCTAATTATAATAATAATAATAACAATAATAGAAGAAGAAGATGTGAATGAAACTATCGTCCTGATCCCTCAGCTTCATTTTGTAAGTGTGATAACCACCTTAATGTGACAATCATGTCAAAACAAATAAACAAACAGAAACATCTTCTCCACGTAACATCATGTTGCTGATGAAAAGGACAGAAAACACAGAGAAATAAGGAGAAAATGAAGGAGGGATTTAGGGAGAGAGAGAAGGAAGCACAGAGGATGATGGGAGAGAATTAGCAGAACACAATCAACGTATGCTCAGATAATGCTCGTAATGATGCTGGGAAAAAGGAGAAATCAGTGATACTGAACAGTAAAGCGTTTGTTTACGTCCCGCTCTTAATGAAACAACAAACCAACATGGGGTTGGAGTATTTAAATTTTTTTGGTTTTTGTTTTTACCTCATCAGCAGTCGCAGTAAATACTTCCATTCACACGTCCCTCAACTCTGCACAAACACGCCAGCATCTTTATAAATAATCATTATTTATTCATTAGTGCTTGTGTTGGCACATTTGATCAGCTTTATCATCCGCCGAGCATGAGGACTGGAAGGCTGCAGTGCAACACGCTGCCATTTGGAGGCGTCACATACTCCACTGTGATGGTGTATTTGGAAGGAGTGGAACTACAGAGAGCACAACTGGGAACAGGTCCCCATCTGATGTAGGGCCCCAAAAATAACCCACAACAGCAGGGGAAGGCGTCCTGATGACTGTCCTCTAGTTCCTCTGAGTGCTGAGGTCCTGTATGTGCAACAGTTTGGATCTAATGTGCTCTGCAGCTTTGACAAACTCTCTGAATGACTTTAGGTTCCTGCTTGGATTACTCCCTCTGCCAGGCCATCATGCATCCGGCCAGAATACGTTTGGTGTTGCACCAGTAGAGGTTACATGATGTTCATGATGTATAGGTTCAGTTTATGGATGAAGAAGAGTCTCTGGTGTGTTGGTGAGCCTCCTTGGGTACCGGTGGAATGATCTTCTCTTCACTACCACCCCGTCGATGCAGATGGCACATGTGCTCTTTGTCAAGTAAATTCTGGGAGCATCACATCCCCCCCACTATCACACTACCCTGGGTCCTGATTAACAACCACCCACACAGACAACTGGTCCATCCTCCTGAAAGGAGCCATCTGTCTGCAGGCATTGGCCCAGCCTCTTCCATTTGTTGGAGTCCTCAGCAATGAGGCACCTGCATGCTGGATCAGGGTCAGAGAAGAAGAGAACTTCTCCTCTTAATCTGCCTAAGCAGCCGCTCTTTTGAAACAAAGTAATTCCAGTGGCACCCAAGAATCCTCTGAAAAGACCTACTGCTACTTTGTAGTACCAAAGACATCCAGTCATCACCTTAGTGTCTAAGTCTCACAACCATACAGATGACAGGAAGCACCAGAACTTAAGACTTGGGCTCTCATTCTCCTGCAAAGATATCAGCATAGTCAAATACCTCTGTCCAATGACCTCATGACTCAATAAGCTCTTCCCAGGTGTCTCTCGAGCTCAAAGGTCGAAGGCGCAGGGACAGGAATATCAATGCTGAGATAATTAAATTAAATTAATTGAATTTTACACTTGGAATTTACTCGCCAGTCTTGCATTACATATTGCAAACGACTGTAGCCTTCTGTGACGGGAATGCGTCAACAGGCATCAAGTTTCTTGCCCCTGCAGCCTTGAAGGTAACCCTCGGTAATTTTCCTCGTGGTCAGCTTGGACTCCATCAGAAGGAGGATCTCGTGGACCGGATGGATCCTGGAACTTGTGCACATAGCGCACTCTGGATCTTGTCGTGATCGTTTTGGACTCTGTACTTTCTCCTCCGTTAACATCTCCTCTGCTCTCTGTCATCTCCCCGGGAGATAATTAATTAGTTCCACCTGTGGAAGTCACTTCTCCCCATCGCTTGTTTTGTCTTCATTTGCTCCTCCATCCCTGCCAGCAGCTGGGTTTCTGGCGCTAATTTGTTTTTGTTTTGCTGCGTTAACCTTGGAGGGGGACGCTGGTGTATTAGCTTCTCCTGCTCTTCTGCTGCCACACATTAGATTCAGGTCGACACGGATGGCACTTTTCATTTGGATTTAATTCTCCCCCTTCCCCTCCAGCACCCCCCTCCCTCCCCCCACCACCACCCTCACCCGTCTAATTAGATTTGGGAGGAAAATGAACTCTGAATAAAAACGCCGTCCTCTCCAACTTGAAGCATCACGCCCACACCACACTACGCACACTTGGCACGGCGCCCCGACAGGCCCGTGGCATGCTGGGAGCTTGTTTGGAAGATGTAGGATGACTTGATATATAGGAGGTGCAGACAGCATCTGGCGTTCAATCCCTCGCTCATCGCCCTTCTCCTGCACACGCCTTTATTCATCAAGTCCTCCATTGGTGCACATCAGATCAAAGTGTCAATCAGCGTGCCCGCCCGCTTCGATCTGGACCCATGATTCCCTCTGTGTCCCAGCATGCATTTTTAACACAGACTTTTCTCATATCCTGAGCGGAAATTAAAAGCTGCCTTGTTTTGTGTGTGTGTGTGTGTGGGGGGACTTGCAGTGCTTTTGGTTGGAGAACTTGGCTGCTCCAGATTTCTGGCTGGTTGGTGAGATCATGGAGACTGGATTAAAAACGTAATAATCACTGAATTTTAATCCGCTGTCTTTGGTGGAGCGCTGGTTTGGGGTCTGAGCCAGCTGCCCCTTTTTTTTTCACCCCCAAACTCCCTCTGGCAAACATGACAGGGATCGCTGAAGCCTTTACCCAGAATACACTGAGGTATGAGTTTGGGTCAATCTGGAAAAGGTTGATTATAATATATTAAATATGAGACAAAGCATATGACCTCTACAACAAGGTCATACAGGTCAGGATCAAACAAGCAACCTTTTTGTAATGAGAAGAAAAAATAGAAGAAAGAAAGATAGTAGTCATCATAGTCCGATACAGGCCCTGAGGTCCGTCAAGCCAGTATCTAAAGTGAACAATAGTCTACGACTCCCCCTGGACAGGACACCAGTCCAACGTGCATTAGGTCCCCAGGCAGGGCTGGTACCTGTACACCACTGTGTGGCCGGACAACGCAAATCAAGTGTTTGTTCAAGGACACAGACATGTAGCATGAAACACACACCAGGAATCAAACCCGGGTCTACATATTGGTAGGTCAACATCTAACTGACAGAGCAACCTGCTCACGAGCTGTAATAATCATAATAATAATAATAATTTAAAAAAGAAAACCAACTGAAAGTGCTTTACAATAAGTCAAGTGACAAGGGAGTGTTTACATTAAAACACAAGATTAAAAGCAAAGAAAACTTTCAAGTGACATTTTCCAGTTTTTAAAAGTAGCTTTGGAGGTCCTGCGACTGCTACACAGAAGAAATTGTACATCAATAATAATTGTCTGTAATTAAGGGATTAAAGTTCATTGATCACCGTCATAGGTCAGTGTTAGGATGATAATTTAGCAATCAGGATCAAAGATCAGCAATAAGCATCAAAGATTAGTGTTCACAATCAAAAGTCAAAAGTATAATCAAAGATGGGTGATCAGGATCAAATATTTGATCCTAACTGACATTTGATCATGAACACTGGCCTTTCATCCTAATTGCAAATGTCAGGAATTAGAGGTGAATATTAAGGATCAAAGTTCAGTGAACAGACTCAAAGCTCAGGATACAAAATCAGATAAGGATCAAAAGTCAGGAAAATGATTAACGATGAGTGATTGGGATCAAATACCTGGAGGGATCAAAGTTCAGTTTTCACTATCAAAGGTCAAGGTTATTATCAAAGATCAGTAATTGGGACTAGATGTAATTATTAAGGATCAAAGGTCAATGAACAGGCTTAAAAGGTCAGGGACAGAATCAAAAAGTCAGATAAGGTTCAAATGTCAAGATAATGATCAAAGATTAGTGATCAGCATCAAGGTTTAGGTTGAACCAATGCTCAGTAATTAGCGATCAGGATCAAAGTTTAGCAAAGAGGATCAAAGATTATTCATTAGGAAAGAAAAAGTCAATGCTCACAATCGAATGTTGGAATCCAGATCAAAGGTTGTGGCTCAGGAACGTATTTTCAATTTAAGACAGACTAACAGGTTTACTGAAATCATTTTGTAACTGGAACAACATGGAAACACCATGGAAACAGGTCACATACTTTTTGCAGACACTTAAAAAAAAGCATGGCCCGATTTCTATCATGGTAAATTTCATATTTAAAATTCTTCCATCCAGATCCGGTCTTGAATCTGCCTGATCTTTGAGGACATCAGTTCCAGTCAAACTCAAGGCTAAAATCTACCAAAGTGCGCCGTCACTCAGCGGTAAAGACTTAAAGCGATAAAGATTTATTTGCAAAGATGATAATTCTGGGTCAGGACCAACATTTGGGCCGGCATCAAGCTTCCACCCAATCCAGTTTACTGAAATGTCCCCTGGACCTGATGGCGTCATCATCATCAGTCCTGGCACTGATGAGACCCCGCCCCCTTCCCACTGCTGTATCTTACAGCGTGTCCTTGTTCCATCGTCGCTCTTAAACAAGCGCGGCTAACGGCTTAACGAGGCTGTTAGCAGCCTGGTGTCCCAGAATCCCAGAATCCTTCAGCTCTCCGTTCAGGGATGACTCAGAGGCTAAATGACACATTTACACTAACACACACACACACACACACACTGCCACACTCGTTTTACTGTAATGGCAGCACATCGGGGGTCATTAAAAAAGGAGAGCTGTAAAACCCAAATAATAAAATACACACAGCAGATAACGAGAGCGACGGCAACTTCATGATGCTTTAAAGTGTTTTTATGAAGTCATCTCCCACATTATCTCCTCTATTTTCTCCATATCACCATAATTTGATGTGAAAAGGTTAAGATAATGACTTTTTATCCACTGCGATGAAATGAGGACAGTAGGTTGAATTATGGGTCAACCTGTTCGTTTTTCTTGCTTGCGCCTCTGATTGGATGCAAATGTTGCCATGAAACCCAACAATACATCATCTGGATAATGTTGACCTTTGAGCAAATGCAATTTGTCCCAAGTGGAAAAATTCCAGTGTCTCTGGGTCTTGTTCACAAGTGGGGGAACGATGGAGCGTGAGGTAGACAGATGGACTGCCTGATGTTTTACAGATGCTCTGCTGTGATGAATCAAGAGCTGAGCCAGATGGTGAGGCTCTCCATTTACACTCCTATCCTTGAGTTTTGGGTAGTACCTGAAAGAACAAGGACACAGATACAAGTGGTGGAAACTCGAAATTGAAAAAGGAGCTTCATGAGGTGTTTCGGACATCTGGTGAGGACACCTCCTGGTCTACTTCATAGGGAGGTCTTCCAGGCAGGTCCAACTGGAAGGAGGTCCTGGGACATCTCCTAGTTTGCTTGGGAACACCTCGCTACCCCTGAGGAAGAGTTGGAGAACTTGGCCAAAGATGTCCGCTGTCACCAGGACCCGGATCAGTGGCAGAAAATGAATGAATGAATGCACAAAACTCTGGACTAAACCAACATTAATGTGAGACTCTTGATGTCGTGACAAAATGAAATGTGGAACATGACCAATGAGGGGACGGTGTTGCTGTAAAAACAAGCAGAACAAAGTGTTATTGCAGAGGAGGTGTGTTCTAATCCCTTTTCAGCAAACAATTGTGTAAAACTATAAAACTATAATGAACCACCTTGGCTCCTTCATGCCAGCCACCCAGAAGGACGACTGATCCATCCCCACCTCTGAAACGTAACCACCAGGTGAATTGTGAGCGTGTCCTTGGCCATGTCCAGCTGCTGAGGTCCTCCACACTGCAGCACCGGTGGGCTGGATCAGGTTCAGAGAAATGTGCCACATGATGATTCTTCACCATGCAGGTGATTCTCCTCATCGGAGTCTCCAGAAGTACCTGTTTGTTTAATGCAAAGTCAGCCCTCTGAAGAGACCTCGTGCCAAAGACATCCAACCTGACAGGAAGTCACAAAGTGCCACAACCCTTAAGACTTGAACCCAAGTTCTTCTGCACTGATATCGCCATCGCCAAACACCTCTGTCCAATGACATCATGAGTCCATAAGCTCCATATAAAACAAGATGTTATTTGAGGAGGATGAGTTTGTATTTGCGTTAAAATCGCCCCGTGGCGTGTTGTTAAAGGAAAATCATCCCTGATGAATTGTGTGTTTTGTTTCTCAGCATGCGATGATTGGACAGTCCTTCCCCGGCCGGGTCTGCATCGGGACGCCAACCGTTTTGGACACTCTGCAGTGGTTAGCAACGGGTGAGTGCCTCACTTCCACACCATCTAATTACCACTTCATCATCACGGTTAGAGTCTCAGCAGTTTAACCACACCCCTAAAACATGATGACGTTCATTGTCATGCTGACGGACACGTGGGCAGTGCAGCTGCCAGTGTGTGTGTGTCTGTGTGTGTGTGTGTGTGTGTGTGTGTGTGTGTGTGTGTGTGTGTGTGTGTGTGTGTGTGTGTGTGTGATCGATCCACTCAGTCTGTGCAATCAATGTTTTTACTAGCTTACTGTAAGTTAGTCAAATAGTTAGGTCCAGAAGTTTTAATTATGACATACACTCAACAAAAATATAAATGCAACACTTTTGGTTTTGCTCCCATTTTGTATGAGATGAACTCAAAGATCTAAAACTTTTTCCACATAAACAATATCACCATTTCCCTCAAATATTGTTCACAAACCAGTCTAAATCTGTGATAGTGAGCACTTCTCCTTTGCTGAGATAATCCATCCCACCTCACAGGTGTGCCTTAGACTGCCCACAATAAAAGGCCACTCTGAAAGGTGCAGTTTTGTTTTATTGGGGGGGATACCAGTCAGTATCTGGTGTGACCCCCATTTGCCTCATGCAGTGCAACACATCTCCTTCGCATAGAGTTGATCAGGTTGTCAATTGTGGCCTGTGGAATGTTGGTCCACTCCTCTTCAATGGCTGTGCGAAGTTGCTGGATATTGGCAGGAACTGGTACACGCTGTCGTATACGCCGGTCCAGAGCATCCCAAACATGCTCAATGGGTGACATGTCCGGTGAGTATGCCGGCCATGCAAGAACTGGAACATTTTCAGCTTCCAAGAATTGTGTACAGATCCTTGCAACATGGGGCCGTGCATTATCCTGCTGCAACATGAGGTGATGTTCTTGGATGTATGGCACAACAATGGGCCTCAGGATCTCGTCACGGTATCTCTGTGCATTCAAAATGCCATCTATAAAATGCACCCGTGTTCTTCGTCCATAACAGATGCCTGCCCATACCATAACCCCACCGCCACCATGGGCCACTCCATCCACAACATTGACATCAGAAAACTGCTCACCCACACGACGCCACACACGCTGTCTGCCATCTGCCCTGAACAGTGTGAACCGGGATTCATCCGTGAAGAGAACACCTCTCCAACGTGCCAAATGCCAGCAAATGTGAGCATTTGCCCACTCAAGTCGGTTATGACGACGAACTGGAGTCAGGTCGAGACCCCAATGAGGACGACAAGCATGCAGATGAGATGGCATTGTGCTGTGTGATAAAACTGCACCTTTCAGAGTGGCCTTTTATTGTGGGCAGTCTAAGGCACACCTGTGCACTAATCATGTTGTCTAATCAGCATCTTGATATGGCACACCTGTGAGGTGGGATGGATTATCTCAGCAAAGGAGAAGTGCTCACTATCACAGATTTAGACTGGTTTGTGAACAATATTTGAGGGAAATGGTGATATTGTGTATGTGGAAAAAGTTTTAGATCTTTGAGTTCATCTCATACAAAATGGGAGCAAAACCAAAAGTGTTGCGTTTATATTTTTGTTGAGTGTATAACCCGGAGGAAACCCACACAAACACGGGGAGAACATGCAAACTCCACACAGAAAGGACACAGGTGGGAAGCGAACCCATGACCTTCTTGCTGTGAGGCAACAGTGTTAACCGCTAAGCCACCGTGCTGCCATAAAACATAGACAGAAGGTCTTAGAATTATTTTCTGAAATAAACAGAACTACATTGTTTCTCAAATAGGCAGATTTATGAGATATTGTCTCATTTTATTCTCTGATTGTGAATCTCCTCATTGCAAGATTTTATGGTTGCAATAATTAATTCTGATGTAAAAGAGCACAATTATGTTTATGCTAATGTTTGCAGTCTTTATAATGATCTACAAATTTAGGTTATGAACTTTTTAATCGTTTTATTTGTTCACCTGAATGCAGCAGTAATGCACGTATAGAGCATGTGACGGTATTAACAAAACACGTCTCTGAATCCTGGTTCGATTTGGACCGAATGTGGTGGAATAATTGAAGTTGGCAAGGACAAACTTTTCTTATTTGGGAGCATGGTAATCGGTATCAGTGCCGATATTTTGAATGGCCAGTACAAGTTGTTGGTTACAGCAGATACCCAGATGGTTACCGCTAAACACATGTATGAAGTCAAATGTGACATTTGACCTTGTGCACTGCAACAGTACGGGGGTTGTTGTCATTGTATGTTTTGTTTAAACAATCTCCACACATTCTGCATTGAGTACAGGCCATAACTGCAGGCAGTCCAGTACCCATACTCTCTTCTTCAGCAGCAGTGCCTTTGCAATGTGTGCAGAATGTGGTTTTGCATCAGCTTATTGATATATGCATGAACATTTATTTGGGTCTGACATGCATGAAATGAAGAAATAAAAAAGTGTGATGTAAAGAAATAAAAAAATCAGATGCCAGTCAATACTTAACAACAACAGTAATAATAATAATGATGATGCTGATGAATTGAGCACAGCCTATATTCCTACATTAATTCTATAGGTACGGTAACAGAATTATTGTATGTTCATATTCATCATGCTGCTTCTCTGAATTTATCTTCTTAAAATAAATAATGATTTTATTTTCCATTTAAGCCCAAAGACTTTGAATTGACTGCAAATCCTTTCAATATCAACATGATTCACTTTGTGATAACACTTTATATTTTAAACCAGGAGTTGAGCACACACTTCACCCTAAAGTGTGATAAAATGGAAATGAAGCTTTGTTGATAATAAAAGCTCTCTGAGTTGGTTTAAATATGAACTGGACCACTATTTGAACAGTTACGGTGAAATTGGAAGGGACCATCAATATGAAGATAAGCAATCTTCCAAATCAATTTATTGTGAATTAATTTCTGGATTGTCGTGATCGTTTTTTCCTGAGCTTGAGCAGGAAAACTGACCTTCGGAGTCGTTCTCTAATTCTGCACCACGGCTTATTGCTGAACTTTATAATAATAGTTTGACCCTTTAACCCCATTTACTCTGAGAAATGTCAGCTTTGAGCTCAGAAATGTCAGCTTTGAACATCAAACAATCAGCTTTAAACCTTTTTATTTAACCAACCCAAAGTGTGTGTTTACGTTTGAAAGGTTCTCCTGCAGTCCTGATATTTCCTCATCCATCCGTCTGTATTCTTCCAAACCTCTTCTCTCTTTCGTGCTCACACTTCTTCTGGTCCCTCTGCAGCTCGGCGTCTCTCACGTCGTGCTCTAATCCCGTCTCTCCGCCCCTCCTCCAGCTCCATGTTCATCTTTGGTGGGTTTTCGGGGATTCTTCTCAACGAGGTTCTGGCCTACACCCCTCCATCCTGTTGGGCCTTCTCCGATCCAGTCCTGTGTGCCGGTGCCGGCCCGGGTGTTCGCTGTAGCTGGGTTAAAGGTGGATGTGTCCCGTGGAAGCCACACCCACTCAACTATGCCTTTCGTCCACCTTTCTGCCCCCCACGAGTCGGTATGTGAACCTCCATCCGCTACGATGACTCTTCAATCTTTGGTTTCTCGCCAACATTAATCATTGGCTCATCTGATGTTTTCAAAAACTTTTCCTACGTCTCCATAAAGAGTAAAGTGATTTTTAACCATCACTGTTTTGCGTGGATGTGTTGACCCCACTTTCAACAGACCACAGCTGCACCTTTGTCAAAATAAAGCAGCGTTAAATTTATTGAACAGGCTTGAACAGTTTGGTTAGTATCAGTAATGTGGTTGTTCTTGAGGTACTTTATCGATTAGTTGGAGTCATTTGAGCAGAAGAAAATGAACCTTAACTGAAACAAGTGTGTTTGTGCACCCTCTAGTGGCTGCTTGCACTATTGTACTTTATTTAATGCAAAGTATCTGTTTGTTCCCATACTCCTCCTAGGATCCAGGCCCATTGGCCACGTTTCACCCAACTTGCTGTGGTACACATAGGTTGACCTCAGAATTGCCCTAAAGGGCTTGTTTTGGCAAAGGTTAATGTAATTGGGGTCAAAGGGCAGATATTTCCCTGCGATGTGGCACACCTATATCAGTAGGTTCTGGAATTGTCCAGTAAAGGTCAAAGGTCACTCTTACTTACAGTAAATCTTTTGCACACATATTGAGATGGATTATAGAATTAGCCAGTCAGGTGAAATTTGCCAAAGGTCAACCACTGGTGTCAAAGGCCTAAATTTCCATTTTCACTCTGATTTGCACCAGACTTTGGCATATTTGACCTTCTATAACTTACTGACATATGTGTGCAAAGGTCACTCATTGAGGCCAAAGTCACACGTGCTCGTCTGCTTGTTGACCTGCTCCTGTCAGGTTCTTTTGCTGATTTCACTGTAGGTCAGTGAAGATTGGCCCTGAAATCACCGTTAAAGAATTCATTTTTGTGAAAGTCAAGGACAAGAACTTTGAATTTCAACCCCATTTGGACAAAATGTGGCACACACAGGTGGATTCCAGAATTGCCCTGGCAAGATCAGCCAGAGGTCAATCACTCAGGTGAAGGTCTGTGGCATCGACTGCTAGATTACCATCCTACCCACGAGACTGTTTCCTCATCTACTAGTATAAGTAACAGGTTTGTTGTCGTGTCCCACTGCAGTGTGTACTCAAGGTTCTTGAAATGGAGCAATATGTCCACCGGGTGGATATTTGCCATTAATGCAGGTACAATCAAATTTTTCCAAGAGATTTAGCTACGTAGTTATAACTCCAGGTTGGTGATATTTAAAAAGCAGTGCATCAGCTATAATTACTAGATTATGGGTGATGAGATTTGATGTGAAAATATTTTTTTGATAGTGTGCAAAATAATCAAGTTTAAAAACTAAAAATTGACAAGCATTGTTACTTATTTCAATAAAATATTCAGAATCCAATTTCAAGATTATTTTTTTGACTAATGTATATATATGTATGTATATATATATATAAAAAACATGAAAGCTTGTAACCTTTTCTACCAGTGTTATTGGTTTGCAGAGGTCGGCCACTTGAATAATTCACTGAAACACCAGTTTCCTGCAGAACAAACAGCATCTTAGTGGGATTTGGGGGCTGGAATTTCCTGCTGCACGCACACAGTGTGAGACAGCACACTATAAATAAATTCATCAATTTAAATGACACAAATCCCAAACACAGCAAAACACTTCCAAAAAACTGTAATCAGTGTAAACGTCGACTGTGTGACGTACGTTCTGCGAAATGAACAGAAGAACTCCACATACAGTAAGTGCTGCTCTCAAAAGACTCATTTTTTCCAGAGAACAATAATAATAATCCACAAAGATTTGGCTTCTGAAGTTTGTTGGCAGACTGTATTTGCGAGAACAGAAGGTCAACCTGCAACAATTACCACATTCTCAAATAATTATTCCCGTTCTGAACCCTCCTCGTCCTCACGTCTGCCAGAGGAACAGAAAGCAGCAGATGTAAGTGCAGCCAGAAACATGAGGATTTAGAGTTTTATCACCTCTTAAAAAAATGCATCATTACTACGTTTGTCCTCAAAACTACTTCAGACAGATGCTATTGAAAATACAATAAGCAGAAATTCAATCCACCTGTGATCACTGGAAGACAACAGAGTAATCTGGAGCAGCATCGGAAATGCTACTTTTGAAGACTAATAGATTACAGATGACTGGTTACGACACCTTGACACTTACACAAATTTGATTTCTGCACTTGCACACAATCTGGCGTGCCTGTGAGGAAACTGTTGTAAAGTGTGCGTGGCTGTGAGCCAGTGCACAAAGAAAACTTAGATGCGTTCAAAACTTCTGGCACACATTAATTTTGTGAACTAGACATGAATACTGCACAACCTATTTGAAAACACTGTGTGTCACTGTGACTCAATGTGTCTCATCGTCGCAGCACAGCGCAGTGCAACGCAGCGCAACACAGCGCAACGCAACGCAGCACATCTGAGCGAGATGTTACATCTGTAATAAACATAATTTTACAGATGCATTATCTAACACATAAGAAGGAATGACAGCCATCTATATTATAAATAATTACCTTTGAGATGATTCCAAATGCGTTCTCCACTGCACAACACGCACAAGAGAACCTGCAGGTGCAGATCATTTCTCTGTGAGTCTGGGAGCGATGAGAGATAGTTTCATCAGCCAAGTAAGTAAGTCCCTTCGGCTGCTCCCTTGTTTGCGCTCGGGGTTGCCACAGCAAATCCAAGGTGGATCTGCATGTTGAATTGGCACAGGTTTTTCATTACATGGAGAAATGTGGCAGGGGTGGGATTTGAACCCGGAACCTTCTGCACTGAAATGAAGCACATTAACCACTTGGCCACCATCCCTGCATCATCACCTACGAAATGATTCTTTTATATAACGTGGCATCAAACGGGACAAAGTGGGTCACATTGGCACAACGAATTGCGCAGCAGTGCAGGGATCAAATTGGTGCAACTGTCAAGGTGCCTTTTCACTTAAAAGTGTAGTTATGTAACTATTTTAAATACTCCCTCAGAGCGATACAACTTAATACCTTTGATTACTATTCAAACAAATGTTTTCAAATGGAGAAATAAAGCTCCAAAATCTTAAAAATATCAGTTTAAACCTGGAAGTATCAAGCTCACAACAGTGATTATTGTTAAACTTTTCTTCAGTATAACTTGAGTTAAGTCACCTGTATGTCCCAGTGTGACCCTCTTTTTGTGTCCCCGGAGCAGCAACATTCCAAACAATCCCGCTGTTCCAAAACTGATCGCTTTTAACGGAGTAAAAGTTGCCAGATTTGCCGCTAGTCACTAGCTAGGATTTTTAGTCGCTAAAATTGAGGCAACAAACTGGATGTGGTGGTGCAAATTCAAAATAAGGGTCGATGAAATTAGTTATTTTGGTGAGTTAATTTGGTGGCTCATGTTGTACAGAAATGTGCTGTTCCTGCACAGCAGAGACATAAATCAACATCTGCAAGATTAATATTTGACACATTCAGAATTTTGAATTATATCCAAATGTAAGCACTATGGAATCACAAACATTTTAATGAGTAACTGTAATTTAATGACGTTTTTCCTCAGTAACTGGAACATTTTCTAGTTAAAGTAATGCCGAAATGATGTTGCTCTGTTACATGTACGTAGTTATGGTTCGACACTTATCAGGAGGAGAATGAGGCACGAATCTACAAATCAGAGCTGCAATTTTATCCTCCAAAAACGATGCCACGAACCCGCATTACATGCACAGTCAAGCTGGAATAAGCAGATGGACATTTTGGTGGAGGGGTGTGTGTGTGTGTGTGTGTGTGTGTGTGTGTGTGTGTGTGTGTGTGTGTGTGTGTGTGTAAGGGGTGAACGTGACACATCACTGTGAAATACTTTGAGGATCTCTGCAGTAGAAATGCAGTTCTTTTCATTTACAAACCAAAAAGACCAATAAGATTCCGAGGCATGGGGTTGGGGGAGGTTAAATCTCTGGCTTGCTCTTTCGCACAAAGCTGCAAGAACAGACTTTGGGGGAGTCACCCCTGTTTGTTAAAGACCTTAGCCAGGATTACAGAATATAACTGAGCACACAGGGAGTACAGGATGCACATGTCACTCAGTCAGCACATGTTCCAGTTACACATTTTGGGAAATAGTTACCAGGAGTGGAACCTTCCATCCAGCCATCCATTTTCTTCCGCTTTAGCCCGAGCCACCTCAACTGACTCCTTTCGACGTGGAGGAGCAGCGGCTCGACTCCGAGCTCCTCCCGAGTGACCAAGCTCCTCACCCTATTGCTAAGGGAGCGCCCAGCCACCCTGCGGAGGAAACTCATCTCGGCCGCCTGTACTCGCGATCTCGTTCTTTCGGTCATGAGCCAAATCTCATGACCATAGGTGAGGATCGGAACGTAGATCGATCGGTAAATCGAGAGCTTTGCCCCCCTACTCAGCTCTCTCTTCACCACGACGGTCCGATACAGCGACCGCATCACTGCAGATGCTGCACTGATCCGTCTATCGATCTCACGCTCCATCCGTCCCTCACTCGTGAACAAGACCCCGAGATACTTAAACTCCTCCACTTGAGGCAAGGACACTCCACCGACCTGAAGAGGGCAAAGCACCTTTTTCCGGTCAAGAACCATGGCAGTGGAACCTGTCTGAGTAATTATTAGTAATCAAAGTTGCCAGTTTGGTTCTTTAAATGTTGTGTAATATTCAGCCCTTAGACTGGTTTTGCAGCACTGTTATTCCCTCGTGATGCTAATTTTTACATCTGCCAAGGATGTAATAAAAACCATCAGCGTGTATTTATTTATTTGTCTGTCTGTTAGCAGGATTATGTCAAAACTACTGCATGGATTTTGACGAAATTTTCAGTGCTTCACAGTGCTTCATTTTTTCCACATTTTGTTGTTGCAGCCTAATTCCAAAATTGAGTAAATTAATCTTTCCCTCAAAATTCTAAAAAACTAAGAAATCACGTGTACATAAGTATTCACACCCTTTGCTCCATACTTTGTTGATCCACCTTTGACGGCAATTACAGCCTCAAGTCTTCTTGAATATGATGCCACAAGCTTGGTGCACCTATCTTTGGAGAGTTTGGTCCATTCCTCTTTGCAGCACCTCTCAAGCTCCATCAGGTTTGATGGGGAGCGTCGGTGCACAGACATTTTCAGATCTCTCCAGAGATGTTCAATCGGATTCAGGTCTGGGCTCTGGCTGGGCCACTCGAGGACATTCACAGAGTTGTCCTGAAGCCACTCCTTTGATATCTTGGCCGTGTGTTTAGGGTCATTGTCCTGCTGAAAGATGAACCTTCACCCCAGTCTGAGGTCAAGAGCGCTCTGGAGCAGGTTTTCAGCCAGGATGTCTCTGTACATTGCTGCATTCATCTTTCCCTCAATCCTGACTACTCTCCCAGTTCCTGCTGCTGAAAAAACATCTCCACTGCATGATGCTGCCTCCACCATGCTTCACTGTAGGGATGGTGCCTGGTTTCCTCCAAACATGACGCCTGGCATTCACGCCAAAAAGTTCAATCTTTGTCTCATCAGACCAGAGAATTTTGTTTCTCATGGACTGAGAGTCCTTCAGGTGGCTTTTGTCAAACTCTAGGTGGGCTGCCATGTGCCTTTTACTAAAGAGTGGCTTCCATCTGGCCACTCTACCATACAGGCCTGGTTGATGGATTGCTGCAGAGATGATTGTTCTTCTGGAAGATTCTCCTCTCTCCACAGAGGAATGCTGGAGCTCTGACAGAGTGATCATCGGGTTCTTGCTCATCTCCCTGACTAAAGTCCATCTCCCCCGGTCGCTCAGTTTAAATAACGATCAGTGGAAACAGGATGAACCTGAGCTCAATTTTAAGCTTCACGGTAAAGGCTTTGAATATTTATGTACATGTGATTTCTTAGTTTTTAAAAACTTTGAATAAATTTGCAAAAATTGAAAAAAAAACTTTGTCACATTGTCATTATGGGGTTTTGTGTGTAGAATTTTGAGGAAAAATGAATTCCATGCATTTTGGAATAAGGCTATAACGTAACAAAATGTGGAAAAAGTGCTGTGAATACTTTCTGGATGCACAGTATATAAATTTTCCAAAATGTTAACATTAATAAATCCAGGACCTTCTATTTAAAATGCTATGAAAACTTTCTAAAAATAATCATTAAAATGAGTTTGTGTGCATCTTCCCATTTGCAGAAAGTACAGATGAGCAGTGTTTCAGGTTCTTGGACTGTGCGAGCTGCACCACCAACACATGGGGCTGTCAGTGGTGTGAGGACAGGAAGTGCATCTCCATCTCTAGCAACTGCACGATGGTGAGTTGCCACGGTGATACAATAAATAAATAGCAATCTTACTGGATTGATATGAATATAAAGTGACCCTGATTGTAAGAACTCGGATTAAATGTTAACATTTAAAGTATGGTAGATTATGGTAAGGGCTCTTTTTGGCCTCACTGTCTTCTAACATTTCAGTCTCTTATACCACATTTCTTGGATGCTTGAGAGCTGTTTGATGACTTTACTGAATTTATCACCAAAACTTAAAGTTTGCATCATAATGTACCCTCAGTTACTCATTGATTTGCCTAATGTTTGAGCTGCTCTCGTGGAATCACTGAGTCTTTCCATCATGT
The DNA here is from genome assembly GCF_902500255.1 of Thalassophryne amazonica. NCBI lineage: Eukaryota > Metazoa > Chordata > Actinopteri > Batrachoidiformes > Batrachoididae > Thalassophryne > Thalassophryne amazonica. The sequence goes on along the minus strand of NC_047115.1, from coordinate 8,978,326 downwards.
AGCCCCTGTCACAGTTATGGGTGTGTTACTCCAGGCCTCTGGGCACATACTCATTTTACGGCTATTTGGTGCCACCTAATGTTACTTGTGTATTGACATATAAGTTTCTTCTTCTTATTATTATTTGGCTGCTCCCATTAGGGGTCGCCACAGCAGATCAGTCATTTCCATCTCACCCTGTCCTCTGTATCTTCCTCTGTCACACCAACCACCTGCATGTTCTCCCTCAGCACATCCATAAACCTCCTCTTTGGCCTCCCTCTTCTCCTCCTGCCTGGTCACTCCGTCCTCAGCATCCTTCTCCCTATATACCCTGGGTCCCTCCTCTGCACATGTCCATACCATCTCAATCTCGCCTCTCTGACTTTGTCTCCAAACTGTCCCACCTGAGCTGTCCCTCTATGTTTATTCCTAATCCTGTTCATTCTCATCACTCCCAAAGAGAATCGCAACATCTTCAGCTCTGCCACCTCCAGCTCTGCCTCCTGTATTTTTGTTAGTGCCACTGTCTCTAAGCCGTACAACATAGTTGGTCTCACTACTGTCTTATAGACTTTCCCCATCACTCATGCAGATACTCTTCGGTCACAGATCACTCCTGCCACCTTTCTCCACCCACTCCACCCTGCCTGCACTCTCTTCTTCACCTCTCTACCACACTCTCCATTACTTTGAACAGTTGACCCCAAATATTTAAACTCACCTACTTTCACCACTTGTACTCCTTGTAACTGCACTATTCCACTGTTCTCCCTCTCATTCACACACATGCACTCAGTCTTGCTTCTACTGACTTTCATTCCCCTTCTCTCCAGAGCATATCGCCACATTTCCAGGCTAGATTCAACCTGGTCTCACCTCTCACTACAGATCACAATCTCATCTGCAAACATCATAGTCCATGGAGACTCCTGTCTGATCTCATCCGTCAACCTGTCCATCACCATTGTGAACAAGAAAGGACTCAGAGCTGATCCTTGGTGTAATCCCACCTCCACCTTGAATGAGTCTGTCATTCCTACTGTGCATCTAACCGCTGTTACACTATCCTTGTATATGTCCTATACCACCCTCACATACTTCTCTGACACTCCAGACTTCCTCATACAATACCACAACTCTTCTTTTGACTCTCCTTTTATCTGTATACTCGGTTGGGATTGTATCTGTTTGTGTGCAGCTGACTCTGGAGCTGGCCCAGCAGCATGGTGGCACTTTGTATATGTCTCCCCCTCCATCCATGTTGTCTGAAACCCAGCTGAGTTTATGGAAGCATGGAGCCAGGAGGAGGGCAAAAGTGTGTATCATTTTACAGAATACTTTAAGTGCCACAGCCACACTTGGATTTGCCACCAATATTTCAGTGTGGATTTTAATTTATTGTAATGTAATTCACTGCCGGATTTTCCCAAAGCAAAAAAATACTCATGGCACATGATTAACTCGCATTGTTTTTTTCACACTGACATGCATATTTGAGTCCAAACCAAAGCAATCCTACTACTGCTTTGAGATCAGGTCAAGATGAACATGTTGGTGCTGTGTGTTGTTGCATCCACCACCTTATGGAAGCACCCTGAGCCACTTTGGCAACCAGTTTGGCCCCACTTCTTGAAAGTAGCCATCTTGGTTTTGCAGCCAGGGTTTTTTTTTTAATCTTTATAATCATATAGATAATGTGGTATACTTTTCAATATGATTGGAGCATTTTTAAATATTGACCCTGACCTGGATGTAGCTACCAACCTGGCCACCATACATTTTTGTGTAGGCCATGGTATACAGAGACAGGTTTGTAAATTTGGTCTAATCCCCTTCAGTGGTACAAAAGCCTGGTTGGTCACAGGAGCATTGCTCAAGTAATATCAATCAATCTTTATTTATACTGCCCTTTACAGCAGGCAGAGGGTGCCCAAAGTGCTTTACAGCAAAATCAAGGAAACACACAAACATAAAACGGGGATCAGAAATCTTGCGTAAATGAGGAAGTAACTTGTTCTACATTCTGTGTTCAGCTGCTGCAAAAGTACCATCGCCCCAGAGTTTGTATTTTGACCTCAGAACACTGAAGTAAACCTGACCAGACATTCTGAGAGCTAAAATTTTTGACAAGTAGGAACATGCAAGGCCATGAATAGCTTTAAAAACAAACATTAAAATCTTAAACTCAATTCTAAAACTAAATGGAAGCCAGTGGAGTGAGTAAAGTGCAGCTGTAATATGCTCACTTCTAGAAGTGTCACAAATATTGACATCATGCCTCTTGCGTTGGTGGTCTCCGATCACTCACTTATTAGGTTTCCAATCTGGTTGCTGTGTTTACTGGAACAAGAACCTTATTTATCACTGCGGCAACACGTCAAGTGTTCAACTACAGTTGAAGTTGGAGCCAGGATCCCTGATATCTTAGTGTCACTTTTGGAAAATGACCATTCAGTAGACAGTCTTGTGGACAGTTTAAACTATGTGCTCACAACCACACTTAACACGATTGCTCCACCTATATTAAAACCATACCCCCTCAAAACACAGTCACCGTGGTTCAGTGATTACTTACGTGGCCTCAAGCATAAGGCCAGAGGTCTAGAACAAAAATGGAGTAGTTCAAAATGAGAAGTATTCCACCTCACATAATGCAATGCTATTCTACACTATAAGCATTACTACTGGCTACAAAGCGGACCTATTAGTCCTGACTTGATCACCCAAGGCAAATAATACTCAAAGTTCCTGTTTGACATGGTGGCAACACTTATCCAAGGACAGCCACCAGTAGTTCGCTCTCCGTTACAGCACAAGATTTTTTTGGATTACTTTGAGAAGAAAATACTAGAACACATTAGGTTAAACATATCCCAGCATGCCTTAATACAGCCACTACACCCTATTATTGAGGTGGGTGCCATCGCTGATCCATTACCTAGGTTTACAGAATCTGATAGTATCTCACCAGGTGTGCCGACGAAACTCGTAACGTCTACAAAAAGCAGAACCTGCTTAATCGGCCACCACTACGGTTTTGGTGCTGTTAGATCTTAGCACTGCGTTTGATATGATGGATCATCATATTCTACTTGATAGGCTGGAGAATCATTTTGGGATAACTGGGAGTGCCCTTGCATGGTTGACATCATACCCAACCAGTCATTCTCATTCTATCTTGTACAACAACACTACCTCCAACCTTGATGTCATGAACTATGGGGTTCCACAGGGATCCATCTTAGGCCCCTGCTTTTCTCCCATTATATAGCACAATTTGGGCACGTACGGTGGCATTATTGGATTAGTTTTGCTACGCTGATGACACTCAGTTGTGCATGCCGATACCTGCTGGTAATCTCATGCACATAAAATCCTTAGAGGATTGTCTTCCGTTAATGAAAAGCTGGATGTCCAGCAATTTCACTGCACTTTTAAACTTGGACAAGACCGAAATGATGGTTCTTGGTCCAGCAAAACATCAACAGTTTAACCAGCTAACGCTTAACCTAGGCTCGTGTGTCATACCTCACACAAAGTGAGGAACCTTGGGGTGATTTTTGATCCCACGATGTCCATTGACCTACACAATACAGATATTATGAGGACTACTTTCTTCTAAATACAGTGAAGAATTGTCCCATCCTGTCTAGCCAGAACACTAAAGTTTGACGGTACAACATTCTGCATGCCAGAATGTCCCAACACAATGGTCTCTGTTTTACCACCATTCAGGTAAAGAAAATTTTGGGACAGTCACTGTTTTAAATCCTGAATACAATCAAACAATGAAGTCATTGCATCACTTCCATTAGTTCCCATAGGCTGATAGATTTGCAGATCATCTGAATAATAATGAAAGGACAGGTTATGCTGAGCTATAACTGACCCCAACAACAGCATGTACACTGAAAATAGAATAGGGCCAAGAATAGAACCATGTGGCACTCCACAAAAACTCAAGTACAATACCACTGATGCCAGCAAGATATTCTAACCAGGAAACACATACTGTGATATTTGTAAATATGTTGCGTCTGCCAAATAATACAGAATTTAATTTCTTGGGCAAAATGCTGATGTGACCTGCACCAAAGTAAGACCTGCTATAAACATCAATGAAAAGTCCATGTCTGTCTTATGGTTGACTTGGTTTTCTTTCTGTGTGTGAAGTCGGTGCTCGACTCCTCCAGGTGTGAGCACAGAGAGCAGCAGGAATGCTTCAGACTGGCCAACTGCCGGAGCTGCTCCCTGAACAACAAGTGTCAGTGGGATCCACAGCAGCAGGAGTGTCAACCAGCACCCGGTGAGCGCGCCTACATCCATCGCCAAGGCGAAAGCTTCTGGGAAAATGGATGTTAAGGCATCTTAATTCAAGACGGGCATTAACATTAGACATTGGTTGTTATGTGGTTGCTAGACAGAGTTATGGAAATGGGTTTTAGCTTGTGTGAAATGTAAATAAAAACAGAATACAATGATTTGCAAATCCTCTTCACCTAATATTCAACTGAATACACCACAAAGACAAGATATTTAATGTTCAAACTGATAGACTTGTTTGTTTTTGTGCAATATTTGTTCATTTTGAAATGGATGCCTGCAACATGTTTCAAAAAAGCTGGGACAGTGGCAACAAAAGATTGGGAAAGTTGATGAATGCTCAAAGAACCCCTGTTTGGAGCATTCCACAGGTGAACAGGTTAATTGGAAACGTGAGTGTCATGATTGGGTATAAAAGGAGCATCCCCAAAAGGCTCAGCCATTCACAAGCAAAGATGGGGGGAGGATCACCAGTTTGTGAACAACTGCTTGAAAAAATAGTTCAACAGTTTAAGAACAATGTTTCTCAATGTTCAATTGCAAGGAATTTAGGGATTCCATCATCTACAGTCCATAATATAATCAGAAGATTCGGAGAAGCTGTAGAACTTTCTACACGTAAGCAGCAAGGCCGAAAACCAACATTGAATGCCCGTGACCGTCCTTCCCTCAGGCGGCACTGCATTAAAAACCGACATCATTGTGTAAAGGATCTTACCGTGTGGCCTCAGAAACACTTCAGAAAACCATTGTCAGTTAACACAGTTCGTCGCTACAATTTCGTTGTGCAAGTTAAAACTCTACCATGCAAAGCGAAAGCCATACTGATGTGACAACATCCAGAAACACCGCCACCTTCTCTGGGCCCGAGCTCATTTGAAATGGACAGACGCAAAGTGGAAAAGTGTGCAGTGGTCTGATGAGTCCACATTTCAAATTGTTTTTGGAAATAGTGGACGTTGTGTCCTCTGGACAAAAGAGGAAAAAGACCATCCAGATTGTTACCAGTGCAAAGTTCAAAAGCCAGCATCTGTGATGTTATGGGGGTGTGTAGGTACCCATGGCATGGGCAACTTACACATCTGTGATGGCACCATCAATGCTGAAAGGTACATCCAGGTTTTGGAGCAACACATGGTGCCATCCAAGCAATGTCTTTTTCAGGGACGTCCCTGCTTATTTCAGCAAGACAATGTCAAGCCACATTCTGGACATGTTGCAACAGCGTGGCTTTGTAGTAAAAGAGTGCGGGTACTAGACTGGCCTGCCTGCAGTCCAGACCTGTCGCCCATTGAAAATGTGTGGCGCATTATGAAGCACAAAATAAGACAACTGACTGTTGAACAACTGAAGTCGAACATCAAGCAAGAATGGGAAAGAATTCCACCTACAAAGCTTCAACAATTAGTGTCCACAGTTCCCAAACACTTATTGAGTGTTGTTAGAAGGAAAGGTGATGTAACACAGTGGTAAACATACCATTGTCGCAGCTTTTTTGAAACGTGTTGCAGGCATCCATTTCAAAAATGAGCAAATATTTGCACAAAAACAATAAAGTTTATTAATTTGAACATTAAATATCTTGTCTTTGTGGTGTAATCAACTGAATATAGGTTGAAGAGGATTTGCAAATCATCGTGTTCTGTTTTTATTTACATTTTACACAACGTCCCAACTTCATTGTAATTGAGGTTGTAGATGTTTATCATAATTCTCTCCAGTAGCTTTCGTATCACGGTCATCAGCATCAGCAAGCGTCCATTCTACAAGATCACATGGAAAACATAAGGGTTTGCAAATCCTTTGTGTGACCAAAGTATAAACTGTGGGAAGCAGGCACAACAAACAGGCTGTCAGATCTGTGAGTGATTCTATTGTCGTCCAGCTCACAAACATTTGATACTTTGCAAAATAGAAAACCTCAGTGGGAACCGTTTCCAGCACGCCAGCTGTTATATGGCCGCCCCTTAAACACTATGTTGTGGCTAATTATCCTAAATGGGCAATATGTTTATCTCTGCTTTACACAAAGACCATAACCTCATCTGCCCGTTTATTTTTGTAGTCCTTTGTCTGTCTGTCTCTCTCCTTTCGTCCGTGTCCTTGTTTAAACAGGGTGCTCTTACATGGAGAAAAATAAAGAAAGACAGTATTTTCTTTTCTGTGCTGTGAAAACCAGTCAGTGATGGAAGCCATTAGGGGTCTGTGGATGGAATCAGTTATGGAGTCTAGAATAAACAGCGGTGCTCAGTGGAGGTAGAAGGACTTGGAGCTGTCTGTCATCCTGGCTAATTGAACGGCCTCTGAGCGATTCCACACCACGTTGGTGTCTCAGTCCATCCACACTGCTAATCTATCTGCTAATAGAATCTCCAATCACCACAAGAATTCATTTTCCTTCACATTCCAGTTCTGGGAATTGTGACTAAGTCACATTCTATGTGGCAGGTCAGGTCTGGGAGCATGTGCTGGTGCTGCACCACACCACGGAACCACCTTCGGTAAATGGACGGTAAATAGTCTGCATTTACAGTATATAGTGCTTTTCCATCTGCATCACAATAATGCCTCACATTCACCCCGATGTGAGGCTGCTGCCATACAAGGAGCCCACTACACACAGGGAGCAACTAGCAGATTAAGGACCTTGCCCAAGGGCCCTTAGTGATTTTCCAGTCAGGCTGGGATTTGATCCAAGGATCCTCTGGTCTCAAGTCCAACGTTTAACCACTAGACCATCACCTCCCCATCCAAGGTCCATCCAAGCAGACAACCAGCCCATCTATCTTCCGCAGCCAGGTGAAACGTGGGCGTGTCCTTGGCCTTCTCCAGTTGCTGTTGTCCTCAACCCTGTGACTCCTGTGTAGCCACGTGTCACGTGGTCAAATTAATGCCAACTTATATAAACAAGCAGCAGTGGCGAGCACACTTGCTTCTAATTTCTAAGCACAAGAAACACATGACTTTATGATTTACAAATGCTTTTCAGTGTTAAACTTTGTCCAGAAACATGTTAGCTGACATAAATTTGCTCAAATAAATTTGGTAGATGCTAATTGTTCTGCTAATGGTTTTCAAAGTTAGCTGAAAAACTGATCTGCTAATGAAAAACTGTGTTTGTTTCTACTGGAGCTTATACACTTATTATCCAATAAACAGAATTGGCACATCACAACACATAATTTAGGGTTTTCAGACACTTTCGACTGACAAACTTTATTCAAAAACATGCTAGCTGACTTAAATTTAGTATTCTCAAGGTCGGTCATCTGAGCATTTATCCTCTGGGGGGTGGGTTTTCTCGGTGAAAACATCGCAGAGCTCAGTACAAATACATGTAATTTGGTCACTTTTCAAAGGGGTCAGAGTCGTCAATAAATTCAATGTACAACGGTTCATTTCAGGTCATCTTAGTGTATAAATATCACCCTTCTAGGCAATGAGAGCTATCAGCTGGCTGTTAGAAGCAAGTTAGACAAAAGCAAACCGGCTGATTTTAATAGACAATCAATACAGCCAGAGTGAGTTTTCACTGAGCGGCCAGTCGCGGAAGTACAAATTCTCAGCTTCGGATTGGCCACTTCACCGAAGTGACGTGGCACCAACTTCGACATTATACTGGTTGGGCTTCAAGGTTAAGGAAATGTCACACCTTGACGATTTAGCCTGCGTATGCCGACAGCCCCATTTCCACCCAGGGCCTTTAGCTGATGAACTGACCTGCTCATGAAAAATATGTTTGTTTCTGGAAGTGACTTAGCACCAACCTCGAGAATTGGAGCTTATACACTAATCCAATAAATGAAATGGACAAATGATGCTAGGGTTTTTAAACACGTTTGACTGATAATCTTCATCCAAAAACATGCAGTGAGTTATAATTAGCTGAACTAAATTTAGTAGATGCTATTTTTGTGCTAATTGTTTTCAAAGTTAGCTAGAAAGCCAATCTGCTAATGTAAAATATGCTTGCTTTGAGTCGAGCATGTGCACTAATCCATTAAGGTACATACATTCACACATTGCAACACATGATTTTATGGTTTTCAAAGACTTTTGACTGATTTAACTTGAGCCAAAAACATGCTAGCTGACTTTTAGCTAGCTAACTGAAATTTAATGGACACTATTTGTTCTGCTAATGGTTTTCAAAGTTAGTTGAAAAGCTAATCAGCTGCAGATGTAACAGATGAATAAAGGTGGTCTGTGTGTCTTTGTGTGCAGGTCAGCTGTGTGGAGACGGCTGGTATCATGTGGAGGATGTTTGTCTTCTTATCAACTCCACCACAGACAGCTACGATAACGCTCAGCACTACTGCAAGAACCTGGGAGGAAATATCGCCTCTCTTCTCACAGACAAACACGTCAGCTTTGTTCTGGAGGAGCTACAAACATACCAGCTGCAAGACAAGGTGGGTTTAGTTGTCCTACACTGAAACCAAACGTTATATTACAGCATTCCTCAGTTACTGTGTTGACTGTTGTTAAACTGAGGTCCCTTCTTTCCAGAGGAAGCTGCCTCGGGCTCACAGTCTTCTTTTTAACCAGATTTTAAAAACCCATTGAGATCAAGACCTCTTTCACAAGAAAAGGCCAAGAAAGGCAGCAGCACATGACATATAACACAAAACAAAACAACACAACCACCATAATATACAAGCAGCTGACCAAAGAACACAACAGTTATTTTATTGCAGTTACAATGTAAGCACCGACACAGTAACAACTCAAGGTTTAAGACACACACACTGTTCAAACGATTTTCCTTGTCGGTTTTCCAATATTGAACGGAAGGCTGTCAGAGAAACCAGCCCAGACAGTTTGTACCGATTGGAGGGCATTCCAAGAAGAGGCGGAAGCAAAACTAAAAGCGTTCCTCCGCAGAAAAGTAGACAAGTACGTAGGAACGAGCCTAATAAGAGCATAATACACCAAAGTCATCCAGTGTGTGGGTCGCCTTCCTTCCAAAAAGGGCATGCCAGCTTTGGCATAAAGTTTGCAATGGTAGGAAAGGCGGCTACTACCAGTAATAAGCACAATGGTACAATGGGGACAACAACTGTAAACAAGTGATTGAAGCACACAAATACACAATATCACCATAGCCAAGTACGGGCATGAATGTAGCATTTATCAAATGGAGAAACATGACTCATTTCTATAGAAGAACCCGAGCTTCGACCTCAATTTATAGATCAGGTGTTGAATATGAGCTTAGAAGGACAGCGCTGCATCAATAATTAAACCCAAGTACTTGGATGTAGTGACCAGTGGTGGGCACACTTCCGATAATAGATAATTATCGAAGATAATGTTTTCAGTATCGGATTATCTTTTTAGATAACTTTAAAAACCAGTATCTGACCAATTATCTTCAGATTAATTTTTATCAGATAACTTTTAAACTGATAAACAAAATAAAGCTGAACAGCAACAAGCATTTTTAAAATTAGTTCAGCACCCACCTCTTAAAAGTTTTATAACAGACGCATAGTTATAACCTTTGCAAACAAAATGGGTAACCAGGTGATTGGTGCCGTATTCTGTACCAGGTCAGAATCACAACTTAAATGACAGAAAAAAGTAACATTTAGAAAAAGTCTTCCTTTACTGTATTATCTCGGTGTCTAATGGAGCAGCTATCACAGAAGCTAACTTTGCTACATTATCCATGAATAACTAACAAGCAAACAAACAAAAAACGTTCTTTACTGTTGTATAAACCAGTTAAAAACCCAGTTTGCAAACAAATTAGAAACATTCTATACACTATTTGCATATATGACATAATACAGCACCTTTACTGTGAGATTCAGATGCCAAGCTGAAAAGCAAAAGCTATTATAGCCTATGCAAATTATTTCAATCATAAAAATGTTTCTGTACATTGTTTGACAAAAGAACTCAATACTGTGTTTTTTTTTTCGGGGGGTGTTGATAATGTCAGCAACATTTATTTGAAAGTGACAATAATTCTGCAGTGCTCTGATTAAAAAACAGAAGAAAAGCCTGACAGGTGGGATGTGATGTTTAATAATAAGGCACTTTGACGTAGTCTTCTTCACACCTGTCAGACTTTATCCCGGAGCTGTGATTGCACCTGCAGTTGTGAAGTTATCACTTTCCTCTCCGCTAAAGAGTCAAGAAAAATCAGTGAAAAATAAAAAAGTTCTTCATTACACAGAAACACCTTTAATGAAAATAATATGACAAACTTCAGATGTCTGCCTGTCAACCAAGAAAAGGGGTAAAAACATTTTGAGGTTTGGTTCTTTTGGTGAAATTTGTGGTGATCCAGAGATATAGTTTCTTTTTACATAATTGGCATCTCTAATGGAGCTCTCATATGTGGGACAACACACCTGCGTTTATTAGAATAAACACACCGTAAATTAGCATAAGCTGTCAATGCATTTTCCACGATATCGTCACAACCATTAAGGCTAGAAGAAAGATCCAAAGCTTATACTGATTATTTTTACCCGAGGCAAAAATTTGGGCATCAGGTATTGTAAAGGCCTTCCATCTGTCTGTCCATCTGTCTGTCTGTGCTCAGCATAAGTCCAGTCCTATTCCTGCCAGGGTCTTCAAATTCACAGAGAACATTCTTGAGACACAGACCTTGAACAATTTCAAAGATGGCTAATCTTGACCTATTTTAAGAGGTCAAAAGGTCATATTCTGTTCCCTATTTTTATGCTCATACTGTCAACACCTCAGTCTGATATTTCCCCATCCAGAAATCTCGCTCAGTTAATAATCCTTTATTATTTTTAAAACAAGAAATTTTACAGCTATCTTTTGAAAATTTACAGATTTTGTGTTCAGTCTTCTAAATCAGTTTTTTGTTTGTGCAAGAGCTTTCGCTTATTTTAATCAACTTTAGTCAGTGGCTCAGGAAGGTGGCGGTTGTTGTGGTGGTGATGGTGGGGTGGCTGACTCCCCCCCCATAGATCCGCCACTGCTTGTGTGAATTCTTTCTGAACACACACACACACACACACACACGAATCACATCACATCTGACAGGCGTGTCATGTTGATTTCCAATATTCATGGTGAAAATATTATTTGAGACCTCACACAAACTTTTGATAAATGTGCAGCGTCAGGAGAACAAGAGTAAATATTTGAACAGGAGGTAATTGAGAGAATGTGTGGTTCTCGCCTTTACTTCTTCTCTTCCTGGCACAGAAGAGTCTGTTTTTGGAGATAAACCATTAAAAATTAAAAAAAATATCTATATATACATATTATCTATCTATCTATCGATCTATATGAGCCAGGGTCTTATAAATAAAACACCCCTTTGACGCTTTTAAGCTATGGCAATGCAGACGCTTTTCTGTTGTCATTCCACTCTTAGAAGTCTGGTACTCTCAGCAGAAATGTGTTTTCTCTGCACAAATGCAATTATTTCTACTCCGCCCAGATTGCAAAGGATTTAAAAGCGGAGATGCTGAGTGGAATTCACACAAACACACATTATGTGCTGTTTGTACACTCACAGTCTGACTGTGATGCTGCCGAAGCTCAAATTTTAAGCCTTTATAAGTTTACAAAGAAACAAATCCCAAGCGTGGAAAAGGGTTTGATTCCCTCCAGGTAAAACCTGCAAGATCTTATGTTATGGCCTGTTATGATTAGCTACACCTACAACTAAAAGACTCCAAAATTTACAATGCTACAAATCTAAATGTCTGCTTTTATGACAGTTAATCTGAAGATGCTTTAATTTAAGATCAGATTTATTCACCTGACTTTATTTGTAGCATATTTGTTGTGTTGCTGCAAGAATCCTTCAGTTATCTCCAAACCGATGTACGAATCTGCTTCACGTGCAACTTCAACAAGGTATGAGTCTGAATAGTTAAATACAACCCCTGGCAAAAATTATGGAATCACCGGCCTCAGAGGATGTTCATTCAGTTGTTTAATTTTGTAGAAAAAAAGCAGATCACAGACATGACACAAAACTAAAGTAATTTCAAATGACAACTTTCTGGCTTTAAGAAACACTATAAGAAATCAAGAAAAAAGATTGTGGCAGTCAGTAACAGTTACTTTTTTAGACCAAGCAGAGGAAAAAAATATGGAATCACTCAATTCTGAGGAAAAAATTATGGAATCACCCTGTAAATTTTCATCCCCCAAACTAACACCTGCATCAAATCAGATCTGCTCATTGACATTGACCCTATGCCATGACATTGACCCTATGTGTCTTTTTACAAGAAATGTTTTCGCAGTTTTTGCTCTACGGCAAGATGCATTATCATCTTGAAACATCCCCAAACATTCTTTCAATTGTCCAAAATATCAACGTAAACTTGTGCATTTATTGATGATGTAATGACAGCCATCTCCCCAGTGCCTTTACCTGACATGCAGCCCCATATCATCAATGACTGTGGAAATTTACATGTTCTCTTCAGGCAGTCATATTTATAAATCTCATTGGAACGGCACCAAACAAAAGTTCCAGCATCATCACCTTGCCCAATGCAGATTCGAGATTCATCACTGAATATGACTTTCATCCAGTCATCCATAGTCCACGAATGCTTTTCCTTAGCCTATTGTAACCTTGTTTTTTTTCTGTTTAGGTGTTAATGATGGCTTTCGTTTAGCTTTTCTGTATGTAAATCCCATTTCCTTTAGGCAGTTTCTTACAGTTCGGTCACAGACGTTGACTCCAGTTTCCTTCCATTCGTTCCTCATTTGTTTTGTTGTGCATTTTTCGATTTTTGAGACATATTGTTTTAAGTTTTCTGTCTTGACGCTTTGATGTCTTCCTTGGTCTACCAGTATGTTTGCCTTTAACAACCTTCCCATGTTGTTTGTATTTGGTCCAGAGTTTAGACACAGCTGACTGTGAATAACCAACATCTTTTGCAACATTGCATGATGATTTACTCTCTTTTAAGAGTTTCATAATCCTCTCCTTTGTTTCAATTGACATCTCTCGTGTTGGAGCCATGATTCATGTCAGTCCACTTGGTGCAACAGCTCTCCAAGGTGTGTTCACTCCTTTTTAGATGCAGACTAATGAGCAGATCTGATATGATGCAGGTGTTAGTTTTGGGGATGAAAATTTACAGGGTGATTCCATAATTTTTTCCTCAGAATTGAGTGATTCCATATTTTTTTCCTCTGCTTGGTCTAAAAAAGTAACCGTTACTGACTGCCACAATCTTTTTTTTCTTGATTTCTTATAGTGTTTCTTAAAGCCAGAAAGTTGCCATTTGAAATTACTTTAGTTTTGTGTCATGTCTGTGATCTGCTTTTTTTTCTACAAAATTAAACAACTGAATGAACATCCTCAGAGGCTGGTGATTCCATAATTTTTGCCAGGGGTTGTATGTTCTTGAGGGTCTTCTTCTGCATTGGTGTTGAACCTTGTTATTGATACTTCAGAGCTGAAGGTCCCATTCAAACTGGAACATTGTGAAGGTCCCAGGGGTGACATCCTTAATTCACAAGTTGTGCAGTTAAGCGCTTTGCATGATCACACCCTAATATCTCTATGAGAGTGTAAGTGGATGTGAGGCATCATTGCAAAACGCTTTGAACATCTGCATAGAAATGCACCTTACCCTTGTGAAGTACCTTGGGGCAACTGACATGATACAAGGATGAGGTGTTGCAGGAGGTGCTAAAATGCTTCACCTCAGGGAGCCGTGGTGGATGACTACTGCTCTTGCACGCACACTTTGTGCACAGAAACCTTTCATCACCAGAAAAATTCTCATTTCTGAGCTCACCATCTAAATAGCAATGTTCCAGTTGCAGGCAAACCCATCTCTAAAATACATTGACAGGTGACACACTGGTTAATTTAATTTTATATTCAGTGCATTGTCAAAAAATGCCCATGAATACTTAAGCATAGTCCAGCCACTTTTCACCCTATGCCTTAACTTGTGCTCAAATTACACACCATGGAAACAGCAAAGTTAGTTGGACAGGCCCCACTTGTGCTGTGTTCTTTGTGCTTGTGCTTGCTCCACAGCTCAAGATAGGGCCCTGAGAGTCATTTCTGTTTGTATAACGATAAATTTTCAGACGTTGTCTCCATGGGTCGGCCTGAGGAAGATCAATGTGTCGTACTGGGCCTGGGAAGACATGTCACCCTTCACCAACAGCAGCCTGCGCTGGCTGCCCGAGGAGCCCAATGATTCAGGATTCTGTGCCTACCTGGAATGGGGACAGCTGACTGGACTGAAAGCCAACCCCTGCACCGCCACCACTGAAGGCCTCATCTGTGAAAAACCCATCGGTGAGCACCAAAAAAAACGACAACTAAACCCGTGTCACCTTTGTAGAAATCAAATCAATAATCAGGTCAGAGGTGTTTAGTATTTGGATTTATTTGTGGTTGACTGCCCATCTTAAAGTCATGTTCCAACATCAAGATTTTCTCAGAATATTCTGAAATATTGTATTATTCTCATTCGTAGCTGTAATAATAGCATAATTATCTAAGACTCAAATCTGGGTGTCTGTTATATGTTCGGCAAAAATATGTAGTTCAATTGTCATTTTTCAGGCAATATGTAAAATTAGTTGAAGATGTGCAGTAAGATTTGACTGACGGCGCCAAACAGGCTGCCTCCGGAGTGTTCTGATAAACTGGACCTTTTCAAATCTCGGTTGTCGTCCTGTGTCCTTGTTTTTGTCTGTGTGATTATTGTTTTTCTGTGTTGATGGGGATTTTTTTCCTCATTGCCGCTGTGTAATGCAGCGGCTGTGAGGGTTTTTTTTTTCTCCTTTTCCCTCGTGTTTTGCTTTCATATATATGTTTTATGTACCGGGCCGGCCTATGTGTTGTGTGTTGTGTGTGTGTTGTTTGTTATGGGTCAGTGTTGGTTTGCTCAGCCCTGCTGTTGACCATGGCAGGGATGTACATCTGGAGCTGGTCCCCGGCGCCTAATGGTGACTTCTGCTCCTACTGGCAATTAGGATGGGTTAAATGCAGTAGACACATTTCATTGTGCAGGGAACATGTTCTTCTATGCATATAACAATAACATTTCTTTGAATCCTTGAATCCTTTGAAGATTTTTCTGAACAAAATTGCAGCTGTCATTTTAATTTTTTAAAAGCATATCATGAATCTCATTGCTCACAGGGGAGGCACTGTGTTCATGCTAACATCAGCCATTACGTAGGATCTCACTCTATGCCTGTAAAACATAGTATGAAAACTCATCAGCGTAACATAATGCTAACATCTGCTTGTTAGCATCATGTTATGTGATGTTTTTGAGCTTTCATGCATTATCAGCCTTATGTGGTGTTGGCAAGTTTTCGCACTAACATTAGTTTGTTAGCATCATGTTATAGGGTGTTGGCAAGTTTTCGCACTAACATTTAGCCTGTTAGCATCATGTTATGTGGTGTTGGCAAGTTTTCGCACTAACATTTAGCCTGTTAGCATCATGTTATGTGGTGTTGGCAAGTTTTTGCACTAACATTAGCCTGTTATCATCATGTTATGGGATATTAGTGAGTTTTCGCACTAACATTAGCCTGTTAGCATCATGTTATGGGATGCTGGCAAGTTTTCACACTAACATTAGCCTGTTAGCATCATGTTATGGGAATGCTGGCAGGTTTTCACACTAACTTTAGCCTGTTAGCATCATGTTATGTGATGTTGGCAAGTGTTTGCACTAACATTAGCTTGTTAGCATCATGTTATGGGATGTTAGTGAGTTCTCGCACTAACGTTAGCATGTTAGCATTATATTATGGGATGTTGGCAAGTTTTCACACTAATATTAGCCTGTTAGCATCATGTTAGGGGATGTTCGTGAGTTTTCACACTAACATTAGCCTGTTAACATCATGTTAGGGGATGTTGGTGAGTTTTCGCACTAACATTAGTTTGTTAACATCATGTTATAGGGTGTTGGCAAGTTTTCGCACTAACATTTAGCCTGTTAGCATCATGTTATGTGGTGTTGGCAAGTTTTTGCACTAACATTAGCCTGTTATCATCATGTTATGGGATATTAGTGAGTTTTCGCACTAACATTAACCTGTTAGCATCATGTTAGGGGATGTTGGTGAGTTTTCACACTAACATTAGCCTGTTAGCATCATGTTATGGGAATGCTGGCAGGTTTTCACACTAACTTTAGCCTGTTAGCATCATGTTATGTGATGTTGGCAAGTGTTTGCACTAACATTAGCTTGTTAGCATCATGTTATGGGATGTTAGTGAGTTTTCGCACTAACGTTAGCATGTTAGCATTATATTATGGGATGTTGGCAAGTTTTCACACTAATATTAGCCTGTTAGCATCATGTTAGGGGATGTTCGTGAGTTTTCACACTAACATTAGCCTGTTAACATCATGTTAGGGGATGTTGGTGAGTTTTCACACTAACATTAGCCTGTTAGCATCATGTTATGGAATGTTAGTGAGTTTTCGCACTAACATTAGCCTGTTAGCATCATGTTATGAGATGCTGGCAAGTTTTCACACTAACATTAGCCTGTTAGCATCATGTTAGGGTTTGTTGGTGAGTTTTCACACTAACATTAGCCTGTTAGCATCATGTTAGGGGATGATGAGTTTTTGCACTAACATTAACCTGTTAGCATCATGTTCTGGGATGCTGGCAAGTTTTCACACTAACATTAGCCTGTTAGCATCATGTTAGGGGATGTTGGTGAGTTTTCACACTAACATTAGCCTGTTAGCATCATGTTAGGGGATGTTGGTGAGTTTTTGCACTAACATTAGCCTGTTAGCATCGTGTTATTGGATGCTGGCAAGTTTTTGCACTATTAACCTGTTAGCATCATATTATGGGATGTTGGTGAGTTTTCGCACTAACATTAGCCTGTTAGCATCATGTTAGGGGATGCTGGCAAGTTTTCACACTAACATTAGCCTGTTAGCATCATGTTATGGGATGTTGGTGAGTTTTCACGCTAACATTATCCTCTTTGCATCATGTTATTTGATTTTGCTGAGTTTTCACGCTAACATTATTTTCTTAGCATCATGCTATGTTATTTTGGTGAGGTTTCATGCTAACATTAGCCTGTTAGCATCATGTTATGTAATTTTTAATCAGAATCAGAATCTAATTTATTGCAAAGTAAGTTTGCACATACAAGGAATTTGATCTGGTGTTTAAGACAAGTGAGTGACTAAAACCATTGTGAACCACTGTTTTAAGGCACTCCCTTCACTCAGGTCCTCAACCACCAAAAGCATGTGTTTTTAAAGCACATTATAAATCTTGTTGCTCACAATGAAGGCACTCAGCTCATGCTAATGTTAGATGCAATGAAAGTTGCATCTAACATCAAGCTAGTGCCAAGTCAACCATTCTATATTATAATAGCCAAAGGCCTCTGTGTGTGTGTGTGTGTGTGTGTGTGTGTGTGTGTGTGTGTGTGTGTGTGTGTGTATGTCACCGGTGTGTCATGCACGCCTCTGTGCGTCCCTCACGGCAGCAGGTGGATGGTTCGTGGTTCCCCATTTCCTGTTGGGTTTGCGGATTTTCTTCCGGTTTGTGTGTCTTTTGTGTTATGTGTGAAGGTGCCCTGAACAATGGACGTTGTGCTGCAATGCACCATGGGAGTTTAGGGTTTTGGTGTTTTAAATGTTGTTCTTATGTTTCATGTTAGTTTAACAGTGTTGTTAGTGTTATTGATTTATTGTGTTTTTGTAGTTCAATTGGTTTAGTCAGTTAAGTGTCATGTTGCCAATACCATGAGTGAAAACTGTATTATGTTTAATGTCATCCGCCACCATCTCTGTTTGTGAGTGTGTACGAGGGCTGTCCGTAAAGTATAGGTCCTTTTTATTTTTTTCAAAAACTATATGGATTTCATTCATATGTAAAGTCAGACATGCTTGAACCCTCGTGCGCATGCGTGAGTTTTTCCACGCCTGTCGGTGACGTCATTCGCCTGTGAGCACTCCTTGTGGGAGGAGTCGTCCAGCCCCTCGTCGGAATTCCTTTGTCTGAGAAGTTGCTGAGAGACTGGCGCTTTGTTTGATCAAAATCTTTTCTAAACCTGTGAGACACATCGAAGTGGACATGGTTCGAAAAATTAAGCTGGTCTTCAGTGAAAATTTTAACAGCTGATGAGAGATTTTGAGGTGATTCTGTCGCTTTAAGGACTTTTCACAGTGCGAGACGTCGCGCAGCGCTCTCAGCCGCCGTCATCAGCCTGTTTCAAGCTTAAAACCTCCACATTTCAGGCTCTGTTGATCCAGGACGTCGTGAGAGAACAGAGAAGTTTCAGAAGAAGTCGGTTTCAGCATTTTATCCGGATATTCCACTGTTAAAGGAGATTTTTTTAATGAAAGACGTGCGGACGCAGCCGCCGCGACGCTCCATCACAGGAAAAACACCTCTGTTGGAAGCCTTGAGGACAAGTTGGAACATCTCCAGCTGATAAACAATTTCTCATATACTCACTCCACTGAAAGCCATCAAAAGCCAACTGGATTTTAACAAATGGTTATCAACACGGAGGTGTTTTTCCTGTGCCGCCGCGCCGCGTTGGCTGCGTCCCGACGTGCGGACCCGTCCGCACGTCTTTCATTAAAAAAATCTCCTTTAACAGTGGAATATCCGGATAAAATGCTGAAACCGACTTCTTCTGAAACGTCTCTGTTCTCTCACGACGTCCTGGATCAATAGAGCCTGAAATGTGGAGGTTTTAAGCTTGAAACAGGCTGATGACGCTGCCTGAGAGCGCTGCGCGATGTCTCGCACCGTGAAAAGTCCTTAAAGCGACAGAATCACCTCAAAATCTCTCATCAGCTGTTAAAATTTTCACTGAAAACCAGCTTAATTTTTCGAACCATGTCCACTTCGATGTGTCTCACAGGTTTAGAAAAAATTTTGATCAAACAAAGCGCCAGTCTCTCAGCAACTTCTCAGACAAAGGAATTCCGACGAGGGGCTGGACGACTCCTCCCACAAGGAGTGCTCACAGGCGAATGACGTCACCGACAGGCATGGAAAAACTCACGCATGCGCACGAGGGTTCAAGCATGTCTGACGTAAAAACATATGAATGAAATCCATATAGTTTTTGAAAAAAATAAAAAGGACCTATACTTTACGGACAGCCCTCGTAAGAATAAAAGCACCTCCTTGCGGCATAATGCAGAAAAGGCAAAAAGCACTGGCTCAGTTTTCATTTTTCCCCGCAGCTCGCCACATATATTAAAAGCGAACGGGCGTCTGTGTAATGTATGCATGTGTGTGTGTATAACTTTAATCACGGACAATGTGGAGAGCTGACATTTGCCATTTGGTATGTTAATGTATTTGGGTCAAGGGTGAACACTGCCAAAACGCTACATTGATAGGATTAATACTTTTGGAGAAATGACAAATATTAGCGAACAATACTGAACAGTGCACGTTGATAATTACATTCAGGACTCACATGCCATTCCAGCAGGGGGCGGTAAATCATCTATATATTAAAAGCGTGTGTGTGTGATTTTATTTAGTAAGTTCAATGTAAGTACATATAATTGTGAATACATTAAAAAATACATGGATGACAAGAAAGCGAAAACACTTACTTCCATTATGGTCCATGTAAAAATCACATGACAAAATAGAAGTAATAATAATAATAATAATAATATGTATATGATAACAAGAACCTAAACAGTGATGAGGCTGACGATTGGAGAGTCATCACAGAACTTTTGCAGGTGACAGTTGACAGAGTTGTACATGAAGTCTGCAGTGTAGAGGGTGAAGAGAAAGGGAACCAAGACGGTTCCTTGCGGGGCCCCCGTGATGCAGATGACCATGTCAGAGACACAGTTCCTGGCCCTCACGTACTGTGGTCATTCTGTGAGGTAGTCCAAGATTCAAGATGAGAGGCTGGGGTCCACACCTGTGGTCTCCAGCTTGTCCCTCAGAAGCACTGGCTGTATGGTGTTGAAAGCACTGGAGAACAACAACATAATTCTCAAAGTGCTTCCAGGCTTGTCCAGGTGAGAGAGAGCTCTGTGTTGTCGGTAGATGACAGCATCATCCACTCCGATGCCAGGCTGGAACGCAAACTGAAGTGGATCTACTGATGATTTCACGAGGGGGCGGAGATGACCAAGGACCAGCCTTTAAAGGGTCATCATCACATGCAATGACAGTGCCACCGACATGAAACTGCTGAAGTCATCCATGTGTGGCGACCTTTCTTCTGAACCGGTACCACACAGGAGGTCTTCTACAGCTGAGGCACTCTCCCAAGTCTCAGGCTCATGTTGAAGATGTTTCCACTGTCTTGCACAGCTAGTCAGCACACGATTTGAGAAGCCTGGAACTGAAGCCATCAGGACCAGCTGCCTTCTTCTACTTGATCTTTCTGAGCTCATTTCTCACCTGGGCTAATGAGAGTGATGGGCAGGGGGAGCTGGGTGCTGGTCGGTGGGGGTGAAGTTGTGCGACTGTTGGCAGGAGGTGCCACAGGAAGCAGTTGTGAGCTGAGGATTGTGTGGGGTGGGGCAGAGGTGGAAAGGAGGGTGGTGCAGTTAATCGGGCACAGATGAGTCAGGCCTGGGGAGGGACGGGTGGCTGATCAAACCCATTGACAAATAGGTTCAGGTCAGATCCCCCGCAGCCTGAGTGTCAGGCTCCTTGTGACCAGAGATGGTTTTTAGCCCTCTCCAGACTCCCCTGATGTTATTTTGCTGTAGCTGGTCCTCCATCCTCCTCCTCTTGCTGTTTTTCCCTCCCTGATCTTCCACCTGAGCTTCTTCTGCACAGCCCTCAGCTCTTCCTTGTTTCCTGATCTGAAGGCCCACTTTTTCTCCCTGAGGAGAGGCTTAATATCAGGACTGATCCAGGGTTTGTTATTGGAAAAACACAGAACAGACCTGGTGGGTACAGTGTTCCCCACACACAAATTTATATCGTCTGTTACGCAATTTGTGAGACCATCGATGTGCCTCCCATGATGATCACAAAGTTCCTCCCACACAGTAGCTTCAAAACAGTCTCATCAGTTTCTGATCACTTGTCGACAAGTCCCACACACAAACGTGTCTTATGTCAAAATAAATCTGGCAGATACATGAGATTTGGTGCCTGTGTCTTTTTTTAAGTGAATTTGTTGAAATGTTCTGAGAAATTAACAGATAGAGCGTCAAATCTGCTGAGTTGGCAAAACTTATCTAACAACTATTCCTTAAGGTAGAAGATTTACGTTGAAGATCTTTTTATTCTTCTAATTACTTTTTAAAAGAAACATTAAGTGTCAGAATGTTAATCCAGTACTTTAAATAAACAGAATACAAACACTTTGGAAGAAGAAGAAAAACAACCTTGAATTAATTTTCACATCAAGAGTTATTAATGCTACTCCACCAATAAAATAAAATAAACTGACCAATGGAACTGCAGAACAGAGAGGAAACAGAAACATACCAGGGCTGTATTAAAATCACAGGTTGCTGTATGATGCAGCTGATTGAATCTCAGGGACATCACAGTTTTTTTAAATTAAAAACTCACAACAGAATTTTATGCATTCAGAGTATTTAATAAATGCCCAAAGCTGTTGTGCTTTGTAGCTGTTTCAGCCAGTAGCGTGCATCGGGAAAGTATTCACAGCGCTTCATTTCCCCCCCAAAATTTTGTTATGTTACAGCCTTATTCCAAAATGGATTAAATTAATTTTCCCCCTCAACATTTGCCACACAGTACCCCATAATGACAAATAAATAAATAAATAAAAAGAACTTTTTCACGTTGTCATTATGGTGTGTTGTGAGTAGAATTTTGAGGGGAAAAAATTACTTACTAAATTTTGGAATAAGGCTGTAAAATAACAAAATGTGAAGTGCTCTTACGTCATTAATCTGTCTATCAACGTGTGTCCTGTTCCTCAGCGAGTTCACAGAGTCCAAGCGCTCGTCCCTGTAAGATGCCCTGCGCTTCGAGAACCAGCTGTGCAAACTGCACCAGCCAGGCGATGGAGTGCATGTGGTGCAGCAGCACGCAGCGGTGCGTCGACTCCTCCGGCTACGTCGTCTCCTTCCCCTACGGCCAGTGTCTGGAGTGGCAAACCCAGGACTGCACAGGTGAGGCAAGAACATCATGGCATGTGACAGATTATGGAAAATAAGTTGTCCTCGTGAGATTTTTAATTTCTCATTCAGTCATATACCGTATCTGCGGTGGGGACCCCCCCCCCCCCACGCCATAAAACATTCACCTGCTCCCCCTTTTAATGAAATTTGGTTCAAACACCCACCTAAAAATAAAATAATTTTGTGAGCCCAACACATTGTGAAAAGCAAAATAATGAGTTTCACATTTTCCTCGTTGCTTCTGCGTTACTTATTGGAGATGATGTCATCAGTGGGTGCTGGTCTTTTTCGAGTAGACCAGTAACCTTTGTTTTGCAAGGGGAAAAAATAATTAAAAAGCATAAACCACCGAGCAGCCACCTCCTCTTTACCCGCCAGTTAGGCGGAGCCAGGCTTTGCTAAGATGGCAACATTTAGCGCCGCCCCAGCTGAGCTCCAAACCAGCTCTTCAGAAAACCCGCGGGTGATGCCGCGGAGAGTTCATCCAGGATTGATGCAGTCTGTGTTTGAGACCCCATTCTACACGGGTCAGACGCTGCTTTTGTTATTTAATGATAAAAGTTGCAGAAAATTAAATTCAGTTCAGAAAGTTTGAGAAGAAAAATATGTAAATGTTTCTTCTTTTGGAGATATTTGTCCTTTTAGTTGCATAAACAGTTATTTTGTTGCAAACTGCTGTTGTTTCGTAGGAGTGCAGAAAAAAAGAAGTCTTGACAGACGTAACCTTCAGACTGCGTTTTGTCTTGCGGCTGGTGATTATTATTCGTTGCTGGTGCAGATTGTCTAACGGCAGATGGCTCTGATTGTTTTCCTCTCCTTTCTTTCTTTCCTTTTTTTTCCTTTCGCGCCTACATAATAGCACTTTTCCATGTCTCCTTTTTTATTGTTTGTTTCTCAGTGTGGTGACAGAAGCTGTGTGGGAGGCTTTTGTTCAGAAACTTTTTACCTTTGCTGCTCAAACTGACTCACATTGTGTGTCGGCAAAATTCACATCCTGAGATTGTCTGCTGCTGCTCTTTTATTTCCTGCCGCTCTCTGTGTCCGTGAACATACTCTGCTTCGGCTTCACGCTGTATGTCTCTGCTTTACGTCATCGCCACTGTGTTCGCCTGCTGCTTCACCGGCTGCCTTTTTTGAAACCGGAGGATCCGGTTTGTGTTTCAGTGTCATTTTGGTTTGGCCCAAAGCTTCAAGGTTTTTTTTTCCGTGTAGGCTGCAAACACATCATGATGCACTTGATGATGATGATGATGCAATAATGAAAGGCACCAGAGGGCTGATGCAAACTCCAGAGTGCTCTACACATCACAATATAAATGTACAAGTAAATATACAGCTGTCTCTAATGGTGTTTTTGACTCTGTGTGGCTTCGTCATGTGACATGATTCTGAAGTCATTCATGCAATCAATAATGAATGTTTATGAGTTCAATGGTACAAATATTTCATGAGGTGAAAGTTGAGGTGAAAATATGTTCCAGCTTTCACCAAATTAAATATTTGTTCCATTGAAAGAATGTAAAAACATTCATTGTTTGTTTTATATAATGGCTAAAATAGATCCTTGTCATTTGATATTTTATTAATTTATAAACAACAGAAAAGGGACTTATATTTTGGTGTTCCACTGCTGCTAAAGTCCAAATTGTGACGTGTAGTCCAGTGATGCTGTGCACTGACTTCATACTTCCATAAAAAAAAGAAAAAAAAAAAAGACTGTGTAGTTCCTCAGTCCAGACAAAAATCACGTAAGCTTTTCATCTGAACAGTTCTTCATGCATCCAGACGGCTTACAGCGGAGTGGATTTTGTGCGTGTGTTACAAGAATTAGCAGCGTCAGTTAGCTCATTGTCCCATGCACGCTCACACACACACGCAACTGGGTCGGCGCTTGTGCACGCATGTACTACCAAAAAGAGACTGTATACATCCTTAGTGCAGTGAAAAAAAAAAAATCAATCACATCAGAAATTAGTCCAGCTTTTCATTCTTTCTTAATGCTAACAAACTCCAGAGAGGGCAGTGAGTTTGTTTTGTGTGTGCGTGTGTGTATGTGTGTTACAAGAATTAGCAGTGTCAGTTAGCTCAATCAAATCATGTCTTGGTAGAGTTGTTGTGCGCGTACGCAGGGCACTACCAAATAAAGACTGTGTACATCCTGGCGCGTACATGTGCGTGTGCGAGCATTTGTGCACACACTTGCACGAGGAAGTGCACATGTGCATGTGTGCCCTTACCAAAAAATAGTACTGATAAGTATATAAAAAGTAAACTAGAAGTATACTTGAAACATACTTGCATATACTACTTTTTGGTAAGGGTGTGTGTGTTTGCACGTGTGCAGAGTGCAATGGTACCAAACGTATGGAACCAAATTTGGACTCTAAATGGAACCAAGCTGCACTCTAAATGCAAATGGGATGAATTAATCCATGTCATGTGATATATAAAGCACCAATCAAATGACAAAGATCCACTCAGCCGTTGTATAATCACAAATATTTTATTGAACAATATATAATTTACTCAAATGATATATTTGATATATTTATTTATTCAAAAAGGGTGTTTTTCAGACCACATTTTCCTTGACCTTTAACCAAACTACTCTAAAGTTTAATCACCCCTAGGTATCTAGGGCTACACACTTTTCATGGGCAGTTCCTGCGGTAGAGACCCATGAAAAGGTGTCAGAACCCCCCTAAAATGACCCTCAAGTTCCTGCGGTGGAAACAGAATGGTACCATGAGTCAGCAGCTATTTGATATCACATGGGCTTTTCTCCGGGTAGCATTTCTTTATTAGTTTAACATGTTTTGTGTGTGAAAAAATGTGGCAGGTTTGAAGAATCCAAAGCTCTCTGGAATGGTCGGAATGCTCTGTGAACACCACTTTAATTAGATCTGATTCAAAACACCACAGCAGAAGATGACAGGACAGTTTGTCCCACTGGTGCCCGCTCACTCTCACTGCAGCTGAACTTAACAGCCAGCCGGATGGCACAGGCTTTCTCTGAGATCTGGAATGCCCATCTGAAATGAGAAGGAGAGGGAACGACGTGCATTCCCTGTAGCTTGCACACATTTTTGTTGTCTTCAACAGAGACAGATCTGTTGTAGTGTAAAGATGGCTGTTTTCACATTTCAGTACTGTCCAGCTTCTCTTTTCATTGAGCAGTTTCTTCCAAAATTGTTGCAATGTTTAAGGTCTAGAATGTAATTTCCTCCCTGATGTGTCAATATGAAACATATGGAAATGATCTATTGGAAAACAGAGCCACTTTGCAGGATCAGCTTCACCGCCTTCTCGTCTCACAGAACAGAATATTACAAGGTGATGAAGGAAAGTCATTGTGTGAAAGTGTGGGTTTAGAAAGCCTGATCAGAACAGTTTGAGGTGAACACAGGTTTGTCGCGCAGACAATCACACAGGAGGTCGATGGTGGTGGTGTTGTTACTGATACTGGTTTTTCTGCAGAGAGGAATGGGTTTATTTTGTCTCAGGCAATCTGGAATATTGTCTGTGTGTTTGATTTCTGTGTGTCCAGCTTCATGTTCATCTGCCAGATTGTAGCTTTTCGTGCTCAGAGCGCAGTGACGTGAAGACACCTCGTGGCTCCAACAACTGATGGATGGAGGTTCACAGCTCTGCACGGGTTGATCGATGCCAACTTTCAAATTAAAACACAGGGACTGCAGGACCATGTCTGTTATTCAGGCAAACCAAGAACACGGCTCTGAGGTTATCATCTCCAAAGAATGGAAATTCCACCTCAAGTTTCTCAGTTAAACAAACTACCGTATTTTACAGTCACATTTTTGTTTTTACTCATTTGAGAGGTCCTGTGACTTAGATCGTGAGAAAAAAAATACAATAATCATACATTTTCACTTTTATTTAGATAGGGCTTCCCAAATCAAAACACTAAACAGAATAAAAGTTATAATAACAAAAGTACACTGCACAAAATCTCAACTTTAAAGCCGCGTTCACAGCGGACGCGACACAAGCGACAGCAGCGACAGGTTGCCATGTAATCCCTTTGGAAGGACGCATTGTGGCGCCAAGCCATGCAGCGCGATGCGATGGATGCGAATGAAGCGAAGCGAGTGAAGCGATTTTGAGCGATTGGCGCGTTTGTGGTGCGAAAAATCAGAACTTTTTCGTCTTGTAGCGCTGCGATGACCAATCAGGGACTGGATATGTAGTGATGTGGATATGTCTAGAGTTTGAAGATGTGAACATGTCCTGTCTCTGGTAGCAGCCTGTGAGCAGGACTTATGTCCCTTTTGTCCTTTATTTCACAATTATGACAGAGTTTTTGGTGGAAGAGCAAGGAGCAGCCCCACAGCAGGGGCAGCAGAGTTTTTTTTTTTTTTTTTTTTTTACATGCACGCGAATCGTCCGTAAAGATTATTTTATTTATTAACTACACAGATGTATCATGAAGCAAATGGTGACTGGTTTCTAAACACAATTATGACAGAGTTCTAGGGGGAAGAGGGAGGAGCAGCCCTGCAGGAGGGGCAGTGGAGTTTTTTTTTAATTTAATTGTTTAAATGTGCGCATGTGAACGGGACAGGAGGTCCTCAAACTGGGTCCTGCAGAGGCAGAAGGACCGCTGAAATTGGCCGTCATCCAGACGCAGCTCCTGCAGCAAATAATGATACTCCCCAAATTGGGAACATCTCATGACGTTTGTCAGCTTTCCACAACTCGCTCCATGTGATCAAGGTCCGTCATGTTAACTTGACTATCAACCGGAGCGAGCAGAATGGAAGCTCCTCCTATTTGATGATGCACTGGGGCGAATTTTCGCAGCGAAAGCAGAGCGACACACCGGGCGATGGTGGCGCGTCCGCTGCCATGCGACGGACGTGAATTTGCGGTGTCTGGTCGCGCCCGGTGTGAACGCGGCCTAAGAGCTCATTAAAAAAAATCGAACTGATTCACATTTTTCTTGTCAGTCAATCAATCAATCAATCAATTTTTTATATAGCGCCAAATCACAACAAACAGTTGCCCCAAGGCGCTTTATATTGTAAGGCAAGGCCATACAATAATTATGTAAAACCCCAACGGTCAAAACGACCCCCTGTGAGCAAGCACTTGGCTACAGTGGGAAGGAAAAACTCCCTTTTAACAGGAAGAAACCTCCAGCAGAACCAGGCTCAGGGAGGGGCAGTCTTCTGCTGGGACTGGTTGGGGCTGAGGGAGAGAACCAGGAAAAAGACATGCTGTGGAGGGGAGCAGAGATCGATCACTAATGATTAAATGCAGAGTGGTGCATATAGAGCAAAAAGAAAAAGAAACAGTGCATCATGGGAACCCCCCAGCAGTCTACGTCTATAGCAGCATAACTAAGGGATGGTTCAGGGTCACCTGATCCAGCCCTAACTATAAGCTTTAGCAAAAAGGAAAGTTTTAAGCCTAATCTTAAAAGTAGAGAGGGTGTCTGTCTCCCTGATCTGAATTGGGAGCTGGTTCCACAGGAGAGGAGCCTGAAAGCTGAAGGCTCTGCCTCCCATTCTACTCTTACAAACCCTAGGAACTACAAGTAAGCCTGCAGTCTGAGAGCGAAGCGCTCTATTGGGGTGATATGGTACTACGAGGTCCCTAAGATAAGATGGGACCTGATTATTCAAAACCTTATAAGTAAGAAGAAGAATTTTAAATTCTATTCTAGAATTAACAGGAAGCCAATGAAGAGAGGCCAATATGGGTGAGATATGCTCTCTCCTTCTAGTCCCCGTCAGTACTCTAGCTGCAGCATTTTGAATTAACTGAAGGCTTTTTAGGGAACTTTTAGGACAACCTGATAATAATGAATTACAATAGTCCAGCCTAGAGGAAATAAATGCATGAATTAGTTTTTCAGCATCACTCTGAGACAAGACCTTTCAGATTTTAGAGATATTGCGTAAATGCAAAAAAGCAGTCCTACATATTTGTTTAATATGCGTTTTGAATGACATATCCTGATCAAAAATGACTCCAAGATTTCTCACAGTATTACTAGAGGTCAGGGTAATGCCATCCAGAGTAAGGATCTGGTTAGACACCATGTTTCTAAGATTTGTGGGGCCAAGTACAATAACTTCAGTTTTATCTGAGTTTAAAAGCAGGAAATTAGAGGTCATCCATGTCTTTATGTCTGTAAGACAATCCTGCAGTTTAGCTAATTGGTGTGTGTCCTCTGGCTTCATGGATAGATAAAGCTGGGTATCATCTGCGTAACAATGAAAATTTAAGCAATACCGTCTAATAATACTGCCTAAGGGAAGCATGTATAAAGTGAATAAAATTGGTCCTAGCACAGAACCTTGTGGAACTCCATAATTAACTTTAGTCTGTGAAGAAGATTCCCCATTTACATGAACAAATTGTAATCTATTAGACAAATATGATTCAAACCACCGCAGCGCAGTGCCTTTAATACCTATGGCATGCTCTAATCTCTGTAATAAAATTTTATGGTCAACAGTATCAAAAGCAGCACTGAGGTGTAACAGAACAAGCACAGAGATGAGTCCACTGTCTGAGGCCATAAGAAGATCATTTGTAATCTTCACTAATGCTGTTTCTGTACTATGATGAATTCTAAAACCTGACTGAAACTCTTCAAATAGACCATTCCTCTGCAGATGATCAGTTAGCTGTTTTACAACTACCCTTTCAAGAATCTTTGAGAGAAAAGGAAGGTTAGAGATTGGCCTATAATTAGCTAAGACAGCTGGGTCAAGTGATGGCTTTTTAAGTAATGGTTTAATTACTGCCACCTTAAAAGCCTGTGGTACATAACCAACTAACAAAGATAGATTGATCATATTTAAGATCGAAGCATTAAATAATGGTAGGGCTTCCTTGAGCAGCCTGGTAGGAATGGGGTCTAATAAACATGTTGATGGTTTGGATGAAGTAACTAATGAAAATAACTCAGACAGAACAATCGGAGAGAAAGAGTCTAACCAAATACCGGCATCACTGAAAGCAGCCAAAGATAACGATACGTCTTTGGGATGGTTATGAGTAATTTTTTCTCTAATAGTTAAAATTTTGTTAGCAAAGAAAGTCATGAAGTCATTACTAGTTAAAGTTAATGGAATACTCAGCTCAATAGAGCTCTGACTCTTTGTCAGCCTGGCTACAGTGCTGAAAAGAAACCTGGGGTTGTTCTTATTTTCTTCAATTAGTGATGAGTAGAAAGATGTCCTAGCTTTACGGAGGGCTTTTTTTTTATATAGAAAAACAGACTCTTTTTCCAGGCTAAGTGAAGATCTTCTAAATTAGTGAGACGCCATTTCCTCTCCAACTTACGGGTTATCTGCTTTAAGCTACGAGTTTGTGAGTTATACCACGGAGTCAGGCACTTCTGATTTAAAGCTCTCTTTTTTAGAGGAGCTACAGCATCCAAAGTTGTCTTCAATGAGGATGTAAAACTATTGATGAGATACTCTATCTCACTTACAGAGTTTAGGTAGCTACTCTGCACTGTGTTGGTATATGGCATTAGAGAACATAAAGAAGGAATCATATCCTTAAACCTAGTTACAGCGCTTTCTGAAAGACTTCTATGTAATGAAACTTATTCCCCACTGCTGGGTAGTCCATCAGAGTAAATGTAAATGTTATTAAGAAATGATCAGACAGAAGGGAGTTTTCAGGGAATACTGTTAAGTCTTCTATTTCCATACCATAAGTCAGAACAAGATCTAAGATATGATTAAAGTGGTGGGTGGACTCATTTACTTTTTGAGCAAAGCCAATAGAGTCTAATAATAGATTAAATGCAGTGTTGAGGCTGTCATTCTCAGCATCTGTGTGGATGTTAAAATCGCCCACTATAATTATCTTATCTGAGCTAAGCACTAAGTCAGACAAAAGGTCTGAAAATTCACAGAGAAACTCACAGTAACGACCAGGTGGACGATAGATAATAACAAATAAAACTGGTTTTTGGGACTTCCAATTTGGATGGACAAGACTAAGAATCAAGCTTTCAAATGAATTAAAGCTCTGTCTGGGTTTTTGATTAATTAATAAGCTGGAATGGAAGATTGCTGCTAATCCTCCGCCCCGGCCCGTGCTACGAGCATTCTGACAGTTAGTGTGACTCGGGGGTGTTGACTCATTTAAACTAACATATTCATCCTGCTGTAACCAGGTTTCTGTAAGGCAGAATAAATCAATATGTTGATCAATTATTATATCATTTACCAACAGGGACTTAGAAGAGAGAGACCTAATGTTTAATAGACCACATTTAACTGTTTTAGTCTGTGGTGCAGTTGAAGGTGCTATATTATTTTTTCTTTTTGAATTTTTATGCTTAAATAGATTTTTGCTGGTTATTGGTAGTCTGGGAGCAGGCACCGTCTCTACGGGGATGGGGTAATGAGGGGATGGCAGGGGGAGAGAAGCTGCAGAGAGGTGTGTAAGACTACAACTCTGCTTCCTGGTCCCAACCCTGGATAGTCACGGTTTGGAGGATTTAAGAAAATTGGCCAGATTTCTAGAAATGAGAGCTGCTCCATCCAAAGTGGGATGGATGCCGTCTCTCCTAACAAGACCAGGTTTTCCCCAGAAGCTTTGCCAATTATCTATGAAGCCCACCTCATTTTTTGGACACCACTCAGACAGCCAGCAATTCAAGGAGAACATGCGGCTAAACATGTCACTCCCGGTCCGATTGGGGAGGGGCCCAGAGAAAATTACAGAGTCCGACATTGTTTTTGCAAAGTTACACACCAATTTAATGTTAATTTTAGTGACCTCCGATTGGCGTAACCGGGTGTCATTACTGCCGACGTGAATTACAAGCTTACCAAATTTACGCTTAGCCTTAGCCAGCAGTTTCAAATTTCCTTCAATGTCGCCTGCTCTGGCCCCCGGAAGACAATTGACTATGGTTGCTGGTGTCGCTAACTTCACATTTCTCAAAACAGAGTCGCCAATAACCAGAGTTTGATCCTCGGCGGGTGTGTCATCGAGTGGGGAAAAACGGTTAGAGATGTGAACGGGTTGGTGGTGTACACGGGGCTTCTGTTTAGGGCTACGCTTCCTCCTCACAGTCACCCAGTCGGCCTGCTTTCCCGGCTGCTCGGGATCTGCCAGGGGGTAACTAACGGCGGCTAAGCTACCTTGGTCCGCACCGACTACAGGGGCCTGGCTAGCTGTAGAATTTTCCACGGTGCGGAGCCGAGTCTCTAATTCGCCCAGCCTGACCTCCAAAGCTACGAATAAGCTACACTTATTACAAGTACCGTTACTGCTAAAGGAGGCCGAGGAATAACTAAACATTTCACACCCAGAGCAGAAAAGTGCGGGAGAGACAGGACAAGCCGCCATGCTAAATCGGCTAAGAGCTAGTAGCTACGCTAAGCTAGCGGATTCCTAAAAACACGCAAAGTGAATAATGTGTAAATAATTTAGAGGTGATTCAGCAGAAGGAGTGCTTTAGTTAAGGCATGTAAAGATTACACTGTGAAACAAATCGTAATCTAGATAACTAGATCAATCTAACTGCGCAGATTAAACAGCTAACAGATACAGAAAAACACCGCTGTGCTCCGGAACAGGAAGTGATACAATACCGCAGTGAGAGCCAACCACCAGTATAATGCGTCTGTGTCTTTGGTTGCTGATTTTTTTTTTTCTGCTCTCACCCCATCTTATTGTTGACAACAGTCAAGACTTTACTGCACATTTGTGCAGCTTTTGTCGGTATCTAGCGGCCAGTGTGAGCATATCAGGGCTTTTTCAGAACATTTCCTACTTGAAACCCTAAATTCAGTAAAAAAAAAATAAAAATAAAGAAGCCATTTATAAATATCCCAAATTCATGATTTATATGTAGGCAGAGCATTGACTATCCAATATTAATGTATAAAAATTAAGAAACAACAGTTTGCCAGAAGTACGTCCAGTAGGGCAGAATTTCTCCTAACAAACACTTAGTTATGATATATATATATATATATATATATATATATATATATATATATATATATACACACACACACACACACCATATAATAATAACAGACATTTTTTATATTGCACTTTAGATTCGATTATGTCAAAGTGCTACAGGTTAAAAACATTAAATGCTAGAATTCAAAACATAAAACCATAAAATAACCAAAAAGTTGAGGTATATATATATATATATATATATATATATATACATATACATATATATGAGGTCTGTTAGGAAAGTATCCGACCTTTTATTTTTTGCAAAAACCTGATGGATTTGAATCACGTGTGCTTGCATGAGCAAACCTTGAACCTTCGTGCGCATGCGTGGATTTTTTCACGCCTGTCAATTGCGTCATTTGCTGGCAAGCAGCATTTGTGTGAGGACATGTGTTGTGCTCTCGGCGGATTTGCATTGCAAGGAAAATGGCGGAACGACTGGAGCAGCGGTACTGCATCAAATTTTGCCAGAAACTGTCTGAATAATCCGAATGGTTTCCCCTGGCTGTCGTCCAGTTTCTGGCAAAATTTGATGCAGTAGCGCTGCTCTAGTCGTTCCGCCATTTTCCTTGCAATGAAAATCCGCCGAGAGCACAACACGTCCTCACACAAAGGCTGCTTGCCAGCAAATGACGCAATTGACAGGCGTGAAAAAAATCCACGCATGCGCACGAAGGTTCAAGGTTTGCTCATGCAAGCACACGTGATTCAAATCCGAGAGAGATACATATAAAAGATTTATGTACTGGAGTGCTTTGCAAAATTGTATTGTACCTGGATTAGTTATAAATGTCCACCAGGTGGAGATATTGCTTTATTTCAAGAACCTTTGGACATGACTGTGACCAACCTGGTGCTTATAGTATTTGATGATAGCCATGGCAGGGTGGTGGTTGCAGCCAGGTAGGGTTCAGTGAAGGCTTACACAGGGGCCAACATTATAAAATGCTTCAACCATATTGAAAATGAGCTCAACCAATAATTTGTAACATTTTTCATAAAAATTAGAGGAGCTTTCAGCTTTGGTCCATGTATGAACTGAAATGGACCTTTGTCACCATTTTTACCCCATATTATTCAGTCTTAGAAAGTCCATACTATACCTTTTTTGGGATTCCGATGATCAAACACACAAGATACAGACACATAATCCTTAATGATTGTAGCATTTCAAAATTTTACCCCAATGCCATCCTTCTTTAATCCTACCTGGCAACAGAGACCACTCTGGGATGGCTTTCATACTGTTTACAGTTTACTACAATCCCATATCATAAGCTTTAGCACCTTGGTTATAGAGACCACCCTGTCTGGCCTACGGACTACAACCCTGTCAGAGCAATTCCAGAATAGGCATTCATCCACGTACCAAGGACCATATTCATAGGACCGGTGACGATTACACCAAGAAACCAAGAAACAAATACACAAGTGAAAGTGTAATGTTCTTTTTTTGCCCACTCAGCAGTTTGATGTCTCTTTTGTTGTCTGTACAGGACTAATAGGCATAATAAACACCATATATCAGAATTCATTAGGTTCATTTTGGCCGGTGATTACTTTAGGGTTTAATCATCGAATCTGTTGTACATCCTTTTGGGAAATAAAGGCACCACATAAATGACGTTCACTCGGCAAATGGTCTGCAGCTAATGTCATATAACAGCATAAAGTGCAGCTAAATCTTTATTTCTGTTAACTAAAACTAAAACCTTGTAATTTAAGACTCTCCTGCAGTACACAAGACTAAATCTGCTTAATGCTTTCCATGTGGAACACCGATGAAACCAGATAATTGGAAAAAGTATTGAAAAAAATTGTAAAGGATTCTCAAGGCCATAACATTATGTACACAAATCACATAAACATCTAACAGCTTTTTTTGGCCACACAGGACTACATTATGTCATTGTGTATGTCCTCTGAATAAATTTCAACAAATTTGCAGCAAAGACAAGGTACATTCAAACGTTATCCAACCTTTGGCCATGAAAAGTGCAATTACTCACCCGGGGGTCTGCAGATTCTCGCCTCATGTCAAACGCAAGGTGCCAGCGTAGTGTGCAGTCAGCCGGAACACTCATGTTTTAAAAGTACATCAACACACTAATTCAGTTTAAACATAAAAAAGTCTGTTTTATTCACAC
Organism: Thalassophryne amazonica; assembly: GCF_902500255.1. Classification (NCBI taxonomy): domain Eukaryota; kingdom Metazoa; phylum Chordata; class Actinopteri; order Batrachoidiformes; family Batrachoididae; genus Thalassophryne; species Thalassophryne amazonica. The sequence goes on along the minus strand of NC_047115.1, from coordinate 8,943,801 downwards.
AGATCAACAATGCATGTCAGTAGCAACGTGGCAAAAACAGTCAGCACACCCGTGGTGTAAGTGTGAAAACAACATTAACTCTGTGACTTTAAATACGCAAGATAGCTATTTTAGTCACACAGATCATCAACAGTGCACGTCATAAATGTGCAGCTTGAAGATTGACAAAAGCAGATGTAGACAATGAGTGTCCACCGCACAAATATGCCAATGATGCACCACCTCCAAGTAGCCTGGATGTTTGGGCAGCCCTACACCCCAGTGCACAAGACCGCATATGGATGTAGTAAGCCATGATGGATGGATAGTCTGTGAAAATCTAAAGTGTAAGTGGTGCCCCATATATACAGTGAGGAAAATAAGTGTTTGAACACCCTGTGGTTTTGCAAGTTCTCCCACTTAGAAATCATGGAGGGGTCTGAAATTTTCATCTTAGGTGCATGTCCACTGTGAGAGACATAATCTAAAAAAAAAAAACAAATCTGTAGACCCGCACAAGGCTGGGATGGACTACAGGACAACAGGCAAGCAGCTTGGTAGAAGACAACAACTGTTATGATTATTTATTAGAAAGTGGAAGAAACACGGCCTCCCCGATCTGAACCCGAGTGGTGTTCAGTTGTTGGACTTCTGTGCTAGTCACAGTTTGTCCATCACGAACACCATGTTCGAGCACAAGGGTGTCCATAAGTGCACGTGGCACCAGGACACCCTGAGCCGGAGGTCGATGATCGACTTTGTAGTCGTATCATCTGACCTTCGGCCACGTGTCTCGGACACTCGAGTAAAGAGAGGGACAGAGCTGTTGACTGATCACCACCTGGTGGTGAGTTGGATTTGCTGGGAGGGGAGGAAGCCGGTCAGACCTGGCAGGCCCAAACGTATCGTGAGGGTCTGCTGGGAATGACTGGCGTAACCATCTGTCAGGGAGGTCTTCAACTCCCACCTCCGGGAGGGCTTCTCCCAGATCCCGGGGGAGGTTGGAGACATGTAGTCTGAGTGGACCATGTTCTCCACCTCCATTGCTGATGCGGCCACTCATAGCTGTGGTCGCAAGGTCTCTGGTGCCTGTCACAGCAGCAATCCCCGAACCCGGTGGTGGACACCGGAAGTAAGGGATGCCGTCAAGCTGAAGAAGGAGTCCTACTTATCTTTGTTGGTAGGTGGGACCCCAGAGGCAGCTGACAGGTACCGGCAGGCCAAGCGTGCCACAGCCCGTGCGGTCGCAGAGGCAAAAACTCGGGTCTGGGAGGAGTTCGGTGAAGCTATGGAGGAGGACTATCGGTCGGCCTCGAAGAGATTCTGGCAAACCGTCCGACGCCTCAGGAGGCGGAAGCAGCTCTCCACCGGCACTGTTTACGGTGCGGGTGGGGAGCTGTTGACTCTGACTGGGGATGTTGTTGGGCGGTGGAAGGAGTACTTCGAGGGTCTCCTCAATCCCATCATCACGTCTTCCGAAGAGGAGGCAGAGACTGGGGACCCAGAGGCGGACTCATCCATTACCCAGGCAGAAGTCACCGAGGTGGTTGGAAAGCTCCTCGGTGGCAAGGCTCCTGGGGTGAATGAAATCCGTCCTGAGTACCTTAAGTATCTGGATGTTGTGGGACTGTCTTGGCTGACACGCATCTGCAACATCGCGTGGTGATCGGGGACAGTGCCTCTGGATTGGCAGACTGGGGTGGTGGTCCCTCTGTTTAAGAAGGGGGACCGGAGGGTGTGTTCCAACTACAGGGGGATCACACTCCTCAGCCTCCCCGGTAAGGTCTATTCCAGAGTACTGGAGAGGAGAATTCGACCGATGGTCGAACCTCGGATTCAGGAGGAGCAGTGTGGTTTTCGTCCTGGTCGCAGCACATTGGACCAGCTCTACACGCTCCATCGGGTGCTCGAGGGTTCATGGGAGTTCGCCCAACCAGTCCACATGTGTTTTGTGGATCTGGAGAAGGCGTTCGACCGTGTCCCTTGGGGCACCCTGTGAGAAGTGCTCCGGGAGTACGGGGTCCGGGGTCCTTTGCTAAGGGCTATCCGGTCCCTGTATGACCGCAGCAGGAGCTTGGTTCGCATTGCTGGTAGTAAGTCAAACCTGTTTCCAGTGCACGTTGACCTCCGCCAGGGCTGCCCTTTGTCACCGGTTCTGTTCATTATTTTTATGGACAGAATTTCTAGGCGCAGCCAGGGTGTAGAGGGGGTCTGGTTTGGGAACCACAGAATCTCGTCTCTGCTGTTTGCGGACGATGTGGTTCTGTTGGCTTCGTCAAATCAGGACCTTCAGCGTGCACTGGGGCAGTTTGTAGCCGAGTGTGAGGCATCCGGGATGAAAATCAGCACCTCCAAATCCGAGGCCATGGTTCTCGACCGGAAAAAGGTGCTTTGCCCTCTTCAGGTCGGTGGAGTGGCCTTGCCTCAAGTGGAGGAGTTTAAGTATCTTGGGGTCTTATTCACGAGTGAGGGATGGATGGAGCGTGAGATCGATAGACGGATTGGTGCAGCATCTGCAGTGATGCGGTCGCTGTATCGGACCGTCGTGGTGAAGAGAGAGCTGAGTAGGGGGGCAAAGCTCTTGATTTACCGATCGATCTCCGTTCCGATCCTCACCTATGGTCATGAGATTTGGCTCAAGACAGAAAGAACGAGATCGTAGGTACAAGCGGCTGAGATGAGTTTCCTCCGCAGGGTGGCTGGGCGCTCCCTTAGAGATAGGGTGAGGAGCTCGGTCACTCGGGAGAAGCTCGGAGTTGAGCCGCTGCTCCTCCTACGTCGAAAGGAGTCAGTTGAGGTGGCTCGGGCATCTTTTCCGGATGCCCCTGGACACCTCGCTGGAGAGGTGTTCCGGGCACGTCCCATTGGGAGGAGGCCCCGGGGAAGATCCAGGACACGCTGGAAGGATTACATCTCTTGGCTGGCTTGGGAACGCCTTGGGGTTGCCCCGGAGGAGCTGGGAGAGGTGTGTGTGGATCGGGAGGTCTGGGTGGCTTTGCTTGAGCTGCTGCCCCCGCGACCCGACTCCGGATAAAGCGGAAGAAAATGGATGGATGGATGGATGGAAGAAACACAAGATGACTGTCAATCTCCCTCGGTCTGGGATTCCATGCAGATCTCACTTTGTGGGGTAAGGATGATTCTGAGAAAGCTCAGAACTACACAGGAGGACCTGGTCAATGACCTGAAGAGAGCTGGGACCACAGTCACAAAGATTACATTAGTAACACATGATGCTGTCATGGTTTAAAATCCCGCAGGGCAGCAAGGTCCCTGTGCTGAAGCCAGCACATGTCCAGGCCCGTTTGAAGTTCACCAGTGACCATCTGGATGATCCAGAGGAGGTATGGGAGAAGGTCATGTGGTCAGATGAGACCAAAATAGAGTTTTGTGGAATCAACTCCACTTACTATGTTTAGAGGATGAGAACAACCCCAAGAAAACCATCCCAACTGTGAAGCATGGGGGTGGAAACATCATACTCTGGGGGTGCTCTTCTGCAAAGGGGACAGAATGACTGCACCTTATTGAAGGGAGGATGGATGGGGTCATGTATTGCGAGATTTTGGCAAACAACCTCCTTCCCTCAGTAAGAGCATTGAAGATGGGTCATGGCTGGGTCTTCCAGCATGACAATGACCCCAAACACAGGCAAGGCAACTAAGGAGGGGCTCTGTAAGAAGCATTTCAAGGTCCTGGAGTGGCCTGGCCAGTCGCCAGTCCTGAACTCAATAGAAAATCCTTGGAGGGAGCTGAAACTCCAAACCTGAAAGATCTAGAGAAGATCTGTATGGAGGAGTGGACCAAAATCCCTGCTGCAGTGTGCAAACCTGGTGAAAAACTAAAGGAAACGTTTGACCTCTGCAATTGCAAACAAAGGCTACTGTACCAAATATTAACATTTATTTTCACAGGTGTTCAAATACTTATTTGCAGCAGTAACATACAAATAAATTATTAAAAAATCATACATTGTGATTTCCGGAATTTTTTTAGATTATGTCTCTCACAGTGGACATGCACCTAAGATGAAAATTTCAGACCTCTCCATGATTTCTAAGTGGGAAACCTTGCAAAATCGCACACTGAAAAAAATGAAACACAGTGCACTTCATTCAAAGTACTTATTTACATTGGTGTAATGGAAAATTGTGGTTTCCAGTTTAAATCTGCTGGAATCACTTTACAAAATCCTAAGTATACATTGTTAGAAACTAAAAAAAATTAGCTGCTGATGTCCACGTCTTTTCACAATTCCTGTGCTAGTCAGAGGACATACTGGATCAAGACAGCGTCCAGTTTAGAAATGAACGGCACGTCACTGTTACAGGAGTTTTTGTCATGGAAAGAGGAACAAAGGCGGAGGAATTCCGCACGTCGCGGCGGAGCTACATGGCGAAAAGAAACGCCGTGATGAAGCCTCACAGGACATGTTCTGGCATGTCCAGCTCATGCACAATCACAATCGGATATTCACACGACTGGAAAGCAACCGGAATCTGTCTGAAATTCACCTTTAAGCTGTCCTGTGAGACCAACACCGAGGTGGTTTTGTCCCACGTAATGAACGGCTCCGTGGCGCGTCCCTTGGCTTCTTTTTCCATGAAAAAAAACTCCTGTAACGGTGGAATGTGCCGGAAAAAGTGCTGATGTCCACATCTTCTGCCTTTTTGTGAAACTCAGACGAGGTCCCGGATCAACAAAGCTTTCACGTTGGAAATGATCTGCTGGTTTATGCGGGGTGTCAGCCTGTCCATCGGCGCTGGGAGCGCGCTGCGCTCTCAGCAGTTGTGGGCCGTCCTTAAAGGGGCAGTAACACTCCTTAATCTGTTTAATCCCCATAAAATCGTCCCTGAAAGCCATATTAATTTTTTGAACGGTGTCCACCTGGAGGTCTCTTACAGTTTCTGGAAAATAATTGATGCAGCAAAGATCCAAATCCTTCAGACATTTATTTGCAATAAAAAATAGACGAGAGGGGTAGACCACACCTCACTCAAAGCCTGCTCACAGGCGAATGAAGCAACCGACAGGCATGAAAAAACTCAGGCATGCGCACGAGGGTTCAAGCTTGGCTGACGCAGTCACACGTGACTCAAATCCATATGGTTTTTGAAAAAAATAATAAGGTCGGATACTTTTGTAACAGACCTCGTGTGTGTGTGTGTATATATATATATATATATATATATATATATATATATATATATATATATATGATAGTTTGGGCATTAAAAGCCAACATTTCATCCACGTGACACCTACACCTACGTAACGGATCAAGTCAGGAATTGCCTGTTGTGATTAATTACCTTGGGGACCTGGTGTGCCACGTGGCAGTAACAGTAGCCATGAAGGTCGAAGAGGAACCCTGAACATCAGACGGCTAACAGGACCCTGGTGAAACAAGAAGTCCTCAATGGTGAATCAGACATAAGAGTTGACGGCTTGTAACCCAAGGGCTGTGAAAGAGCATTAAGGCTACAGCAGGTCCTCAGATCCCAGTCCTCTGGGATCTACCAACCATCGGCCCAGGCTAAGGATCTGTCAAAGACCGTGTGTTGGTTGCCATGGAATGACATTGCCGTCCATCACAAAAATGCTAAATGAGTTTTTACGTTTCGGAATAATGGTGTTCCATGCGTAAAGTGGACTTCCAGTATGGCGGTCATCTTACTGAGATACTTTCAATTTCAATTTTCAATTTATTTTCCATTATATAGCACCAAATCACAACAGAGTTGCCTCAAGGTGTTTCACACAGGTAAGGTCTAACCTTTCCAACCCCCAGAGCAACAGTGGTAAGGAAAAATTCCCTCTGAGGAAGAAACCTCAAGCAGACCAGACTCAAAGGGGTGACCCTCTGCTTGGGCCATGCTACAAACATAAATTACATAAACAATTCACAGAACAATTCACGGAAGAATATACAAGAATTGCTTTTGGTGCACAGGACATGAGGGTCGCCAACACATATACAACTCCCATCTCTGGATGGAGCTGCACCTTAAACAGAGAAAAAAACAGAATTAGGCATCAGAAAGACAAAAAATACAAAAAATAATTTTCCAGCATTAATCAACAAGAAAATCAGAAGAAATACTAAGGTGATCGCCGGCCGCTAGCCCTAAGCTTCACTAAAAGACCCAGACTTTAGGTAAAGTTCTGCGGCCCACTCCAATTACTAATAACATGAATTAAAAGAGTAAAAAGCGTAAAGCAAAACTGTACCAGTGTGCTAGCCGTATGAAAGGCAAAAGAAGTGCGTCTTAAGTCTGGACTTGAAAGTCTCCACAGAATCTGATTGTTTTATTGATGCAGGGAGACCATTCCACAGAACAGGGGCACGATAAGAGCAAGCTCTGTGACCCACAGACTTCTTATTTGCCCTAGGGACACAAAGTAGTCCTGCATCCTGAGAACGTAAAGCCCGGGCCGGTACGTAAGGTTTAATTAGGTCAGCTAGGTAGGGAGGTGCCGGTCCATGAATAATTTTATAGGTTAGTAGCAGAACCTTAAAATCTGATCTCACTGGGACAGGAAGCCAGTGAAGAGACGCCAAAATGGGTGTAATGTGGTCGAACTTTCTGCTTCGTGTCAAACGTCTGGCTGCAGCATTTTGAACCAGTTGGAGAGTCCTAATGCTAGACTGCGGTAAACCAGAAAATAGAACATTGCAGTAGTCCAATGAATGCATGGATCAGGGTCTCAGCATCAGCCATACACAGGATGGGACGAATCTTCACTATATTTCGCAGGTGGAAGAAAGCAGTCCTAGTACTATTTCTAATATGGAGGCCAAAGGACAACGAAGGATCCAAAATTAACCCAAGGTTCCTCACTTTGTCAGTTAACACACGAGCCTAGGCTGAGTGTTAACTGGTCAAATTGATGCCGATGTCTCACTGGACCAAGAACCATCATTTCAGTCTTATCAGAGTTTAAAAGTAGGAAGTTTCTAGACATCCAACTTCTCACTGCTGCAAGGCAATCTTCTAAGGATTTTATGTGTACGAGACTACCAGCAGTTTTCGGCATGTATAACTGAGTATCATCTGCATAGCATCCATCCATCCATCCATCCATCCATCCATTTTCTTCCGCTTTATCCGGAATTGGGTCACGGGGGCAGCAGCTCAAGCAAAGCCGCCCAGACCTCCCGATCCACACACACCTCCCCCAGCTCCTCCGGAGCAACCCCAAGCCACCCGAGAGATGTAGTCCCTCCAGCGTGTCCTGGGTCTTCCCCGGGTCCTCCTCCCAATGGGACGTGCTTGGAACACTTCTCCAGCGAGACGTCCAGGGGCATCCGGAAAAGATGCCCGAGCCACCTCAACTGAGTCCTTTCAATGTGGAGGAGCAGTGGCCTGACTCCGAGCTCCTCCCGAGTGACCGAACTCCTCACCCTATCTCTAAGGGAGCACCCAGCCACCCTGCGGAGGAAACTCATCTCGGCCGCTTGTACTCGCGATCTCGTTCTTTCGGTCATGAGCCAAATCTCATGACCATAGGTGAGGATCGGAACATAGATCGCTCGGTAAATCGAGAGCTTTGCCCCCCTACTCAGCTCTCTCTTCACCATGACGGTCCGATACAGTGACCACATCACTGCAGATGCTGCACTGATCCTTTCATCTGCATAGCAGTGAAAGGTAATCCCAAAACGCCGCAATATGTGCCCAAGGGGTGCTATATAAAGGGAGAAAAGCAGGGGCCTAAGACAGTTCCCTGTGGAACCCCAAATTTCATGTCACTAAGGTTAGAGGTAGTGTTACTGTACAAAACACGGTGAGAACGACCGGTCAAGGCGTCAGCCATGGAGGGCACTCCCAATAATCCCAAAATGATTTTCCAGCCTATCAAGTAAAATATGATGACCCACTGTATCAAACGCAGCACTGAGATCTAACAGCAACAGAACCGTACTGGTGTTCCATTGTAAGCAGAAGATCATTCACCACTTTAGTGAGAGCCGTCTCTGTGGAATGATATTTTCTAAAAGCAGACTGCAGTGGCTCAAAGAGATTATTCTCAGTAAGATAGTCTACGAGCTGCCGTGACACCACTTTTTCCAGAATTTTAGAGCAAAATGATAGATTTGATATCGGCCAATAGTGTTTCATTACACTAGGGTCAGGATTAGGTTTCTTAAGGAATGGTTTAATTACTGCAGATTTGAAACATTTCGGAACAGATCCAGAAGTTAAAGAAAGATTAATAATTTCCAGCACAATCGGCCCAAGAGTGGGCCACAGGTCCTTAAACAGTTTTGTTGGTATAGGATCAAATGACCAGCTTGTGCTTTTTGTTGACGTTACGAGTTTCATCAGCATGCCTAGAGAGATACTATCAAATTCTGTAAATCTAGGTAATACCTCAGTAGTGGCGCCCACCTCAATAGCAGCGTGTAGTGGCTGGGTTAAGGCATGCTGGGATATGTTCAACCTAATGTCATCTATTTTCTTCTCAAAGTAATCCAGGAAATCTTGTGCTGTAAAAGGAGAGCGAGCTACAGGTGGTTGTCCATGAATAAGTGTTGCCACCATGTCAAAAAAGAACTTTGAGTTATGGTTGTTTTTGTTGATCAAATCAGAGTAGTAGGTCCGCTTTGTAGCCAGTAATGCATACTTATAGTGTAAGATAGCATCATGCCACGCAAGGTGGAATACTTCTAATTTTGAACGACACCATTTCCATTCTAGACCTCTTGCTTTATGCTTGAGGTCACGCAGGTAATCACTGAACCAAGGTGACTGTGATTTGGGGGAGCGCGGTTTCAACACAGGTGGTGCAATCATGTCGAGTGTAATTCTGGGTATTTGTCAAAAATTAGGCTAAGACATCAGACAGTCTAGCTTCTAGTTCAGTCTTACTTGAGGAGTTGATGCATCGCTGCAGTGATAAATAAGGTTGTTGTTCCACTAAACACAGCAGCGAAACTGTCAACTTAATAAGTGAGTGATCAGAGACCACTGATGTAAGAGGCATGATGTCAATATTCGTGACAGCAATACCACATGCGAGAACCAGATCCAGGGTATTTCCACTAATGTGCGTCGAATCCCGAATGCATTGCCGAAATCCTAATGCATCCACAATTTCCATAAATGATTTGCAGAGGGGATCAGAAGGCTTATTTATATGAACGTTAAAGTCACCAATGATCAGAATGTTATCTGCACTTCTTGACAAGTTAGAGATGAACTCACCAAATTCATCTAAGAATTCCGAATATGGGCCAGGAGGGCTATGTACAATGACAAAGTAATACGGCTGATTTTTATTCTTCTGACCTTGGCAATGAATAATATCCGGAGCAGAGCAGAGAATCAGATGCTCAAACAAGTTATATTTGTAACCCCCAACAGCTAATAAGCTAAACCTAGATTTATAAATAAGAGCAACACCCCCGCCTTGCTTCGCATCACGAGGGACGTGACTAAATGTATAAGCTGGTGGGCAGACCTCATTTAAGGGGAGGACAGCTGTAGGTTTAAGACAGGTTTCACATAACACAATCATATCTAAGTGATGATCAATAATTAAATCATTAATCAACAATGATTTTGAGGACAGTGATCTTATGTTAATGAGCCCCAGTCTAAGGACCTCAGTGGGGTTGACAGTTGAACTGTTTGGGTTTAGGGGTGGCTCCAGAGTAGCATATTTAAGATGCCTAGAAGTAGGTTTAGGTTTGAGACATTCCACGCGCATTGTAGGTAGCAGACACAAAATCTTTGCTATTGCTGGAACAACCACTGGGCCATCCTCAATTTCAACATCATCCAATATAGTAATGGGTATTAAGTTTGCAAAGCATATCCCTCTATGATTTTTATGGACACGTCTATAGAAGCAGGCCACTTTATGCTGTATTTTTCCACACGTATGTCTGGTTATGAAAGTGTGTTGGTGTATTTGCTGGATTTTAAACAGTGCTTTTTTGCTGTGTAAATCTATGCTTTCTCTGTTAAGAAACCCCACTGGGTGCTGGATTAAGGGTGTTCCATTGAACTGCCTCACTTTGAACTCCCGGCTTTGTAGTGAAGAGCCACCGAGTTGTCAGAAGAGAAGCAAAGAATAAAAAAGGAGTGAGGAAATGAAGGGAGGTGGGAGTACAAACCTGAGGGAAGAGAGACGAAGAACATTTCAGTTCATTATTTCATTTGTGCCTGAAGTGTTTCCTAGCACTCCATGGGAAAAGAAGGCAAAAAAAAAAAAAAAAATTAATTAAATCAAAATTAAAGCAAATTAAGGAGGAGCTGGATCAGAGAAAAACAAAAACAAGCAAAAAAAAAAAAAAACAAACAAAAAAGAAAGAAAGAAACACTGAAACTGAAGAGAAAGAGTAGTGCTGAATCAAAGAATAGCTTTTTGCTTTATTCTGTGACCAAACCTACTGGTGGGAAAATGAAGATCAAAAATTTAATGAATGTTGAGGGAAAATGGCAGACTTACTGTTTCCCCCAATGGGGCGACTGGCTCATCCACTGATGGCACGGTGGCTTAGTGGTTAGCACCGATGCCTCACTTCTCTGTCCCTGACCAAGGCAGCGTCTCGACATCTGGAGTTGGTCCCCGGGTGCCGGACTGTGGCTGCCCACTGCTCCTAGTGGTTGGATTGTGTCCAACTGTAATTAGGATGGGTTAATGGGTTAAATGCAGAGGACAAGTTTCATTTTATATATATATATATATATATATATATATATATATATATATATATATATATATATATATATATATATATATATATATATATAAAAATCATGGAGGGGTCTGAAATTTTCATCTTAGGTGCATGTCCACTGTGAGAGACATAATCTAAAAAAAAAAAAAAAAAAAAAAAAAATCCAGAAATCACAATGTATGATTTTTTTAATAATTTATTTGTATGTTACTGCTGCAAATAAGTATTTGAACCCCTGTGAAAATCAATGTTAATATTTGGTACAGTAGCCTTTGTTTGCAATTACAGAGGTGAAACGTTTCCTGTAGTTTTTCACCAGGTTTGCACACTGCAGCAGGGATTTTGGTCCACCCCTCCATATAGATCTTCTCTAGATCTTTCAGGTTTGGAGTTTCAGCTCCCTCCAAAGATTTTATGTTGAGTTCAGATCTGGAGACTGGCCAGGCCACTCCAGGACCTTGAAATGCTTCTTACTGAGTCCCTCCTTAGTTGCCCTGGCGGTTGTTTGCCAAAATCTTGCAATACATGACCCCATCCATCCTCCCTTCAATACGGTGCAGTCGTGCTGTCCCCGTTGCAGAAGAGCACCCCCAGAGTATGATGTTTCCACCCCCATGCTTCACGGTTGGGATGGTTTTCTTGGGGTTGTTCTCATCATCTAAACATGGTAAGTGGAGTTGATTCCAAAAAGCTCTATTCTGGTCTCATCTGACCACATGACCTTCTCCCATGCCTCCTCTGGATCAGCCAGATGGTCATTGGTGAATTTCAAATGGACCTGGACATGTGCTGGCTTGAGCAGGGGGACCTTGCTGCCCTGCAGGAGTTTAAGCCATGACAGCATCATGTGTTACTAATGAAATCTTTGTGACTGTGGTCCCAGCTCTTTTCAGGTCATTGACCAGGTCCTCCTGTGTAGTTCTGAGCTTTCTCAGAATCATCCTTACCCCCACAAAATGAGATCTTGCATGGAATCCCAGACCGAGGAAGATTGACAGTCATCTTGTGTTTCTTCCTCTTTCTAATAAATAATCATAACAGTTGTTGTCTTCTACCAAGCTGCTTGCCTGTTGTCCTGTAGTCCATCCCAGCCTTGTGCAGGTCTACAGTTTTGTCCCTGGTGTCCTTAGACAGCTCTTTGGTCTTGGCTATGGTGGACAGGTTGGAGTGTGATTGACTGAGTGTGTGAACAGGTGTCTTTTATACAGGTAACACGTTCAAACAGGTACAATTAATACAGGTAAAGAGTGCAGAATAAGAGGGCTTCTTAAAGAAAAATTAACAGGTCTGTGAGAGCCAGAATTTTTGCTGGTTGGTAGGTGTTCAAATACTTATTTGCAGCAGTAACATACAAATAAATTATTAAAAAATCATACATTCTGATTTCCATATTTTTTTTTTTTTTAGATTATGTCTCTCACAGTGGACATGCACCTAAGATGAAAATTTCAGACCCCTCCATGATTTCCAAGTGGGAGAACTTGCAAAACCGCAGGGTGTTCAAATACTTATTTTCCTCACTGTATATAAAATCATTTTCTAATTTTCTATTGGCTTATCCATCGACAGAAATTACAATCAAAGTTATCACATTAACTGGTCATCTGATTTATAAAATTCTGCTTTAATGAAGTATAAGGTATTATAAAACAGATTGGGGGTTCACCGAGGCTCGGTGAACCCCATCCTGACCAGGTCTGCATAATCACGGGTACACCGAAATCAAGAGTCTATAACTGCTTTATTATATTGTAAACAAGAAAATTGGGAGTTTGTGAAACATACTAAAACTGAAAAATCAGTCTCAAGTTTCCACTCTTTTATTACTGTCATACTGCACCAACTAACATCCCATTGATCAACTGGAGATGCCTGTTAAGTCCGTGACGAAGAGACATCAGGTTTGTTTTCTTATAAAGTTCGCCATTTGCCTGTCTAGCTTCCGCGTAAAATCGAGCGAGTACTCTGTCAAGCATCCGTCTGTCATAAGTTTCAAAGTTCGCTTCTATATTCGCTTCTATCCCTTTTCAGTGACGTACTTGCGAAACAGGTTGGCTGCTGACTGTGTTTTTCTGCGGGTGTTCTTTGCATCTTTTTCATGTAAAATTCGTTTTGAGTCAGCGTCGATAACAGACGCAAACCTGTCTTGTGCCATCTTGTTAACAAACTGACAGCCAAAGTCGGTGTTGTATCGCATTATCTGATTGGTCGTTATCAATCGAAGGCGTCGGTTGATTAGCTGGCACTACGCTGCCCATGAGGTGTACTCGTTTCGCATGCGCGGTCTACTCGGCTCCACCAGCAGCCAACTCGGCATGTGGTACAGCTCAGAAAGTGGCGAATGGGCCAATCAGAAGTTGGCAAAATCCCATACCATATAATAATGATGTACGAGGTCTGTTAGAAAACTATCTGACCTTTTTTTAAAAAAACTATACGGATTTGAATCATGTGCGCTTGCATCAGCCAAGCTTGAACCTTCGTGTGCATGCGTGAGTTTTTTCACGCCTGTCGGTTGCGTCATTCGCATATGGGCAGGCTTTGAGTGAGTATTGGTCCACCCCCCTCGTCGGATTTTCATTGTCAGGAAAATGGCTGAGCGATTGGAGCAGCGCTGAATCAAATTGTCTCTCACAGTCTCTGGAAAAGTCAGGTGGAAACCATTCTGAAGATTCAGACGGCTTTCGGTGAAGATACTCTGGACGTCACACAGATTAAGGATCATTACAACCGGATTAAAGATGGCCCACAGCGGCGCAGGACGCGCCGCGCTCCGAGTGGCGATCGACAGGCTGAAACGACCAGATCATTTCCAAAGTGAAGGCTGTGTTGATCCGGGACGTCGTCTGACTACCAGAGAAACTGTGGAAGAGGTGGACATCAGCACTTTTGCGGCACATTCCACTGTTACAGGAGATTTTGTAATGAAAGACGTGCGGAGGAATTTGCGCGTCGGGACGGAGCCGCTAATGGCGCACAGCAAAAAGCACGTCCATGTTGGAAACCATTCGGAAGATTCAGACGGCTTTCGGTGGCTTTTCAGTTGAGTGAGTATCTGAGAAATTGTGTAACAGCTGGGCATGTCACAACTTGTCCTGTGAGACTTCCAACACGGATGTGCTTTTTGTTGTGCGCCATGAGCGGCTCCGTCCCGACGCGCAAATTCCTCTGCATGTCTTTCATTACAAAATCTCCTGTAACAGTGGAATGTGCCGCAAAAGTGCTGATGTCCACCTCTTCCACAATTTCTCTGGTAGTCAGACGACGTCCTGGATCAACACAGCCTTCACTTTGGAAATGATCTGGTCGTTTCAGCCTGTCGATGGCCACTCGGAGCGCGGCGCGTCCTGTGCCGCTGTGGGCCGTCTTTAATCCGGTTGTAATGATCCTTAATCTGTGTGACGCCCAGAGTATCTTCAGCGAAAGCCGTCTGAATCTTCAGAATGGTTTCCACCTGGCTGTCTCTCACAGTCTCTGGAAAAATTTGATTCAGCGCTGCTCCAATCGCTCAGCCATTTTCCTGACAATGAAAATCTGACGAGGGGGGAGGACCAGTGCTCACTCAAAGCCTGCCCACAGGCGAATGACGCAACCGACAGGCGTGAAAAAACTCACGTATGCGCACGAAGGTTCAAGCTTGGCTGATGCAAGCGCACATGATTCAAATCCATATAGTTTTTTAAAAAAATAAAAGGTTAGATAGTTCTCTAACAGACCTCGTATAAACAGTTTTAGAAAGAGCTTATTGCATTTGCTAGTCAAGTTGTAAGGAAATATTCAATAGTACACGTACACTCTTTGTGTACCTATTTGCTATTGACTACAAACTGTGTTAAAAAGCCAACTATTGTGAACTGCTAGCTTAGGGCATGGCTGTCATTGCTATGTTACCTCATTTATTCTCATAAAATTCAGTCAAAATCAGTGCATGAACAGTTTAAAAAACAGGTCAAATGTATTTTGCAGTCAAATTGGAAGATGATACTTCATACTACAAACAGGCTTCCTTTATGTAAGAACATATTTTCTAGTTAGCTGCTGTATGAACTAAGCTAGCATGTTGCTACTGCCAAAATAAACCAGTTTGAGATTGGTTGCAAGCAAATTAAATCTTTTGTTAATGTTTATCAGGTAACGGCAGGCTTCTGGTGATTTTATTACATTGATGAACTTTGCTGTTGTAAGTTTGTATATTTAGCTACCCGGCTAACAAACAGACTAGCGGTGGGGGGAATCACATGACTCTTGGTGAAGGAACAAAGAGTCAGAGTGGAAGGATGAAATGTGGCACAGACATGAGAGAAAAAGAGAGAAGTTTGTAATTATAAAGTGAGGAGATGAAGAAACAACCCACCGTAGCTGCAGCTGAATAATGCAGCAGAGAAACAGACAAAAAAGGAGGACAAGAGCTGGATTCCAAACAGAGCCAGAGGGACACAAAGACAGCCAGACTGAACATCTGTAGCTGCTGTTCCAAGCAGAAACAACTTGTGGTGAAAATGCAAATTCCATTTGACGCTGCTTCTGAGTCATCACACCAGGTACAAAGAAACAACACCTCAGATAATTCCTCTCCACCGCTTTGTTTCCTGCATACACGGCGAGCGAGCCGCAGCGCTACACGTTCCTTTGTGTGCAAGAGCTTTGGAGACTCAAATTTATCATGCTGGCAACAAGTGCAGAGGTTGATCGTGCCGCAGAGAAACAAGTGACAAGCTTTAAAGACGGGCTGTGATGCCAACTTCGGAAGGCTGGGTTCTGTGGAGAAGGTCTGGATTTGCTATTCCTGTCACCTCCCACCACCAGGTGGAGATTTCTGCTTCTTTTGACAGTTTCTGAATGTCGTCTCATAAAAAAAGTGTCACTTTTGCACAGGTAAAGCATTTTTTCACTGGTACAACCACTTTGTCAATGCATGAGAAAGAAAAAGATGACATTCATTAACAAAAAGATCCAAAAGTGCACGAGAAGTCTTTAAGGTCCTAGTGCTTCCTGTCTAACTGTGTGGCTGACCTACAAGTACTTGGATGCTAATCAGTGATCTCAGGTTGTCTTGGGTACTTTGCAATTTAGCCAACCCCCCACCAAAAGAGCTTCATAAAACTGTGCCTCTTGCACTGTTGCTCTTTTGAAGATGGTTGTGCTTTTATTTATTGGTTGTTGTACAAGTATACGTAGATGATGGGAGTTGGGCTTCCAGTGGGTTCAATTCCGGTCATGCCACTTGTCTGTGTCCTTGGACAAAACACTTCATCTGCACTGTCCCAGTCCACCTAGGTTGAGATGGGTACTGTCTTGGCTGGTCCTGTGACAGACTAGTGTCCTGTACAGGGTGTACCCTGCCTCGTGCCCTATGACTGCTGGGATAGGCTCCAGCTCCCCCCCCATGACCCTTAATTGGAGTTAAGCAGGTATAGAAAATGGATGGATGTCTTGGCTGGAGAAGTACAGGAATTTTAATACAGCAGAGCAAAGAACTGTTTCAACAAAATTATGGTTTTGTTTATGAAGTAGTTTTCAAAATAAAATGTTTTTTTTTCATGTTAGACTTAAAAAAAAGTTAACAATTATTTGTTGCACCAACAGAATGTTCACATGCACTTTAAAATCATTCAGAACACAAACAGCGATCGCGTCATCTCTGATGCATCGGGATTTGGGGTATTTTTTGCATCGCACTGGCTACGTTTCTGTCATAGTGGTTCAAGAAACTGGTTGGTTTTTCTAAAATTTATTGAATAAGCCAGTCCTTTTTTGCAAGTTTTTTAAATTAATTTATTTACTTTATTTGGCATTCAAGACATTACAATGTCCCTAATAAAAAAACTGATTAGCTGACCACACCTGACTGAGCTGATCTGAGGTTAGTTCAAGGAGAAATGGAAAATGTGCAGTACTTTGGGTCCCGAGGCCCTGGATTGGGAAACACTGCTCTAATTTTACACTTTGTAGTGCAGCAAAGACTCAACGTATTTACAGTCTGTCATTTATGGAAAGTCAGTAGGTTACAGTTTATTTTTATCCAATAAAATGTCTTTTTCCACAAGTGAATTTTTTTTGTTTTTGTCTTTCTGAGAGCCTCACATTTTTTTACACTCTATGCTTCATGATGCGTTAAAAAATCGTACATGCAATTCATATAGATTACTTTTTTATTGTCTGACAGCACTAATAAAAAAGGTATGTCTTTGTCTTTAACATATTTTTTGAAGTGCTGTCATAGTTTATTTTAGACCAAACATGAAAATTTTTAAAAATCTTTGCTGGTTTCCTTTTTTAAATTGATGGAATATTCCTGGACATTTACCATCAGAATTTTGCATATATGATGCCCGATAATGATGCATTTTTGTTTCACGGATTTTTCCATGGTGAGTCATTTTCTCATAAGTGTGACTTATTTGTACTTTTGTGAAGACATGTGATTACATAAACTCCACCCCTTCCATCCCCCAAAATACATGGGGGACATTTGGACAGACAAAACATTTGCAACTTTGACAAATCACAACAGTGGACATTGCAAAAGTTTGTCCAACAAGGATGATTAGTAATTTTAAAGCAATTTAAGAAGCATTTCTACCTTTCACAACAAAATCCTGTGCCATTAAAAATGCTTTTATTATGAAGGACATTCAGGAAGTTGTGAGGTGATGTGACGAGCAGGACGTGTTGCATTTTAAGTGAAAATGTCATTTTCTAGTACAGGTTGTTCCTAAACTGTTCACCAGGTTGTGACCATAATTAACTTTTTGAGTCAAACATTCCTTCCTCTCTCTTGTCCAACCTTCAGCCCAGAACTGCTCTGGTCTGAGGACGTGCAGGGACTGCCTGGAGAGGGCCGAGTGCGGTTGGTGTGGTGACCCCAGCAACACTGGGAGGGGCGTCTGCATGGAGGGCTCCTACCGAGGGCCCCTGAAGCTGAACAACCCCAAGACTGGATCCAGGGACCGTCAGAGACACAGGCTGAGAGACATGGACATGGTCCTGGACCAGAGTCTCTGCTCAGCAGACAGAGGTTACAGCTGGGCCTTCATCCAGTGCCCTGGTGAGTTCACAGCTAATTAGGATTTTTAAAAAGGACCTGGAAAGAATACAAGAGCATAACACACAAAAAGTGAGAACCAAATTTACTAATTCATTTTTTTAAATCACATTAAAAAAAAATCATACTGGAAACCCAAAGAATTTCAAAATTCACACAGAATTAAACCAAACTTCAAAAACAAGCTGTCCGGTTGACAAAGAAGCTCCAGAAAAGCAGATGATTTAAAACGTCAGTGATTATTAATGTGGTGCAGGTGTGAGCGGTTACACGACCGGTGAGGAGTTCAAGGGACGTGGGAGAAGTGAATACTGAAGCAGAATCCTCATTCTGGCATTCAGTCGATGGGACAAAACAGTGCATCAGTTCTTCTTCAGGATGATGGGTCGTGGTAATAACAGTAAGAGACAAGCATGCGCATTTATGTATCACTTAAATAATAATAAAGAAAAAAAAAAATCCAGCAGAAGGTAGAACAGTAAGGGTTAGTCCTCAAGGCCATCAAAGACCGCCCCATCCTGACAAAAACATATGGATCCACACAGTAATTGAAATGTATCTGTTTCCAGGTTAGGGTCAGTCTTGCCTTCTCAAATTAGGGTCTGCCACCGATTTCTAAACCTGATCATCATGCACTGATTGGCTCAGAGCGCCTGCATCATCATTTAAACCAGGGGTGCGCAACTTGTTCCAGAAAGGGCCAAGAGGGTGCATGTTTTTGTTGTATGGCTGGGGTGCCTGGCTGCCTTTTGTTTCTGTCTTCTGTTCTCTGTCTTTTGTTTTTCCTTCCAGGTGGCATGCATTCAGGACTGAGTGGCTGTGTGGCTGAGTTATTAGGACCTCACCCTGAACACCTGAAGCTTGTCATGTGCAGCTCGTCAGGACTCACAGCTGTGGTGCATCTTTATGGATTGGGGCATGGTTGCATTTAAGTCTGGAGTACACAGTGTGTATTTGCCAGAGACTCGACCTTGTGACCAGACGGGTGAGATCGTCGTCTAGAGAGCCATCTCATCATCATGGATGCAGAGACCGTACCAGGTTTGATGCCATGGTCTGTGAAAGAGGAGGGGGTGAGGTCTCACGCTTGTCAGCACACTTCCTGAGGTACTTTAGGTTTTGTGACTAACATGAGTACAGTCAGTAGATGTGGTGTCCCTCACACCTTATTATATTGAGCTGTTATGTTAGTCGTTTAATCAGCTTCCACTGCAGTGGAGAATTGAACTGGGTGTTCCGTGCCTGCAGGGTGGGAAGCTGATTGGTAATTAAGCCAGGAAGTGTTTGCTGTTTATGTACACCTTTGAGTGGTCTCTCTGTGTGTGGAGTGGTGGACTCACATGATGGTTTCTTCTTTCGCAGACTCGGTTGGTCGCGGCCACCTGGGGGGTGTCGGCGGGGTCCATGGGTCCGAACTGTTCTGGCTCCGGACCGTTTGTGCTGCTGGGAGCGCACCGTCTTTCCACCTCGCCAGACCGCGCACTTATTTGTTTGTAATTCAGCACTCACTGTTATGTTATTAAATTCTGTTATCCTTTGAACCGTGCTCTGCTTATTTTATACTGGGTCCTTCAAACGCTGGCCGGTCCTCCGCCCGCGTCCGACACATAACAGTTTTCTTTGCATCCACTGATTCAGGTTTAGGGTTAGGGCTGGTTCAGGTGACCCTGAACCATCCCTTAGTTATGCTGCTATAGACGTAGACTGCTGGGGGGTTCCCATGATGCATTGTTTCTTTCTCTTTTTGCTCTGTATGCACCACTCTGCATTTAATCATTAGTGATCGATCTCTGCTCCCCTCCACAGCATGTCTTTTTCCTGGTTCTCTCCCCTCAGCCCCAACCAGTCCCAGCAGAAGACTGCCCCTCCCTGAGCCTGGTTCTGCTGGAGGTTTCTTCCTGTTAAAAGGGAGTTTTTCCTTCCCACTGTAGCCAAGTGCTTGCTCACAGGGGGTCGTTTTGACCGTTGGGGTTTTACATAATTATTGTATGGCCTGCCTTACAATATAGAGCGCCTTGGGGCAACTGTTTGTTGTGATTTGGCGCTATATAAAAAAAATTGATTGATTGATTCCAACAGCTGATTTCACTGATTAATATCAATTTGAGCAGATGGAATCAGTTAATCAGTGAAATCAGCTGGTGGAATCAGTGGATGCAAAGAAAACCTGCACCCTCTTGGCCCTTTCTGCAAAAAGTTGCACACCCCTGGTTTAAACCTACTAGTTGCAAAAGCATGGTCGACTTGGCAGTGAAGATTAATTTGTCTGTTGAAACAGTAAGAATGAATGAATATCATATAACATCAACGAGAAATTGACGATTGCTTGTATTTATTGTTAAAAAAGAGAACTATTTTGGAACTGGGTCACTATTTCCTGTAGGCTGCAGTGCCCTCTGGTGGTTACAATCAAAATAATACTTTGTAACCAGTCTCACATACTGGGTGGTTCTAGGCTAGGGTTAGCTTTTCCTGGCTCCGCCCCTACAAATAAATCAAATCAAATCAATTTTATTTATATAGCGCCAAATCACAACAAACAGTTGCCCCAAGGCGCTTTATATTGTAAGGCAAGGCCATACAATAATTACAGAAAAACCCCAACGGTCAAAACGGTCCCCTGTGAGCAAGCACTTGGCAACAGTGGGAAGGAAAAACTCCCTTTTAACAGGAATAAACCTCCAGCAGAACCAGGCTCAGGGAGGGGCAGTCTTCTGCTGGGACTGGTTGGGGCTGAGGGAGAGAACCAGGAAAAAGACATGCTGTGGAGGGGAGCAGAGATCAATCACTAATGATTAAATGCAGAGTGGTGCATACAGAGCAAAAAGAGAAAGAAACACTCAGTGCATCATGGGAACCCCCCAGCAGTCTAAGTCTATAGCAGCATAACTAAGGGATGGTTCAGGGTCATCTGATCCAGCCCTAACTATAAGCTTTAGCAAAAAGGAAAGTTTTAAGCCTAATCTTAAAAGTAGAGAGGGTGTCTGTCTCCCTGATCCGAATTGGGAGCTGGTTCCACAGGAGAGGAGCCTGAAAGCTGAAGGCTCTGCCTCCCATTCTACTCTTACAAACCCTAGGAACTACAAGTAAGCCTGCAGTCTGAGAGCGAAGCGCTCTATTGGGGTGATATGGTACTATGAGGTCCCTAAGATAAGATGGGACCTGATTATTCAAAACCTTATAAGTAAGAAGAAGAATTTTAAATTCTATTCTAGAATTAACAGGAAGCCAATGAAGAGAGGCCAAATATGGGTGAGATATGCTCTCTCCTTCTAGTCCCTGTCTAGTCCCTAATAAATGTGCTGGACGATGTGTTGCTCCCCCTGTGACCTTTAATTGGCGTAAGCAGTTGAAGATGAGTGAGTGAGTGAGTGTTGGCCCCTGTTGTGGATGAGGTCCAACATTTTCACTAAATTTCTGAAGAATTTTTTTTCCCCCAAAAATCTTCTATATTAGCCATGTTGTATCTTGGCATTAAAAAGAAAGGTTTCACGTTTTCCTGACTCCTCTGCATTTTGCAAACCCACTCGGAATCTATGGTTTAGTCCACCTTTTGTTTTTATTTCCGTCTCGTATTCAGATTGTACGTTATCACGCTCTGCACACACATGAAGCTTGTGATGTTGGCGGAGACATCTCGAGTCTATCTTGTTGTCTTGTTGTGTGCTGTTGGTGTTATGTGTCGGACGCAGCTCGGAGAACCGACCAGCGTTTGAAGGACCCAGTATGAAATAAGCAGAGCACGGTACAAAGGCTAACTGAATTTAATACATAACAGTGATAATACAAAAAGATGCGGCCTGGCGTGGTGCGCTCCCAGCAGCGCTAACGGTCCGGAGCCAGAAGCTGTTTCGGACCCAAGGACCCCGCCGACACCCCCCAGGTGGCCGCAACAACCGAGTCTGTGAAAGAAGGAACCATTATGTGAGTCCACACTCTACACACAGAACACTTAAAGGTGTACAAACAGCAAACACTTCCTGGCTTGATTACTGATCAGCTTCCAACCTGCAGGCATGGAACATCCCGTTCACAAAACTCCACCGCAGTGGAAGCTGATACATGACTAACAAACAGCTCAATACAATAAGGTGTGAGGGACACCACATTTACTGACTGTATAAATGTTAGTCACAAAATCCAACGTACCTCAGGAAGTGTGCTGACGAGCGTGAGACCTCACCCCCTCCTCTTTCACAGACCGTGCATCAAACCTGGACGTTTCTCAGCATCCGCTGCTGATGAGATGGCTCCCAAGACGAAGATCTCACCCGTCTGGTCACAAGGTCGAGTCTCTGGCAAATACACACTGTGCACTCCAGTCTTAAATGCCAACATGCTCCAATCCATCCAGATGCACCTCAGCTGTGAGTCCTGACGAGTCGCAGGTGATCAGGGTGAGGTCCTGACAGCCTCAGCAACACAGCCACTCAGTCCCAAATGCACGCCACCTGGGAGGAAAACAAACAGACAAACAAACCGGCAGCCAGGCCCCCCCCAGCCATATAACAGTTGGGTGCCCTTTGCTACGCCGGCTTGGACCCTCTTGCTCGCTGTTGTGGTTCTTCCAGTCACAGTTTTACTTTGAGTCCATCGTGTTGATACCATACGGACACCGTGAGAGCACCTTCTACAGGAAACACCCATTCACAGGAAGTGTCACAATAAAACTTTGCTCTAGTGCCCCTTAAAAATAAATAAACAATAAACAAACTGGAGCACCTGTTGTGAAGGTGTCGTAGCACGGACCCACAACAGGGGGCGCAAATGAACGGACAATGACTAAACCAAAAGGTAACAATTTAATGTTGTGACGCTACACAACAAAAAGACACAGAAAATATGCACAGTCAATTAGCACCAGGTGACGTGTGGTTGGCTCGAAGATAGGAGACCCCCCCGACGAGAGAGAAGCCGTACTCCACACGGCTTCCACCACCAACGGTCTGAAGAACACCGGAGCCGCCAAGTCCCGAGTCCCCAGGTGGCCTCTGTTCCCGGCTGTCGACCCTGGCACTGCTGGCAGAAAGCAAAAACAGGATGTGTGAGTGTGAGTCCGCACACTCAGTAATACACAGTCCAACACTGATGGGAGGGAGCACCTCCACCTCCAATCATATACTCAAGCAGCTCCTGTCAGTCACTTATCTGGAGGGAGTGGGAGGCGAAGACGTCGCGGTTCCCACAACACGCCACTCCGACAAAACTGTCCCACAGGAATAAACGGCTGCAAACAGAGATCAAAACGTGGATTAATCCAAATACTGCAGAGAAGGATTACCTCAGGAATGGTAGTCGATTTCTCGGTGAGGAGGTGGAGTTGCAGTCCGGCTTTTATGGTGGTGATGATGATGAACGAGTGACAGCTGGGGCAGGGGATGAATGACAGCTGTCACTTCTTCTAGGTCTGGCGCCCTCTCGTGCTTGGAGTCCGCACTCCAAGCAGGGCGCCCTCTGGTGGTGGTGGGCCAGCAGTACCTCCTCTTCAGCGGCCCACACAACAGCACCGCGCTCATAGAGTGCAAACCTCCTCCAACGCTAGTTTCCAATTCCACAAATTTTTACCTTGCAAAAAATTTTCAAGGTCAATGTCTTGTTAGAAGTGACTTTTCATAGGCTGAAATACAATACAAAATATAGATCAAAAGGGCTTTTCAAAGTGAAAAACAAATATCTGCAATACGGACCAGATGTGGATCAAACTTAGTCTATTAATTGAGAGTGACAGTTTGCACCTCATTGTCACAAATGAGAGTGATTGAGGCACTTTTGATTGAGATATAAAGCAAAATGTACACCAGACGGGCTTTTCAAGATTAAAATTAAAATGTCCACAAAATCCACAATCCGGTTTAGATCCGGATCAAAATTTGTCAGGTGATAGTGAGTGCCAGTCTGCACCTCACCTTCAAATATGAGAGTGATTGGGGCACGTTTGATTAAGATATAATGTAAAATATACATTAAATGGGGCTTTCAATGTTAAATTTAAATGGCCACAAAATCCACAATCCGGATCAGATCCAGATCAAACTTTGTCAGCTGATAGTGAGTGCCAGTCTGCACCTCACCTTCAAATATGAGAGTGATTGGGGCACGTTTGATTAAGATATAATGTAAAATATACATTAAATGGGGCTTTCAATGTTAAATTTAAATGGCCACAAAATCTGTAATCTGGATCAGATTGGGATTAAAATTTGCCAGTCAGTAAAGGAAACCATCCTACATAATTCTGTAAAATATTAAAGAAATTTGATCTTTTTTGACAGAGTTATGAAGTTTTGAATATTCATTCAATGTTAAAGGATAGGGACCTTGAAAATTGAATCAGTTGACTGAGCGGTAAAGTCGACTGAGCAACTAATCTGGGAAATCTCAAACATTAGCAACATCCTGTTCTACAAAGTATCAACAGTAGAGCAAATAAATACTACTAGTACACAGTACTAATCAATAATAAATGTGTGTAGTTTAGTGATTTACCTGTTGAACAACCATCCTCTGGTTCATGCAGGTTGTTGCATGTTTTCTGCAGACGAAATGACAGACCTGTGCACGTGTGTGTGTGTGTGTGTGTGTGCGTGTGCTTCCTCCCAGCGTGTCAGTGCAACGGTCACAGCAGGTGTGTGAACACCAGCGTGTGTGAGTACTGTGGGAACCTAACAGCAGGGACACACTGCCAGAGCTGCATGCCCGGTTACTATGGCGACCCCACCAACGGAGGAAAATGCAATGGTGAGTGCAAAGGTCACAGGTGTTAGTATTTTGTTAGTGTGTGTTTTATCACCACAAATACAACACAGAATACACATAAAAAAACAAACAATTGTACACATCACAACACCCCCCACACACAATAATAATAATAATAATAATAATAAATACACAAAACAGCTGACACAATAACATTAATTCAACAGTATTCACATGATGGTGACCACAAGTACATGTGCACGTGTGTTGTAGCTGTAGAATTAAGAGTGATTTAAAGGGCACTTCTTTGAAAATCATAAAAAAAAAAAAAAAAAGTGTGGGGGGGGGGGTGATTTAATTTATGATTTCGTGGCATCGTCTTGCTGAGTTGTGATTATTCTTGGTGATGTGTGATGTGGGAGGGGAAAGGTGACCAACAACCAGCAAGATGACATCACAAATGCAACACTAAGTCCACCAGACTCCGCCCACAAACTCCCAAGATGCAGTCAGAATGATGTGTCAGCAGATATTTCTCAGCTTCAACGGCACCTGTTCTTCACAGTCATCGTCCGTATTGACTAAAGATGAAAACACGTAGCCCCCCCCCATTAGAGCATTCAATTAGCTATGGGAGTGTTGATCAACTGAATTAGACTCTCTAATAGGCCTGATTTTACTGTGAGGTAACACACACACACAGACACACACACACACAAATGTACTACAAAGTTGTACCTTGTGTTCACACTTGAAGAATAATAGAAAGAAATATCATTTATATTTTAAACCTCAGTTTTTTTTCCTGACAATAGTACAATTATTTTATTTTCCTTTGATGTGCTCTGTCCAAACGTGGTTTGGTGATCAGTTTGTTCAAAGTGGACGATGTCTTCAGCGTCATTTTAAAGACAGGATGTGGACAATGCCAGGACAAAATACCAAATGTCATCTGGATCACTTCAACCAACAGAGATTGTGCTTTTCATAAGGCAAGAATGATAAAATGATCAAAGATAAATTTTGTCAGACATTGCGATGGCCACCAAAATACTTAATGCTGAAACCCGAGCACAGCATGACCATCTGCTCCGCACTGCTGCGTCCCTGGCAGAAGTAAAAGAAATAAATTCCACTGCTGCTGTTTTGCAATAATGCTGTTTTTTTTTTTTTTTTGCTGTACATCCTGCAGTGTGCAGTGCTGCAGTAGACATGAACGGCCTGAAGGGGGCAGTGTTTAGAAGCTGTAAGTCCATCCTTTGATGTGTGTCAGCTGTTGAAGAAACAGCATCAGTGGCTCAGAGTCTCCACTCGACTTTCCATCATTTCCAGAGCGGCAGAGATTTGATTCCGGAATCAGCTGATGTGGGCTCTCGGTTTTTAGACCAATCCTAAGTTTGGTGTTTCTGTCGAGTCCCATCAGCACATCGTGCACGGTCCATGACAGACAGTCCTGTGTGATGAGTTTGTGGGGGGGGAGCTGTGACAGATGTGCGTCTCTCATTTCCTGACTCGCCTGGCGGTTTTCACACCGCTGATAGATGCTTGCTCGCCTCCGCTGCTGCACTTTCTCTGCTACCTTCTCTCCCCTTCCTGTCTGACTTTTTTCTTTTGCCCGCTTTCTCATCCTCTTGTTTTCTTTGCAGTTTATCTTCTTCCGTGTTCTATTTTCCACTTCTCATCCATTCCAAACATTATGGCTTGTGTTTTTCCTAGATATTTTCCTTCCATTTTCCTGTTTTCTCTTGTCCATTTCTTTATTTTTCTCCACTTTTCTTTTCTCATCTCATCTTTTGTTTTCTTTATTTCCATTTATTTTGCCTTTTTTGTTTCTCCTCCTCACCCCTGTTAATTTCAAAGTTTTTTTTTATCTCTACTTTTTTCATAAATCTTATGACATGTCTTCTATCTTGTAGCAGATCTTTTCTCATTTTCCATTTCTCTTTTCCTTATTCCTTTTATTCTATCCATCACCTCTCCTTTTCATTAACTTTACTTGCATTTCTTTGCATTTCTCCTCTGCTCTGCTGATTTTGTCTCCTTTCCTTTCAGAATCTCTTCTTTCTTTTATTTTCTCATTCACTTTCCTTTCCCTCATCTCTCCTCTGTTCATCCTTCTTTGTTTTCTCTTTTATTTTGTTTTTCCAGTTTTTTCATTTCTTCTCCCCACCCTTGTTTACTTTCTTTCCTTTGTCTAATTCCTTTTGCTTCATATATCTTTACTTATTTCCCTTTCAATATCTCTCTTTTCCTTACTTTTATTGCTCATCTATCATCTCTCATTTTATTTATTTTCATCTCCACTTTCCTTTCCTCATCTCTCCTTTGTTTATGTTCATGCTCCCTTTCCTGACTCATCCCACTTTCCCCTTTTATTTCCTTTCTTTTAGTCTCACACATACTTTCCTTCCTTATGTCAGTTTTCCTTTCCTTTCCTTTCCTTTCCTTGTCTTGCATACTTTTTCAAACAGCTTTCTTTTCCTTTTCCCGACCTCTCCTCTCCTCTCCTCTCCTTTCCTGACTTCTGTTTCCTTTCCTCTTTCCTCTCCTCTCCTGACTTCTGTTTCCTTTCCTCTTTCCTCTCCTGTTCTGGTTCAAATGGATTCACACACAGATTGTCTCTGATGACTACACACACTCATCTGTCCATCTGACTTTACCTCCTTGCACGTCTTTCCTCTCTCTCCTTTTTCTCTGGCTTACGGTTCACAGTAACTCACCCCGTCTTACGTTTCCATGTCTCTGCGTGTCCTTTCTGTCTGTCTCCGTAAATGGACTGAGTAGATTTACCTTGGAGTAAATGGCGGGGAGGCAATGATGTGTGGCTGATTAGTGTTCTGAGTGACGGATAGACGTCGTCGTCCCTTCATAAGGTTTGGAAGAGGATTGACACACTCGCCAGAGAGAGGACGGGTGAGGGCTGCAAACAGACAAACGAGTGAGAGGGGCAGAGAGAAGGAGAGAGAACTGTGTGTGGAGAGCGAGACAAGGTTAATACAGGAGAAAGGGACAGTTGCCCTTGGACAGATAGGCGGCAAAGAAGGAGAGGAGGGATAAATAGAGGAGGAAATGGAGGAGAGACAGAGGAGACGAGGTTCTGTCTGTCCTCCTTCCTTCTGACAGATGATTAACTAACCTTGTCCAAAGTGCACGCATTCACTGACCGTACCATTCACTTATCCGCGCTCAGACACTGAGTCAGGTGCACTCACGTCAACCTTCAGAGACACAGCCGCCATGATGCTGGATGCTCATTTAACCTTTGAACCCGGTAGAGCAGCACATGGATTTTCTGTTTTCGTGCACATCCTGAGACTCTTTGTTCTGTTTTGCAGTTCCTCTGTACATATGTCAATAAAGCTTTGAAATCTTGAATTATATGGGGGTGGAGTCCAGAATTGCCCAGCAAGGTCAAATTTACCAAAGATAAACCAGGGTCAAAGGTCATGCCTGTCTGTTGGGCAGCTCTTCTCAGGTCCTTGTCCTGATATTAGTCCACTGGGCCAAGTAGGATCTTGGTACCACTTACAATCCAGTCTCAGGGTACCGTCACCACAGTGGTGGGCACTGATAACCAAAAAATTAACTTCGATAACAGATAATAAGATAACTGAAAAGTTATCTTTGATAAAGACAAACCGATAAACTACCCAAAAATGTATTGGAAGTTACAGATAATCAATAAATTCCGGTGTTGTCTATGGGACATTTGCAGTTACCGAAGAGCTGAAATTGATTTTTAACACAATCGCTTTTGATAGCCTCAAAAGCGGTAAAAGACCTAAAGAATAAGCAAGAATGTTTGACCATGCTGCCCCCTGCAGGAAACAGGACAGACAAATCCTGAGAGCACCCACGAAATCAACTCTTTACTAATCATCATCATTTTTCTTTCAACATTCTGCTCCTGCTGGAAGCTCTTGTTTACAACAACACTCCCACAATAGAAGTACACCAAACGCAACCATAAGAACAGCTCCTTATCAATTTCAACACTCCGGTCCGGCGGAGGTCTTGAAAAATAAAGTCATACTAACTTATGGTTTTTTGAAAATACTGATAGAATAACTCCATTAATGTCAATTCTGTCATTTGTACAAACTTAAAATATAACATATCTTTTAATGTTGAATAAGGCACTAATTCTGAGGTTTTGTAACAAACACAGACCGCAAAGCATTCTGGGTAAAAGTGCTAAACAGTGATTGGTTCAGTAATCCATTATGTAAACCAACACGTTAATGTGACGTGTGTCGTGTGTTGGTTTAAAGACAAATGTGCTTTTGTAAAATATTCCATTTTTATTTGTAAAAACAGGCATTTTTACGGAGCCCTGGAAGTGTCATCGCAGTTGCATGTTTTAAAACTTTTATGATGTTGTAAAACGTGCACTCAATATTAGTAAGTAAGTAAATTTATTTATATAGTGCCTTTCACAGACATAAGGCCATGTACACACGTTGTCGGGTATTTGTAAAACTGAATATCTTGCCCTTTCAGTTTGGGGGAAAAACTTCATCCACACTACGTCGTTTAAAAAAAAATCCTTCCACATTGAACTGTATAAATGTGTTGTAATTAGTCTGCCAAACCTTTGGGTGGCGGTAGTGATTAAAATTCTATCCAATCAGGAGCCTTATTCTCTTGTCGTCACTTCCACAAAAACTAAAAACATGGCGCCAACCTCGTTCATGTGGACCGATAAGGAGTCGGAATTACTTCTAACCGTAGTTTTAGAATACAAAGTTAACATATATGCACACAAAAAGCACCTGGACAATGGACAATACCAACACTTTGAGAGCAGCGATGTACGCAGACGTTTAATACTGCCATGAACACTCCTGGCCAGTAGATGGCAGTAGCGGCCTTGAAAAAATGTCAAACAAAATTCCAGATAATCCGTGTCTGCTACATTTAAGATGCGTGGAATTTAACAAACGCAAATACACTAACGTCTATAAATCCAGAGAATATATTCACGAGAGTTTTAGGCACTAGAGTTTAATGCTGTTATCTGTGGACCCTGAACAGAGTGTCTGAAATGCATTTGTCCTGTCGTGAACGTCTGAGATTACCTTATGCTACCCATAATGCATTGCTGCCTGGCACAGCATGTGTTCACAAAACCTTAAAAATTAGCACATTACTTTAAAACGAAAACATATATCTGATATTTTCACTTCATAAACTTCAGACATGACAGTAATTTTAAATAACTTGTCTAAAATGGGTGGTTAAAATTTGAACCATAAGTTAAACATGTATGCCTCTGGATGACTTGGTGACATTGCAATTGTATTAGTATGGTGTTAAAGGAAATGACCTTTTTTTTGGTCACCAGTTCTCTTTTGCTTATAGATGATAGAACAACATGCTTATTAGGAGACTTTTAACAGGTAGGCCTCAACAGCTTTAACAGTTTTAAAAATGTTTTAAACATGTCAAACACCATTTCATTTTGTACAGAGGCCAAAGTTAAAATTGCACATTATTGAGTTAATCGAGTTTTAAAAGGAATAGTTTATACCATCTATCATGCTCAGTTATCACGTTATGGGCCAATATGTCTTATGTCATAGAATCCAATGGACGACGACTTTGTTTGACCTTTATTTAGACACCAAACATTCAGCACGTTCAAAACTATTCCATTTGTTAATCCTGTTAGCTCAACCAGTAGTATTAATCACTTTGTACAAAAGTTGGGGCAACTTTAACTTTTGACCCCGTCACAGTTGGTGTTTTTACCCCATAACTTCAGAACATTCAGTCATAAATAATCCAATCTACAACCCCTGGCACAAATTATGGAATCACCGGCCTTGGAGGATGTTCATTCAGTTGTTTAATTTTGTACAAAAAAAGCAGATCACAGACATGACACAAAACTAAAGTTATTTCAAATGGCAACTATCTGGCTTTAAGAAACACTATAAGAAATCAGGAAAAAAAAAATTGTGGCAGTCAGTAACGGTTACTTTTTTAGACCAAGCAGAGGGAAAAAAATATGGACTCACTCAATTCTGAGGAATAAATTATGGAATCACCCTGTAAATTTTCATCCCCAAAACTAACACCTGCATCAAATCAGATCTGCTTGTTAGTCTACATCTAAAAAGGAGTGATCACACCTTGGAGAGCTGTTGCACCAAGTGGACTGACATGAATCATGGCTCCAACACGAGAGATGTCAATTGAAACAAAGGAGAGGATTATCAAACTCTTAAAAGAGGGTAAATCATCACGCAATGTTGCAAAAGATGTTGGTTGTTCACAGTCAGCTGTGTCTAAACTCTGGACCAAATACAAACAACATGGGAAGGTTGTTAAAGGCAAACATACTGGTAGACCAAGGAAGACATCAAAGCGTCAAGACAGAAAACTTAAAGCAATATGTCTCAAAAATCGAAAATGCACAACAAAACAAATGAGGAACGAATGGGAGGAAACTGGAGTCAACGTCTGTGACCGAACTGTAAGAAACCGCCTAAAGGAAATGGGATTTACATACAGAAAAGCTAAACGAAAGCCATCATTAACACCTAAACAGAAAAAAACAAGGTTACAATGGGCTAAGGAAAAGCAATCGTGGATGTGGATGACTGGATGAAAGTCATATTCAGTGATGAATCTTGAATCTGCATTGGGCAAGGTGATGATGCTGGAACTTTTGTTTGGTGCCGTTCCAATGAGATTTATAAAGATGACTGCCTGAAGAGAACATGTAAATTTCCACAGTCATTGATGATATGGGGCTGCATGTCAGGTAAAGGCACTGGGGAGATGGCTGTCATTACATCATCAATAAATGCACAAGTTTACGTTGATATTTTGGACACTTTTCTTATCCCATCAATTGAAAGGATGTTTGGGGATGATGAAATCATTTTTCAAGATGATAATGCATCTTGCCATAGAGCAAAAACTGTGAAAACATTCCTTGCAAAAAGACACGTATGGTCAATGTCATGGCCTGCAAATAGTCCGGATCTTAATCCAATTGAAAATCTTTGGTGGAAGTTGAAGAAAATGGTCCATGACAAGGCTCCAACCTGCAAAACTGATCTGGCAACAGCAATCAGAGAAAGTTGGAGCCAGATTGATGAAGAGTACTGATGAAGAGTACTGTTTGTCACTCATTAAGTCCATGCCTCAGAGACTGCAAGCTGTTATAAAAGCCAGAGGTGGTGCAACAAAATACTAGTGATGTGCTGGACGTTCTTTTGTTTTTCATGATTCCATAATTTTTTCCTCAGAATTGAGTGATTCCATATTTTTTTCCCTCTGCTTGGTCTAAAAAAGTAACCGTTACTGACTGCCACAATTTTTTTTCCTGATTTCTTATAGTGTTTCTTAAAGCCAGAAAGTTGCCATTTGAAATGACTTTAGTTTTGTGTCATGTCTGTGATCTGCTTTTTTTCTACAAAATTAAACAACTGAATGAACATCCTCCGAGGCCGGTGATTCCATAATTTTTGCCAGGGGTTGTATACCTTTTTGGATTCTTGATTGGACAGATAATGTGGCATCTGTTTCAATATGATTGGACCAGTTTTTTTTATTTTGACCCCTGTGTAATTCTTCATTTACCCTGACCTGGCTATAGCTATCACCCTGGGATGGCCACAGATCATTCCACAGAGCTGGGACGCGGTGGGAAAAGGCTCTGTAACCCGCTGACTTCTTATTCAGCGTAGGGACTCACAGTCGGCCCGCACCCTGTGAATGCAGGGCCCAAGTCGGTACATAGGGCTCAACCGGGCTGGCCAGGTAGGGGGTGCCAGTACGTGAACAATTTTATAGGCCAATAATAAAACTTTAAAATCCAATCTCAAAGAGACCGGAAGCCAGTGAAGGGACGCCAGAACCGGCGTAATGTGGTCAAAGCTTCTCCTTTGTGTCAGAAGTCTGGCAGCAGCATTTTGAACCAGTATTTCTATCAAACTTGGTGTGACAGTGAAGGTTGACACCAAAATTACTGTTAATTTTTTTTTTTTTTTTTGCGAAAGTCAATGAAAGAAGCAACTTTTGACTGATTGTATTTTCCTTCTTTTGGTCACGCCCCAAAGCAGTGACTACTTCAAGTCATAGTTGACTTTTTGTGTGGATTTAAATGTAAGTGATGCTCCCGACGTGACTTTATTGTTTCATAAAATATTACGCATCTCTGAGTCCTGTCAGCAGCACCCTGATCACACGGCCCGTTACCTTCCTGCCCTCCGACTCGTCTCCCAGGAGAAGCTTCCGTTTGCATTGTCTCATCTCGTACTTGTTATCTTTTGCTACATCCTTCGGCGTGTAATGCTCCTCTGCCATCGACGCCTCCGCTCAACACTTTTATTGCTTCAATAAATTTTGCATGATTCACATCAGCAGCTCTGTGTCTCCATCGCTCTCTAATACGCTCACGCTGCACCGCCTCTCTTGTTCTCTGTCCCTGTGAGGACTGTCATTTTGGTCATGTCAACTGTCATCAAAAAAGAAGACAGTTTGAGCTTGAGGATCTTTTATTGTGTTTGTGATTCAGGCTGATATGTTCTACAAAAGAACGCTGGGTGTAAATTATGGAGGATTATTTTTATCTTTTCCTGTAGGGGCGGGGCTATGATCAGAAGGGGGTGGGGGTTGCTGTGGTTTAGTGGTTAGTACTGTTGCCTCACAGCAAGAAGGTTGTGGGATCGCGTCCCACCTGGTTCTTTCTGTGTGGAGTTTGCATGTTCTTCCCGTGTAGCTGGAATAGGCTCCAGCCCCCCGTGACCCTTAATTAGAGTAATAAGTGGGTTTCGAAAATGAATGAGTGAATGCATACAGTGTCTCATGTGGTTGGGCAGTTGAGCCACCCTCATCCTCTCTGAAGATATTGAAACTGAAATCATAACTGATACAAAACTTCTTGGTGTTGTTTTTGATGATAAACTGAGCTGGAAAACATTAATTTTGTTAAATCTAAAATGTCAAAAGCCATTGAAATTTTGCATAAAGCACAAGATTTCATCTCCCAACACTCGTTCATTCATTTCTCCTTCCATTTATGACCTACTGTTTTGAGGGTTGGGGAAATACATAAAACTAATACTAATCCAGTATTTTTGTTGCAAAAGAAAGCTATAAGAATCATCTGTAACAAATCATATTGTGAGCCAATGAATCCATTGTTTGCTTGTTTACATACTCTAAAATTTTGGGACTTGGTTGATTATATCACAATACAAATTATGTATAAAATTAAAAATAAACTGCTGCTGTGTCCAGGATCTGTTTAAACTGAGGAACTCCAGTTATAATTTGAGAGGAATTTTATTTTATGACAAATTAAGGATCCACACTACTGCAAAAAGTCATTGTGTTTCTGTTAGAGGTGTTAACATCTGGAATAACTTTCCTGACAATACTTGGTACTTTGGTAGGCTTTAAAAAGCATTACAAGAATAATAAAATTGCTTGCTGTATTTTGAAGAGACTTAGGTTTATTGATTTGTTACTGCTTTCGGGATTGTATGTTGTGCGCCAGTGTTTGTCTGGTTGTATTTTATAAATTGAGTTTTGGGTGTATGAGTTTTGGGTGTGTGTACATGTAGGTATCTATATATATATATATATATATATATATATATATATTTATGAAATTGTGTTTATGTGTGCATGCATGTATATACGTGTATGTATTTCTAATTTTATAGTATACGGGGTGGGTATTTATAAGCTTTGCTTCTGCCCTCACCCTTTCGGCCACACGGGATCACTGTAGAGTTGCTTTGTTATGAGTTTTTTTTTTTTGTTATTGTTGAACTGTGTGCCAAATAAATTCATTCATTCATTCATTCACGATGTGGTGGTAGCAGTACTTTGAGGAGAGAGGATCACTCATCCTGCCTGAGGAGGAATAGTGCCTCTTTGGCCCTGTCTTGATTTTGACATGCCTCTCTGAGCACAGTATGACTGCTGGAGGTTTGAGTAAATTTGTTTTCAGCTCAGGAGCTCGTTGTTGATTGTTGTCCCTGCAAGAAACAGGCGATGTAGCAGCGGCATCCAGAGACGGGGACAGACAGCGGGGTTGTTCGTGTGATGGATCAGACTAAAGCAGCTGCTCTCGCAGCTTCAGAAGCAGCAGCGTTTGGATGCTGCCTGCAGAGTCGGTCCATTCAGATGCTGCCAAATCCACTCAGTTACTGCCTCAACTGTGCGTGTCTGTGTGTGTGTCTTTGTACCTGTGGAGGCCTGTGGCAGAATTGCAAACTACCCAGCATTCTCAGCGGGATGCAGTCATCTTCCTTGTGGCGATTCTATTCCTGGTGCCTACCTGGTCAACACAACCATACATTAGCACACACACACACACACACACACACACACACACACACACACACACACACACACCACACACACACACACACACACACACACACACACACACACACACACACACACACACACACACACACACACACACACACACACAGTGCTGTAAATATGGTTTTTAATGCTCTTTGGATGCTTTTTGATCTCCACTCAGAACAAATTATGTTTCTGAAGCAGCTGTCACTCATGTAATCTGGATTAAGAAGGTTCCTTTGACTCAATGTGCTTTTGTTTAGGGTTTGTAGCGAACATACAGATTGTACAGCATGACTTTCTGGAGTCCCACATGAAGATGCACACTGAGAAACCATCATTCTGTACAACATGATGAGCCTGATTGAAAAAAAGGGTGAAATCCACAAAACTCCAGGTTGCACTTGTATGTGTATTTCTATGAATCACCTACTTTAAAGCTACAGTGTGCAGGATTTAAGGGTGTTTATTAGCACAAGGGGAATGGAGCATTCAGAACCATCTGCTCATTAGTGTATAATTAGCTGCAACATTGAATTCATAATCTTAGCATGAGCTTTTCATATCCATTTGGGAGTGGGCTCATCTTGTGGAGGCGGCCATGTTGCACCACCATGTTTACACAGGAGGCTGACAGCGACATACTTACTCCACCGTTTCCATTTTGCAGTGCAGCCAGAAGAAGAAGAAAAAAAATAATTGGAGTCAGGTTTGTGGTCATGTCCAACACCAGCCTGTACTCAATGTTCTTGAAACAGAGCAGTATCTCCCCCTGGTGGGCATTTACCATTAATTAAGTTCACAAAGAGTTCTAGTGTTAAAGAAAATCCTAATCGTAGTTTCCATTAGCACCTTTGCCTTTAGCATATGCAGTCATACTAACAACAGTTCATTGTAATCATTAATATCAGATACTGCATATGTTAACACTAATTGCTAATTTGTGACACCATACTTTTACTTGAATGCTACAGTGTGTAGTATTTATTGGGGTTTATTAGCATAAATGGAATATGCCACATAGCCTTAGTGAAACGGGAAAGTGTGGACAAACTGATTCAGAAAGTTTTTCATCCAGGTTTCATCCTTAAAAGAGCAGGTTTGACAATCAAATCAGTCCAGGTTCAGCTCTTGTTCAAATAAGATAAATCTTAAAGGGATTATATTGTTTAAAAAAAGTAATGCAATCCCACTCAAAAAATGTTGAAAAAACTTTCATTTTTGAAGAATAGCGCAAATGCGACATCTATCAATGTGTTTTTAACCTTTTCAACGGTATTTATGACCTTCGCATAACATAAAATGACATGAAATATAACAGAAATATGAAATATGCATCATATTTAAGTTAAACTGCCACAAGCTGTTTCTTTTACAGTAGATTACAAAACATTACAAATCTTGAATTACTTTGATTTATTCTGTCCTTCAGTTGGAGCTAATGGCCCCTGACGTCAGGCACTGATTGGCTGTTAGCTCCTGTCACTCTCTTAAAATATGAATCACTGCTTTCTGGTTTGTAACAAAGTCCCTCCCACAGCATGCCTTGATTTGTTAGAGACGTTCAGCCTGTTAGTGCTGAAGTCTGCTGTCTCACAGAAGATAGCAGTGTGCAGACTGGAGATGTGTCGGCTGTATTGATTTATTTATTCAACTTCATAATAATGTTATTTGTAGCTCCTTGCACTTTTTGTGTGAAAGTCACGTTGAAAAGTTCTGTGAATTTAACGTATGCTCTAATACATTTTAAAGAAAGTTTATGTTGAGTGTGTTATACTAAATTTTGACACCTTTTTGACACTTTTTACTGCAGCAAATATCGGCCTCAATTATCGGTATTGGCTTCCAAAGCTTGTCGATAATCGGTATCAGCCCTTAAAAATCCATATTGGTTGACCCCTAATTTATTTTCATAGTCTTAGCTATATGGGAGTGCGCCCCCTCATGGCGGATTGTATTTTGCACACATTGATACAGCCTAACAGGAACATGCTTACTCCAACTTTTGCATTTTGCAGTGCAGCCAGAAGAAGAAGAAGAAAAGAAGAAGCTGTCACTGTCTATTGGTTGCTAGTGCAGGCTAACAAGTTTGGGAATAATAATTTTTTGTGAAATAGAGAATAATACATTTTCCTTAGAGAGAAGGCAAGGAAGCCTGAATCCCCATAGCCAAAAATGTAAAGGGAAACAAAGCCTTGACAGGTGACTGGCAGATTGCAGTCTGCACCCTAACCGCTAGAGGGTAGTAGATCCTGCACACTGTAGCTTTAAGAACTGTGAATTAAAGGTTGATTCTCTAACAAGTGTTCTGCTGAGAGAAGGAAATGATATTAAATGTAATTTTTCATACTCGTTTAACAGCTCTGATCTTGTTTCTGTATCATTACCAATGTTTCACCTGTAAGTTGTAAGTTGCATAAAATTCTGTTTGTAACATTGTAACAAAAAAACAAAACAAAAAAAAACTTCCTTGGTTGAAATACGAGGGCTGTCAATAAAGTAACGGTCCTTTTTATTTTTTTCAAAAACTATATGGATTTCATTCATATGTTTTTACGTCAGACATGCTTGAACCCTCGTGTGCATGCGTGAGTTTTTCCACGCCTGTCCGTGACGTCATTCGCCTGTGAGCACTCCTTGTGGGAGGAGTTGTCCAGCCCCTCGTCGGAATTCCTTTGTCTGAGAAGTTGCTGAGAGACTGGCGCGTTGTTTGATCAAAATTTTTTCTAAACCTGTGAGACACATCGAAGTGGACACGGTTCGAAAAATTAAGCTGGTTTTCAGTGAAAATTTTAACGGCTGATGAGAGATTTTGAGGTGATACTGTCGCTTTAAGGACTTTTCACGGTGCGAGACGTCGCTCAGCGCTCTCAGGCGCCGTCATCAGCCTGTTCAAGCTGAAAACCTCCACATTTCAGGCTCTATTGATCCAGGACGTCGTGAGAGAACAGAGAAGTTTCAGAAGAAGTCGGTTTCAGCATTTTATCCGGATATTCCACTGTTAAAGGAGATTTTTTTTAATGAAAGACGTGCGGACGGGTCCGCGCGTCGGGACGCAGCCGACGCGGTGCGGCGGCACAGGAAAAACACCTCCGTTGAAAGCCTTAAGGACAAGTTGGAACATGTCCTGCCTGTTAAACAATTTCTCATATACTCACTCCATTGAAAGCCATCAAAAGCCGCCTGGATTTTACAAATGGTTATCAACACGGAGGTGTTTTTCCTGTGCCGCCGCACCGCGTCGGCTGCGTCCCGACGCGCGGATCCGTCTGCACATCTTTCATTAAAAAAAATCTCCTTTAACAGTGGAATATCCGGATAAAATGCTGAAACCGACTTCTTCTGAAACTTCTCTGTTCTCTCACGACGTCCTGGATCAATAGAGCCTGAAATGTGGAGGTTTTCAGCTTGAACAGGCTGATGACGCTGCCTGAGAGCGCTGCACGACGTCTCCCACCGTGAAAAGTCCTTAAAGCGACAGTATCACCTCAAAATCTCTCATCAGCCGTTAAAATTTTCACTGAAAACCAGCTTAATTTTTCGAACCGTGTCCACTTCGATGTGTCTCACAGGTTTAGAAAAAATTTTGATCAAACAACGCGCCAGTCTCTCAGCAACTTCTCAGACAAAGGAATTCCGACGAGGGGCTGGACGACTCCTCCCACAAGGAGTGCTCACAGGCGAATGACGTCACCGACAGGCGTGGAAAAACTCACGCATGCGCACGAGGGTTCAAGCATGTCTGAAGTAAAAACATATGAATGAAATCCATATAGTTTTTGAAAAAAATAAAAAGGACTGTTACTTTATTGACAGCCCTCGTAAAAGGACAAAAAATGACCTTGTTAGATAGTATTTTTAATAACAAGTGAGTTTTCGTGAAGCTGTTGGCTCTAAGGGTGGGCTCCCTCCACGAGTCGACTCGCGTTCAAACATTCGTTCACACACTCGTTCACACACACGTAGCCACCTGAGAAATTATGCTGCTTTCAAGAGCTTGCACACGTCGTGGGAAATGTGATTTTGTATCACATCAGCTGTTTTGCAGAGATCATGTTTTGACTGTGGTTTGTTTGCGTGTTGTCAGCACATGTGGTGCATGATGTACTCTCTCTCTCTCTCTCTCTCCATTTCTCTCTCCATTACTCTATCTCCACTCTCTCTTTCTCCCTCTCTCTCATTTAATTTCATTTCAATGGACATGAGAAACATATATTTACATTGTGAAAGCAAGTGTTACATAGAGCAAAAAATAAAAATACAAATTTCTCTCTCTCTCTCTCTGTCTCTCTCTTTGTCTCCACTCTCTAGCTCTCAGAGTGTGTCTCATTTGAATATGATCATGTTTGCAGTCTGATTGGATGAGCCGAGTGATTTTATTTTTTATTTTTCCCAGCAACGACCTGGAGCTGACACAATTCTTTGTACGATGAAAACACAGACAAAGCGCACACTGAGTATATCTGATATTTAATGCAGTTATTCAGTCAGCCAATCACATGGTGACGGCTCTGTTTGTGAAATCATGCAGGTGTGATAAAAAACATTTATTTTGTGTTTTGACCAAACATGACAGAAATGTGACCGTAAAAAAATGTGGTTTTTGAGAGATGGATTGAAATATTTTGCCGATCAGTATGCTAAGATCACCCCGCGACCCTTGATTGGACTAAGCAGTTGAAGATGAGTGTGTGTGTGTGTGTGTGTGTGTGTGTGTGCTTAGATCATGCATCTAGGTTTCTTGTCTTTCTTGTCTTCTGTAGCATGGCCCAAGCAGAGGGTCACCCCTTTGAGTCTGGTCTGCTTGAGGTTTCTTCCTCAGAGGGAGTTTTTCCTTACCACTGTTGCTCTGGGGGTTGGTAATGTTAGACCTTACTTGTGTGAAGCGCCTTGAGGCAACTTTGTTGTGATTTGGCGCTATATAAATGAAAATAAATTGAAATTGAAAATTGTCTTATATACGGGTGTCCCAAAAAATATGCAACATTTTATCAGCAAAGAAATGGTCAAAGCATATGTCTAGGAAATAAATTTGACTGGATAGAAAGCTGAAAGGTTGAAGTGTTTCATACCAGTGTCAATACGGGCCCTGCATTGCATAAGGTCGCTGCACCTGTTTGACACTCTTGGTCTGGTGCCAAAACTCAATAATTTTTGTTCACTGTAGTATTGTTAATCTTGGCATTTTCCTGAGTCTTGCTTGGCATCAACATAAACTTCAGGGTCTCTGCAAGTAAAAAAGAAACATAAGTGATTAAGTTTGTAGTGAGTGTTTTAAATGTTGTATATTTTTTGGGACACACTATATATATATATATATATATATATATATATATATATATATATATGAAACAAAAACCTGGACCTATGTCCTTTACCAAGCTACTTCAAAATCTAATCACCTCTTGATATCATCCAAGTAATGCTCCCACCAAGTTTGGGGAAATATCTCAAACCATTTGATTGACTTATCTTGTCCACAGTCATACACATGCCGGTGAAGTCAGTACCCTGCTATCACCGCTTCACTGACGTGTCTTTGATTAGAATTTTTTTTACTTCCTTGGGCTCCCATTATGATCTTGGCTTTTGTAAAAATTAATCTGTGAATACATGAACTCTCGTGTCCTTTGTGGGCTTTTGTTGTTTTCTACTAAATCAATACTGGTCGAGCGACACGTTGGCAGTTGGCACACGCACACTTGTGATTTGTTTAATACCTGAAGTATAAAAGCAAGAACAGGTGTCCCGATGAGATGTTATTCCTAACCATTTCTCTTGACCCAGATTTTCACCTATTGATCTGTGTATATTACCTGATCGCTCATTGGCCCACACACTCGGTACAATCCGCTGAAGCAAAGTGGCAGCCATCTTACCACTCCCAACTTATGCGAACGGTGCATAGACAGCTTTTTAGAATGTCAACAATTTCAAGAAATAACTGAGCTGATTCTCTCATTTACTTATTTTTGTTCTTCGGATAATGTAAGATTGATCCCTCCTAATGTATGCCTGCCATGATTTGATTTATTTTCTTTCTTTCTTTTATTACTTTGACACTTTCTTCCCTCTATTCTCACTTACTCATATCTCACAGGGACAAATACTCAATTCTAAAATTGATCATTCCTTAATCAAAGTTTATACAAGTTTTGTGGAATCACCAGCATATTATTATTATTATTATCTTTGCCTATATGCTGTAAAAAGGGAGAGAATTCTTCAAATTATTGTTCATTACTTCCCATTTCAGTCATACTCACAGGTGAAATGTTCGTCCACAGCCTTTGATCTGGCGATTTGTGCAGGTTATAGCTGCACATGAAGGTATTTATTAACAAAATTACAAAGAATAAAGTTGCGTGCACCTCATTAAAGATCAATAGAAAAGAGGGTTCAGGAGTGGGACATGGGAGTGTCCCGCTCAAAAATATTAGCCAATGAGCGATCCGGTAATATATAGCCATCCATGGTGGGGACACATATATCGACACACCCACACACCTCGACAGAACACCAGCATCTTTGCAGACTTCATTATCCCCAGAACCTTTAGGTTGAAGTTTTCCGCTCATTGTGATGAGTTCCAGTAATTTGAGGTTGTGGATTTAAGTGGTATTTGTTTGTTTTGTTTTTTTTTACACTTGCCGCCTCCGCTGTCATTGTTTGTGTTTTAGACTTTTAAAAATGTCAGTTTGACTTTCGACCTTCTGATATTTAAACCACATGCTGTGCTACCTTGTTCCAAATCCAAATATTTAAAGCACCTTGTTGTTTGGGGGAGACGTCAAAGCGAGAAGGAGATCGGGTTGTTTTTGCGTCGGCGCCTCGGCTTCACCTTGACCCGGCTGCCCCGCTGTCTGATCAGAGGCCCTGCCTCCAAACGCAGAGAATAAGAACAAAGCTCAAAGTCACTTGAGACGTTTGCAGGCACACGTCGGAGCTTCAGGGTGTGCAGAGGACTTTTTGTGATTTAGTGTCTAATTTAGCTTGGCTCATCCGGTTACATCGTCTTCTGCTTTAACCAAACAATTAAGAGATTGAACTCATCAAAAAAATAAGAAGCTCTAATCAAAAGCTCACTACCTTCTGTAAATAGCTTCCAAAAACCAAAATTCCCACCACTCAGGATCTTCCCGTCTGCACTCCAGAAGCTTCCAAAGGGAGACTTGATTTTATTTTGAATATTTGTTTTGAGAAGTTGTATTAGGTAGATTTTAGCAAACCCTATCAAGGTGTGGATGAATCTGCTTTTAACTTATTTAATAAAATGTCCATTCAGAAGTTTTCTGTCTTTGCCACACAAGTCCAAAAGCAGGACAGAATTATCCAGATCAGAAAGGACCCAAATGAAAACCACAGCCCAAAAATCAAACAGAACCAAAGTCCCTCTGGATAAATAGGAAAAAATAAATCTGCTCGAGACACCCGGGACAGCCGGCGCCACAGCAGACCTGACAGACAGTTATAAAGTCTTCATGTAGAACCCAGTCCAGGCTACCCAGAGAGGATGAGGATTAGCCAACCAACACAACACAACATCAGGAAATCAAAGTCTGAAGAGGTGTGAGCGTGAGTGTTAGCTTTTTGTGTCCTTCAGGATGCTAAGGCGACCTTGTGCTTTCCTTCACCAAAGCTAACATTACCCCAACTGTGCTACTGTGAAGTAATTACTAACTTATATCTTCATCTTGTTGGTCTAAAGTTTGCATTTCCCGTCAGTGTGGTAAGCTAACATCAGCGTCTCTTGTCATTCAGGGAGCTAAGGTTGCTAACTTTAGCCTTACTGTTCTGCTGATTATAAAGCTAAATTTAGCAACATTAACTTTTGTAGCTAAAGTGCAGCCTCTTATTTTGACAAGCTAACATTAGCAGGGTTTTTTTGTCCTGTGTTCTTTAGGATTAATGTTGCTTTTTCTACATGGTTGAGAAGATAGTTTTTTTTATAATGATACTTATTTTGCTAACATTACTTCTTACTGGCCTGTATTCAGCGCCACCTACTGTTGTGGATGAATAGGAAATGGAAAAGTTTAGACTCTGAATATGATATGATCATGATTAACACATATATTGCAAATAAAAAATAATCCTTTTATATTCAGAACAAACCTGTAATATTTCTGGTGGTGTGAAGATGATGAATCTGATTCTGGTTAGTATATATTTGCACTTAATAAGTGTCTCGCCGAGCTTTTCTGACACTAAAAATTAAGCTGGATACAAATACCTGGAACAAACATTCAGTCTGGATAATGTTTCAACTGCTGATGTTTTTTGCCCTTTTTTTGTATCTGTTGCCCGTCAGAAGGAAAGACAGTGATCCATCACTTGAGACCTATTAATGGAGACTTGGTTTAAGCGAACTGTGTTTTTCATGAAAATACTTGATTTGCCCTTTTTGTTCTTTTTTTCTCGTCCATCTGTTGTTCACATCCTTGTTCCTCTCGTCCCTCCTTCGACCTCTGCACTCTTTTCTCAGCCTTTCTTCACTCCTCCTTCCTCCTCCTTCTTCTCCCTCGTCTTCTGCCCACATTTGCGCAACATGAACATGATTTAAAATTCTAAAGGATTGCTGTGTTTGGATGCACTTTTAAGCAGCTGCAGGTTGAGACAACAACAAATTTGATTTGGTGATTGCACACTTGTGTTGTTTATGTACCTTTGTAGTTTTAAATCTTCTTCTTCGTCTCATCTTTTTGTCAAACTTTTGCTTCCTCTGCAGTCTGCAAGTGTAACAGCCATGCCAACGTGTGCCATGTCAACACCGGCAAGTGCTTCTGCACCACCAAAGGAGTCAAGGGAGACCAGTGTCAGCTGTGAGTATGGGCAGGTCTGAAGACCACCTGTGGACCTCAACATTGGGCTGAGGACCCTCAGCTCAGTATAACACTCAGAGTACTAAATATCACCACAGTCCATCCATCCATCCATCCATCCATCCAGGTCAGGG
The DNA here is from genome assembly GCF_902500255.1 of Thalassophryne amazonica. Lineage (NCBI taxonomy): Eukaryota > Metazoa > Chordata > Actinopteri > Batrachoidiformes > Batrachoididae > Thalassophryne > Thalassophryne amazonica. The sequence continues at coordinate 8,900,100 of NC_047115.1, read as the reverse complement.
GTCTTCAACTCCAATCTTCAAGTGCTGGTATCCTGCAACTTTTAGATGTGTCTCTGCTTCAACACACCTGAGTCAATTAATGAGGTCATTAGCAGCACTCAGGAGAACTTGACTGCATACTGAGGAGGTAATTCAGCCATTTGATTCAGGTGTGTTGGACCAAGAACTGTCTAATCGTTGCAGGACACCGGCCCTCCAGGACTGGAGTTGAAGACCCCTGCTCTAGGTACTGTGGGATGTTGAGTTGTCCCAGTGACAGATTGGATCCTTTCATTCCAACATGTTCTGAGTCTTCTCAGAGGTCTCCTTCTGTTTGGACATGCCTGAGAAATCTCTACAGGACAGGTTTTCTAGAGGCATCTTCATCAGATGGCTGAACCACCTCCACTGGATCCTTGTAAAGTCCTGAGGCACGTTGGTTCCAGTACCTCTCATCTGATTCTGGATATAAACACAGACACCAGCAGGCCTCAGGAGTTACTTCTGCTACTATTTCAGTTCATTATTCCCTCCCCCCTCCAAGAATGAAATACAGGGGGCTATAGTGATATCCATTTTCAATTGTTAGCACAGTATCCCAAGAACCCGTTGACCAATTTCATTCTTATTTAGCATAAGGGTGCACTTTGGTGATCCCCAACACCAGTCGATTACGGTGACCTTGGGTTCAATTTTAAGGTCACAGTGAGATGTTAAAGACATCGTCATTGCCACCCTTGTTAGTGTGATATCTCAAGAACCCATTGACCAATTTTATTGATATTTAGCATGAGAATGTACTTGGGTGATCTTTGTATTTCTGATTTGTGGGGACAGGGGAACATATCATCTCCTGATGGCTCTTGTCTGTCTGTAGCAGACAAGTATTAAATAAAACATAAAGCAATATTTTGCAGCAGGCTGAAGCCATCAGAACTGTATATAGGATTGTGATGAAAGTGTTGAACATGTAGAGACATACACTTATCTCTGCAGTGACGTTCATGTCTCCACGCACTTGGCTTTTGACATCCAGAGACACCTGGGAAGAGCTTATGGAGTCATGGGGTCTCTGGACAAAGGCGTTTGGGGAAGCAGATATCTTTACAGGGGAATGAAGGTCCACGTTTTTTGGGTCCTGGTGCTTCCTGGTTTACTGTGTGGTTGAGAGACTTGGACACTAACCAGTGACCTAAAGTGATGACTGGATGCCTGTAGTTCTCGATCATTTCAGACGATGCTTTGGTACTGTTGGAATGACCTTGTATCAAACTAGCGGTTACTAAGAGACGAACATGAGGAGCATAAGTTGCATTCTGAAGGAGTGTCATCTTCGACATTTTGGCCATGTGGCACGTTTCTCTGTGCACGATCCAGCACATAGGTGTCTGAGTGTTGAGGGCCCCAGCGGATGGAGAAGGCCACGTTTCACCTGGCTGTGGCAGATAGATTGATAGTTTTGATAGGTGTGAATGGATCGGTTCTCTGCCTGAATGGTTGCCATCCAAAACCCAAGGGGGTTCCATGGTATTGTGTATGTAGCGAGGCACGGTGTGCTCCCAGACCTGACTGCTCAAACCAACAAAAGCTTGACGTGTGCAAGTCCCTCTCTCTCTCCCCCTCCCTCGTTCTCTCTCTCCGTCTCTTTCTCATGATACGGCTGTTTGTTTGAGTCCCGTCAGAATGGCATTCCATGCAGCGGGCCATTTGTGATTTTGACTATGAACGAGTAATTTCCCTCTGGTTTTGGATGTGAAGCCTCTGCAGGTTAAAAAAGGTGTGTGCATGTGAAATTGCTGTATGTTTGATCTGTGAACATTAAAACAAGCTAGAACTAAAGAAGGCCGTTAAGGTGAAGCTGAGCTTTTCTCTCTTTTTTTCATATTTTATTTTTCCTAGACAAAAGCCAAACTATACCTGGAACTTTTCAAAACAAAATCTGGCAAGTAAACATCATGACATGAATGCAAATTGATGCAGGAACTTTTGCCATATGCTACATCAGTTACAGACATCACATTATAATTTCTGCCATAAACACCCAGGAGACTAGAAAAAGTTAAAGAGTTGAATCCATAGTGATAATGTACAGAATGCTAGAACAGTCTTTGGTGGAGATCCCCTTCAAAATGGAGTGTGGGGGTTCATAGATCTCAGATCCTGCCATGAGAAGATGGCAGGAGTGGAGCCTACCCCCGAACATTGATAGATAGCGGTGGTGGGGTGGAGGCAGTAGCATCCAGGTCAGTGATTGCAAACAGTAGAGAACTGAATTAGAGCTGATGTATATTTTTAAAAAATATGCATGATTTCTCTTGGTTGTGAGTCAATACCGGAAGGGGGACCAGCTTGTGGAGATGATTGCTGTCTAAAAGAAAACTTTGAAATTTGAGTCTTCTTGGCAGAACACTGCGCTACATTTCTTAGTGCAGTTTAAGAAGTGTTTGTTTGTTTCTATGCCTGTCTTTTCCAGGTCATTCAGCCAAGTTCCATGAACCTTGGTGTGTGACAGAAGGTTGATCCCAGAATTGCTCTTAAAGGGTTAATTTTGCAATGGTTAAGGTTGTTCGGTCAAAGGTAGATGATCTGAATTTCACTGTGATTTCCCACAAAATTGGAAGACTTTTGTTTGGTTGTTGGACTTCTCCTCCAAGTTCCTTTAGCTGGATTCTTTAAATGTTGTCTGTGGATGAAGACCCTGGAATTCCCCTCAAAGGTTTCATTTTGTCACAGGTCTTTGGTATTCAACTCAAGGAATTTGATTTTTAAACTGTTTTGGATCAAATTTGATGAACAAACATAGGCTGATTTTGACTTGCCCTGGAATGCACAGCCAATGGTCAATCATTTAGGGTGAAGGTAAAGCTTACTGGGGTGAAGGTTAAGGTCAGTGAGTTTATAGGTCAGATTTCCACCCAATCAAAATGTATTTCAGAATGTCTTCCAAGAAATCACAACAACAGACCCTCTGTGTCTTTCTATCAGAGATCTTCTTCTCTCATAGTTGTGTTGCCATGAGCAGAGTTCAGAACAAAAACAGCATCAAGATTCTGACCATATCTGTCCTCAGCTACCACTCAGGGAGTAGCAGACAAACTGTGGGGTTTGCAGAGTGTGGGTGGGTGTGGGACGAACTCATGTTACATCATATCAGCCCTGGTCCGCGTCATGAACGACTTGCTTATGACTGCGGACCAGGGCTCACCATCACTCCTCTTACTACTGGATTTATCATCTGCTTTTGACACCGTGGACCACACCATCCTACTTCATCGCCTCCAGTCTATAGTTGGACTTACTGGGACCACACTCAACTGGTTCATGTCATACCTCACGGGCAGAACAGAGTTTGTGACCCTAGGACAGTCCAAATCATCACCTCATACAGTTAGCTGTGGAGTGCCTCAAGGGTCGGTCCATCTACATGCTCCCACTCAGTCAGATAATCAATAAACACAAGGTTTCTTTTCATTGTTACGCAGACATCACACAACTGTATATAAAAATGGACCCTACTCCCACCACAGTTCTGCCATCTGCACTTCACTGTTGCCTGGAGGAGATAAGGGCATGGATGGCTGACAACTTTCTTCAGCTGAACAGTAGCAAAACAGAAGCCATCCTTATTGGTACCCCTTACCAAACCCAGTCCTTCTCAAACCTAAACAGTATCTCGATCTTTGACCATAACATTTCCCTGTCCTCATCCGTTACAAACCTTGGTGTCAGATTTGATTCACATCTCACATTCGACTCTCACATCCGTCACCTCTGCAAGGTCTCTTTCCTCCACCTTAAAAATATCGCAAAACTCCGCCCCTCCCTCTCCCAATCCGATGCAGAGAAGCTGATCCATGCCTTTGTCTCCTCCAGATTGGACTACTGCAACGCCCTCCTCGTCGGGATCCCCGGCAAAAGTCTACAAAAGCTGCAGCACATTCAGAACTGTGCTGCCCGGGTCCTGACGAGGAGGCGCAAATATGACCACATCACTCCAGTCCTCAGATCCCTTCATTGGCTGCCCATTCAACAAAGAATTCAGTACAAACTCTGTCTCCTTACACACCAATGCATACATGGAACTGCCCCTGCCTACCTTAGTGAACTCCTCATGCCACACACCGCCCCAAGAACCCTCCGCTCCACCACGTCCACCTACCGCTTGCACCAGCCCAGATCCAAGCCTCTCCACCATGGGAGACAGGGCCTTCCAGGTGGTCGCCCCACAGCTCTGGAATGCCCTTCCAGAGACCCTGAGGGCCCACAGAGTGTGGGGGCATTTAAAAAAGGCCTCAAGACATTTTTATTTAAAAGGGCCTTTTAAAATGTTAAAAATGTTAAAATATTTAAAATGTTTGATTTTATCTGTCTGGTTATGTTTTATGAATATATTTTATTGTTTTTGACCCTGTACATTGTTTGTTTTTAGTCTCTGTAGCACTTTGAGATTCCATGATGTAATGTAAAGTGCATTACAATAAAATGTATTATTATTATTATTATTATTATTATTATATCAGAATGTGATTCTTCATTGGGACATGTGAGGTCGACATGGGAACTCCAGACCTTGGCTGCAGGACATGGGGGCATCCTGTGGAGGACTTGGTGATGAAACTCGATCCATGTCCTGATCTGGTATCAGTCCAATTGCTGACTCTCTAATTGTTAATTATTTTAATGGGACTCTGCTCCTCTGCACTTCACATTCCTTGTTGTGCTTTGGGATTTATTTGTTTATTTATCTTTGACTGATGCAGATGATCACCCAGCTGAATATGATCTGCCTGAGGTTTCTTCCTGTTAAAAAAAAAACTTGCTCGTTTTTAGCGTCTTGTGATTTGTCATTGTAAAACACTCACTCTGATTGAAAATGAATGGCAGCTGCTCGCATTGCCTCTGTCTCTTGTAGCTGATATGACCAAGGGGGTGATGGGGTCCCAGCCATGATTCACACACTCCGCAATGACACTGTTCCAACAGCCAAAGTGTTTTTTTTTTGTGCATTGTTTATTTAGTAGAACAAAACTTTTCATATCTACAACAATAGCTGGAAATCAGCCAATATTATCAGCCAGCCAACGTAACGATCAGGCTCTACTTTTTAATATCAGCTTGTGACTGCCTGTTTATTGTTGTCAAAGAAACAAACCTCTGTGATGAAGCGTTTGTGGGTGCTCTCTCAGCTCTTTTCCTCCAGAAATAAACACTATACAGACACAAGGCCTTAATCAATTAAATTGAATTTCACAGATGTTGTTTTCCCAGAAAGTTCCTCCTTATTGATGCTAAGCTACCATTCTGCTGTGGCCCCGAGCATCTTCATGCCAATGTGTAATATTACCTATTTGTTAAAATGAAGATATATGAACTCCAGCCTCCCATGAGCCCCCCCCAAGTTAATCAGATGAAATTATTTAATTCATTAGCTGTCTTTGCGAGGTTTCTGATTGGATGCTGATCTGCATGAACACGTCCAGGTTGAATGTGTTTATGTTGATCTCTTTGGGTTTGTTCTTTTCATCAGCCTCTTTCCTCTAGTGTTGTTTCAGTGACTTTTAATTGGTCTCCAAATGTGGAGTTCCACTAATTGATGCTAATTTGCATCCTTCATTGCACTTTACTGGAGAATCTTTACATGATGTATTAAATCTTACACTTAAAGTTTGCATTTTTAAGCTTTACTGTCTCTGACCTGATTTTCTGTTGCACTTTTTAAAATGGCACTTGCCACGCCTACATATTGCTGAAATACACACACACACACACACACACACACACACACACACACACACACAGGGCCGGTACAGTTTGACCTTTAGTCTGTGTGAGTGTGGCCGCCGGCTCCTACGTGCCGCTTATCTTGTCCCCATTAGGTTTTTGTAAGCAGCTTAAGTTTTTGTTCGAGGACTCTGTCCAAGACTCCAAGAGAGAAACCGCCTCTGCTCCACCCACGACTTCACGCTGCCCACAATTTGGCTCTGTTCCTATTCTGTCGCTTCTCTGCAGCTGATATATTTTTCTGATGCAGCAGCCACATTTTGTTGTTTCAGATGTTTTCATACACCGCTCTCACTTCATTTTCTGATGTGTTTCCCAACCACTTATTATACCAATGTTGCATGTGCATATTTATAGTAATTGAACTTACAGTGCATCCAGAAAGTATTCACAGCACTGCACTTTTTCTGCATTTTTTTTTAATGTTACAGCCTTATTCCAAAATGGGTGAAATTAATTTCTTTCCTCAACATTCTACACACAATACCCCATAATAAAAAAAAAGCCCTGTAAGTATTCACAGTCTTTGCCATGAAGCTCAAAATTGAGCTCAGGTGCCTCCCGTCTCCACTGATCATACTTGAGGATGTTTCTACGTCTTAATTGGAGTCCACTTGGAGTAAATTTAGTTGACATGATTGGAAAGACACACACCTGTCTATATATAAGGTCCCACAGTTGACAGTCAGAGCACAAACCAAGCATGAAGTCAAAGGAATTGTCTGTAGACCTCTAAGACAGGATTGTCTGGAGGCACAAATCTGGGGAAGGGAACAGAAACATTTCTGCTGCTTTGAATGACTCAGTGAGCACAGTGGCCTCCATCATCTGTAAATGGAAGAAGTTCAGATCCACTGGGACTCTTCTTAGAGCTGGCTGCCCGTTTAAACTGAGTGACCGGGGGAAAATGGCCTTAGACAGGGAGGTAACCAAGAACCCGATGGTCACTCTGTCAGAGCTTCCAGAAGGACAACCATCTCTGCAGCAATCTACCAATCAGGCCTGTATGGTAGAGTGGCCAGACGGAAGCCACTCATTAGTAAAAGGCACATGGCAGCCCACCTGGAGTTTGACAAAAGGCACCTGAAGGACTCTCAGACCAGGAGAAACAAAATTCTCTGGTCTGATGAGACAAAGATTGAACTCTTTGGTGTGAATGTCAGGCGTCATGTTTGGAGGAAACCAGGCACCATCCCTACTAAAAACATCTCCACAGCATGATGCTGTGGAGATGTTTTTCAGCAGCAGGAACTGGGAGACTAGTCAGGATTGAGGAAAAGATGAATGCAGCAATGTACAGAGACATCCTGGATGAAAACCTGCTCCAGAGCGCTCTTGACCTCAGACTGGGATGACGGTTCATCTTTCATTAGGACAATGACCCTAAACACACAGCCAAGATATCAAAGGAGTGGCTTCATGACAACTCTGAATGTCCTTGAGTGGCCCAGCCAGAGCCCAGACCTGAATCTGATTGAACATCTCTGGAGAGACCTGATAATGGCTGTGCACGGCACTCACCATCCAACCTGATGGAGCTTGAGAGGTGCTGCAAAGAGGAATGGACCAACTGCCCAAAGATAGGTGCACCAAGCTTGTGGCATCATATTCAAGAGACTTGATGCTGTAAATTCTGCCAAAGGTGGATCACAAAGGGACTGAGCAAGGCTGTGTGTTTGTGAAAGTGTAGGAACATGGACCCATAAACAGGGGGCGTAAAAGAACGGGCAATGGATAAGCCAAACATAACAATTTAATGTTGTAAATTGTGCAACACGGAATACAGACAACAATCAGTTTGGGACGATAGTTATTACACGTTGGGTGATGTGTGGGCAGGCTGAGGTAGGAGACGCCCGTCCGAACCAAGCCGGATCCCACACGGCCCTCCACCCGCCATGGATCTTAAAGAACACCAGAGCCGCCAATCCTGTCCCCAGTGGTCACCGTCTCCAGCTGTCAGACCTGGTACTGCTGGCAGAGAACAGAAACGCACAGGTGAGTGTGAGTACTCACACTCGGTAATCCCACGTCTGTGTTTCTGTAAGGAGGGAGCACCTCCACCTCAGTCAACACACTCGTGCAGCTCCTGTCTAACCACTTATCTGTTGGGGGTGTGAGCGAAGCCGTCGCTGATCACACCAAATGCCAATCCCACAGATAAGGCAACACCCACAGAAAACAGCTGCAAAAGAAGTTCAGACTATTAGTCAGTTTAAATTCAGCAAAGAAATTACCTCCAAGGTGCTGATTTCTCGGCTGGGAGGTGGAGTTGCAGTCCGCCTTTATCAATCAATCAATCAATCACTTTTTTCTTGTATAGCGCCAAATCACAACAAACAGTTGCCCCAGGCGCTCCACATTGCAAGGCAAGGCCATACAATAATTATGAAACACAGTCTACGTCTAAAGCAACATAACCAAGGGATGGTCCAGGGTCACCCGATCCAGCCCTAACTATAAGCCTTAGCGAAAAGGAAGTTTTAAGCCTAATCTTAAAAGTAGAGAGGGTATCTGTCTCCCTGATCTGAATTGGGAGCTGGTTCCACAGGAGAGGAGCCTGAAAGCTGAAGCTCTGCCTCCCATTCTACTCTTACAAACCCTAGGAACTACAAGTAAGCCCGCAGTCTGAGAGCGAAGCGCTCTAATGGGGTATATGGTACTACGAGGTCCCTAAGATAAGATGGGACCTGATTATTCAAAACCTTATAAGTAAGAAGAAGATTTTAAATTCTATTCTAGCATTACAGGAAGCCAATGAAGGGAGGCCAACACGGGTGAGATATGCTCTCTCCTGCTAGTCCCCGTCAGTACTCTAGCTGCAGCATTCTGAACCAACTGAAGGCTTTTTAGGGAACTTTTAGGACAACCTGATAATAATGAATTACAATAGTCCAGCCTAGAGGAAACAAATGCATGAATTAGTTTTTCAGCATCACTCTGAGACAAGACCTTTCTGATTTTAGAGATATTGCGTAAATGCAAAAAGGCAGTCCTACATATTTGTTTAATATGCGCTTTGAATGACATATCCTGATCAAAAATAACTCCAAGATTTCTCACAGTATTACTAGAGATCAGGGAAATGCCATCCAGAGTAACGATCTGGTTAGACACCATGCTTCTAAGATTTGTGGGGCCAAGTACAATAACTTCAGTTTTATCTGAGTTTAAAAGCAGGAAATTAGAGGTCATCCATGTCTTTATGTCTGTAAGACAATCCTGCAGTTTAGCTAATTGGTGCGTATCCTCTGGCTTCATGGATAGATAAAGCTGGGTATCATCTGCGTAACAATGAAAATTTAAGCAATACCGTCTAATAATACTGCCCAAGGGAAGCATGTATAAAGTGAATAAAATTGGTCCTAGCACAGAACCTTGTGGAACTCCATAATTAACTTTAGTCTGTGAAGAAGATTCCCCATTTACATGAACAAACTGTAATCTATTAGACAAATATGATTCAAACCACCGCAGCGCAATGCCTTTAATACCTATGACATGCTCTAATCTCTGTAATAAAATTTTATGGTCAACAGTATCAAAAGCAGCACTGAGGTCCAACAGAACAAGCACAGAGATAAGTCCACTGTCCGAAGCCATAAGAAGATCATTTGTAACCTTCACTAATGCTGTTTCTGTACTATGATGAATTCTAAAACCTGACTGAAACTCTTCAAATAGATCATTCCTCTGCAGGTGATCAGTTAGCTGTTTTACAACTACCCTCTCAAGAATCTTTGAGAGAAAAGGAAGGTTGGAGATTGGCCTATAATTAGCTAAGATAGCTGGGTCAAGTGATGGCTTTTTAAGTAATGGTTTAATTACTGCCACCTTAAAGGCCTGTGGTACATAACCAACTAACAAAGATAGATTGATCATATTTAAGATTGAAGCATTAAATAATGGTAGGACTTCCTTGAGCAGCCTGGCAGGAATGGGGTCTAATAAGCATGTTGATGGTTTGGATGAAGTAACTAATGAAAATAACTCAGACAGAACAATCGGAGAGAAAGAGTCTAACCAAATACCGGCATCACTGAAAGCAGCCAAAGATAACGATACATCTTTGGGATGGTTATGAGTAATTTTTTCTCTAATAGTCAAAATTTTGTTAGCAAAGAAAGTCATGAAGTCATTACTAGTTAAAGTTAATGGAATACTCAGCTCAATAGAGCTCTGACTCTTTGTCAGCCTGGCTACAGTGCTGAAAAGAAACCTGGGGTTGTTCTTATTTTCTTCAATTAGTGATGAGTAGAAAGATGTCCTAGCTTCACGAAGGGCTTTCTTATAGAGCAACAAACTCTTTTTCCAGGCTAAGTGAAGATCTTCTAAATTAGTGAGACGCCATTTCCTCTCCAACTTACGGGTTATCTGCTTTAAGCTACGAGTTTGTGAGTTATACCACGGAGTCAGACACTTCTGATTTAAAGCTCTCTTTTTCAGAGGAGCTACAGCATCCAAAGTTGTCTTCAATGAGGATGTAAAACTATTGACAAGATACTCTAACTCCCTTACAGAGTTTAGGTAGCTACTCTGCTCTGTGTTGGTATATGACATTAGAGAACATAAAGAAGGAATCATATCCTTAAACCTAGTTACAGCGCTTTCTGAAAGACTTCTAGTGTAATGAAACTTATTCCCCACTGCAGGGTAGTCCATCAGGGTAAATGTAAATGTTATTAAAAAATGATCAGACAAAAGGGAGTTTTCAGGGAATACTGTTAAGTCTTCTATTTCCATACCATAAGTCAGAACAAGATCTAAAATATGATTAAAGTGGTGGGTGGACTCATTTACTTTTTGAGCAAAGCCAATAGAGTCTAATAATAGATTAAATGCAGTGTTGAGGCTGTCATTCTCAGCATCTGTGTGGATGTTAAAATCGCCCACTATAATTATCTTATCTGAGCTAAGCACTAAGTCAGACAAAAGGTCTGAAAATTCACAGAGAAACTCACAGTAACGACCAGGTGGACGATAGATAATAACAAATAAAACTGGTTTTTGGGACTTCCAATTTGGATGGACAAGACTAAGAGACAAGCTTTCAAATGAATTAAAGCTCTGTCTAGGTTTTTGATTAATTAATAAGCTGGAATGGAAGATTGCTGCTAATCCTCCGCCCCGGCCCGTGCTACGAGCATTCTGACAGTTAGTGTGACTCGGGGGTGTTGACTCATTTAAACTAACATATTCATCCTGCTGTAACCAAGTTTCTGTTAGGCAGAATAAATCAATACGTTGATCAATTATTATATCATTTACCAACAGGGACTTAGAAGAAAGAGACCTAATGTTTAATAGACCACATTTAACTGTTTTAGTCTGTGGTGCAATTGAAGGTGCTATATTATTTTTTCTTTTTGAATTTTTATGCTTAAATAGATTTTTGCTAGTTATTGGTGGTCTGGGAGCAGGCACCGTCTCTACGGGGATGGGGTAATAGGGGGATGGCAGGGGGAGAGAAGCTGCAGAGAGGTGTATAAGACCACAGCTCTGCCTCCTGGTCCCAACGCTAGACAGTCACAGTTTGGAGGATCCCAAAAAATTGGCCAGATTTCTAGAAATGAGAGCTGCTCCCTCTAAAGTGGGATGGATGCCATCTCTCCTAACAAGACCAGGTTTTCCCCAGAAGCTTTGCCATTATCAATGAAGCCCACCTCATTTTTGGACACCACTCAGACAGCCAGCAATTCAAGGAGAACATGCGGCTAAACATGTCACTCCCGGTCTGATTGGGGAGGGGCCCAGAGAAAACAACAGAGTCCGACATTGTTTTTGCAAAGTTACACACCGATTCAATGTTAATTTTAGTGACCTCCGATTGGCGTAACCGGGTGTCATTACTGCCGACGTGAATTACAATCTTACCAAATTTACGCTTAGCCTTAGCCAGCAATTTCAAATGTCCTTCGATGTCGCCTGCTCTTTATGGTGGTGGTGATGTGGATGAGTGACAGCTGGTGCTGATGACGAGTAACAGCTGTCACTCCCGGTTGCTATGACGCCTTCTGGTGCTTGAAACCCGCACTTCAAGCAGGGCGCCATCTGGTGGTGGTGGGCCAGCAGTACCTCCTCTTCAGCGGCCCACACAACACTGTGAATACTTATGTACACGTGATTTCTTTAACAATTTAGCCCCCTCCCCCCAAAAAAAACATTTTATGTTGTCATTATGGGGTGTTGTGAGTAAAATTTTGGGGGGAAAAAATTTAGCCAAACAAAATGTGTCAAAAATGTTTGCTCCAGCAAAAATAAATCAGGAGTAAATACAGCAGAGAGAGATAAAAAGTCATCCAGATGATTCCAGTGACTCACCACTGCCTGCTAATTTTTCGACTTTTCACTGTCGTTGATGTCGAAGTTCTGATACATTTGTCAGCACTGGGAGAACAAAAATCTTTGCAGAAAACCACATTCAAGATCTCATCTTGTTCCTGAGATATGGCAGTGTATGATCACTGATTTGACCTTGACGTTTGAACTATGACCTTGACATGACCATGTTGCAACAGTCCAGTGCACTTCGTTTATCCACTAAGTTTCATTGTATGTACTCTTTGTGTTTTGAAGATATTGCCACAGACAGTGGAGAATCACCTCTGTTTGACCTTGACCTTTGACCTACAGCCTTCCAGACCTGTGTTAGTGAGAGGACAGTCCATCGAGTTTATCCGTACAGTTGGTTGAATTTGGTCTTTGCCTTTTAAATACATTACAGTCAGACAGTAATCGTTGACCTTTGGTTTGACCTTGACCTTTGACCCTGACATGCCGTGTATTGTCAAAGGACTGTTGTCACACAGCGTGATGACTGTTCTAAGCATGAAGCCACCCTGCTGCTCTGTATTCAGGAACCAGCTGCATTGAAATTTGGCACAAGTTTTACACTGAGTGCCTTCCTGACGCAGCTCCACTTGCACGTGGAGAAATGTTTGTGCAGCTCCTTCTTCAGCGGCCTCACAGCCACGTCCTGGACAGGACCTTCTTTGTTTAACTTCCGAGCTCTGATGGGTTCAGGTGTGCACACAGCGGCATGAAATCCTCCACAATAATGAATGTTTTCACAGCAATATACGTCCTCTGACCAGGAGGACGTCCAGCCAGTGTTCCTGTTTTTATAATATTTCAAAACCAGACTGAAAATAAAGTAACTTTCTGATTAAAATACAAGTGTTTCAGATCACATTTGGCCTCCACAGAGAAGACTTGAGAAATTTATGACATCACATTTATCACAGAAAATGTGGTGTGCAGTTTTAGTCCTGTGTGACTGTGTGTGTGTGTGTGGTGTGTGTGTGTGTGTGTGTGTGTGTGTGTGTGTGTGTGACTGTGTGTGTTTTGCCGCACATTGGCTGGAACCGACTAAAAAAGCCTTTAAAGATATACGCTTTCTGGAAATGTCTCCAATCCTCTCTTTTATCCACATTTCAAGGACACTCTACTTTTCAGATGTTTTTTCTCACTTATTGCGCATCACTGAACATTTTTCAAAGATATTTCTGTCATTTAGATTTATGCTTTTTTAAATTCTACTGATATCGACTGCAGCGAGACCTTTTTTTTAGTTGCAGTGTCCTATTCAATGTGGACTATGTATTTGATCAAACCCACCACAGCAGGTTTGCTGCACAATTAATCACATTTTAATCCATATTTGCACGTGCAATAAACGCATCATAAATGTCTGGCTCCAGCACAATAAATAAGAAAAATCATTTAGAGAAAAGCATTTCCTAAAGCCTGTTAGAATTATGTTCACAATAATAGTCCATGGTCCAAGTGGGTTTCGGTGCCACTTAAGAGGATGAAATGGCACAATCCATCCTCAGTGAACCCTGGTGGATATAAAATGTATGGTGGCCACCCAGGGTGCTATCTGCAGCCAGGTAGGGGTCAGTGAAGAATTACACAAGGGCCAAAAGTAAAAAAATGCTTCAGTGATATTGAAAAGTATATCACATTATTTATCTGATCATAAAGACTCCACAAGGTGTAGTTTGGACTATCTATGAGTGAATATTTTAGAGTTTGGGGGTAAAAACAGCAAAAATGGTGACAAATGTCAATTACACTATGTACAAGTGATTAAAAAAATAAAGTTCATCCAATTTTGGTTAAAAAAAAGTGATGCAAATTATTGGTTGAGGGTATTTAAAAGGACTAATTTGTCATTCTTAGTTATCATGTTACCTCATAGAGGTAACATAACTGATGTTATCTCATAGAATCCAATGGACACTGACCTTGTTTGACCATGTTTGACAGCATGTGTTCAGCACCGTCAAAACTATTCCATTTATTGATCTTAACTGCTCACCAATAATTTTCATGACTTTTTTATGAAAACTGAAGCAGCTTTAACTTTTGACCCCTGTACAAAATTGACACCATTTGTCACCATTTTTAATGTTTGTACCCCATAACCGTTTATGTCTTTTCCCTGTTGTGAACGACGTCTTTGTCTGCACTTTCCACGGTCACCGTCATTGTGGATGTGACTGTTTGTTTAATGGTGGTTTTGTGTCGCAGCCCTTCAATTTATGGGAAAAATAAAAGGGGGCAGCAAATCACTGCTTCCATATTAAAAAAAAGTCTACATATTCTTCATGTATTAGTTGGTTGTGACTCATCCTGCAGAGGCACACACAGACAAGGGTAAAAAAAAAAAGATTTTGGTCCAGGGGTCAAAAATGCTGGACTTACATCACAGTCAGGTTCCTTGTGCAATTTTGTTCATGATTTTCGGAAGTTTGGTAATCTGTAGATTTTTGTTGTTGTTGTTGTTGTGAAATGGGAATTAAAAACAAACAAACAAATGTTACATTTTTTTCAAAAGATGTCGTGGCCGCCATCTCGGATTTCCAAAATTTGTGACCTTTGGAAACTAAATTTACCTTTCTTGACTTCTGGTTATTTGTGGATCAACTTCGTGCTACACATTTAACGGCACCGTTTTTGGTTTAAGGATTCATAACCTTTATTGCAAATGACAAGAAAGATTGAATATGTTTTTTTCCCCCAAATAATAGACAGTTACAAATATCTGGATGTGATTAGTAAGGAAAAGACACCTGCATGGATCAGGGCCTGGTTCCAGGTTCCCATAATTATAAAGTAACTATAAAGAACCCAAAACGGCAGCCTGCACTATACTAGTCATCAAATTCAATAATTAGTAATTAGCATCTCAGGATCCCCATCCTCCAAAACTCTTACTGAGTCACTTCAGTCAGCATCCGAGGTTAACCAGAACTTGAGAAGGTCATTTTCAAAGGTTAACATTTTATCATCCAAGATGGCCACCATAGAAACCTCTGGGAAAACAAACAAACAAACAAAAAAGAAAGAAAACATTGTTTTTTTGGATTCATCATTTCAGTAAGTTTCCAAAAATGTGTAGTTTACCAAATCTAAAAGCTTCAGTGAAATTTCATGTTAACCAGATGATTTCTGAAGGTGCCAGTTTTGGAAATCCAGGACATAAAAATGTGTAGTTTGCCAACCCCCCCCCCAAAAAATGTGAAGCTATGAATCATTACATAAGCAACCTGACCAGATGCAGGATTTCACTGCTTATTGATTATTACTCTGCACATCAGTATGTGTGTGTGTGTGTGTGTGTGTGTGTGTGTGTCTATTATATAACTTAAAAACGGCTGGATGGATTTCCTTCATACTTCATGGGAATATTACTTGGATAGATATCTTGAATTGATTACATTTTGGCACATTTTGGTGAAAGGTCATGGGAAAACATGGTAAAAAAAAACATCTTTTTTGTATATCTCAGTCAAGAAGCCTTGATAAAAGATCTAAAAATATTAATCAGCAAAATATTTGTGATTGATTGATGTTTTTGACTTCACAGTGAAGTAAAAAACACTGTTACAGACATGGATATTGACTTGAATGATTTTCTACAGTCCTCTGATGTCTTTTATTTTACTCTAAATCTCTGGCTGGAGTTTTTTTTTTGAGAATTCTGTGGTCTGATTAAAGAGTTGGTTGAAGAATAAATGTCTTGTGTTTAACCTGCTGCTGACAAACATATCATTAACACTATTGGCCCTCTTATTCGCTCTGGTAGTATGTTTCTGTTCTTGTTTTATTGTCTTCTCTCTTGCTGGTCTCCATCTGTTCTCCACAAACTCCCTGCTGGCTTTCCTGTGATTTATAATCCATATTTAGTCACGTCTGTGGCTTTGATCACTGCTTTCTTTTTTTTTTTTTATATTTCGTTCTGTTGCAGCATTTCGACACACGCGGTTTGTGTTCTGACACAAACTTTTCCAGATGAATGTCACCTACGTTGGCCGCCCTCACGTGGCTTTCAGACACATTGAAAGCCGTCACATTACAGTCGCATTTGGCCCCTTTGCCGCGCTCTGTTCCTCGCTCACCAGCTTTAATAAGTGTGGCTTTTGTTCTCTTTGTGTCAGGTCATAATTTTCTGACTTGAGGTACACGTCATCCAGGCTGACATTTTAATGGCCTGAAAAAGTAGCAGCACATCATTCCTCCAGCATCCATTTGTAACGTCCACCATTCTTTACCTGGGCAGCCTGTAACTGCCACATTTCTTTATTTTAAAATGCCTTTGAGTAGTTTCAAAAAGGAGTCTGAAGCTCATCTGAACTTCCAGCTGCAGAGAGCCTCATGATGCATTCAGATTCATATCAGGAACTACGTGTTTACGCAGGTGTGCTGGGGGGCGGGGCTTGAAGTTTAAATATTAGGAGTGGAGTGATGCCACCTTCTGATACAATACTGATGTCAGAACCTTCGGTACCTGCTGGTAACTTAATACATTTGCGTAGATGGACCTTATTGTACTAAGACTCAGATCAGATTTAAAGATACACACACACACATATATATATATATATATATATATAAAGGGACTGATACTACTCCAAAATATTAGCTTGAGTGTCACCAAATAAACCTTTTTTTGGGGGGTTGGTTCATTCATTCATCCATTCATTCATTTATTCATTCATTCTCTGCCGCTTATCCTGGCTGTGATGACATCAGCCTAGCAGCTCGTCCCCACACTTTCCTATCCTTGGCCAAGTCCTTCATCTCTTCCCTGGGTATCCCAAGGTGTTCCCCAGCCCTGTGGGAAATAAAATCCCTCCAGTGTGTCCTGGGTCTTCCCAGGGGCCTCCTCCCAGTTGGAAGACCTCCTTTGGGAGACAATCAGGGGTCAGATGCCCAAACCACCTCAGCTGGCTCCTTTTGATGTGAAGAAGCAGTGGCTCTACTCAGAGTCCCTCGTGGATAGTCAAGCTTTTCACCCTGGCCCAGAGTCTAAGCCCAGGTACTCGACGATGGAATGTCATTTCCACCAATTGCATCCATGATCTTATCCTGTCAGTCATTACCCAAAGTTCCTGACCATATAAATCGTCTGGTAACTTCAGCTCCTTCTTCACCACGACAGTCTGGCAAAATGTCCATAAAACATCAGACTCCACACCAATCCATCGATCAGTCTCATTCTCCAACTTATCAAGACCCCGGGATACTTTAACCCCTCCACTTGGGACAATAATTAGGTTGGTTCAACAATTTTTTTGTTCTAGTGTGTAGTGCCGCCAGTTTCCGATATTTTTGTGTAGTGCACTGGGATCAGGTGAGCAAGTTCATGTTGTTGACATACATAGTATGTTTTTCCTTCCCACTGTCGCCAAGTGCTTGCTCACAGGGGGTCGTTTTGACCGTTGGGGTTTTTCCTTAATTATTGTATGGCTTTGCCTTACAATATAAAGCGCCTTGGGGCAACTGTTTGTTGTGATTTGGCGCTATATAAATAAAATTGATTTGATTTGATACATCCATTTTTTAAAAACCCGCTAATTCCAGTAAAGTCACAGAAAAGGACCAGGTTGGGCGTGACCTCAGTCCCTGTGAGGCAGCAGTGCCAACCACTGAGGCACTGTGCTACCATTCACACTGCTTTGGTCTTTGGTCCATCGTGCAGAGCAGGTGGATCAGTGGGTAAGGAGTTGGACCACCATTATATAGACCTGAGTTCGAGTCCCACTCACAGTACCTGTCCGTGCTGTTGGACAAGTCACTTAATCTGCATTGTGTCAGTCCACCCAGCTGTACTGTTGATGGGGACCAGGTCAGTCAAAAGCACCGCCCACTTTGGTGCTCATGTTGCACCAACCCACCGGTTGATCTTACACTCCACTGATCCTTTCACTCATGAACAACCCCCCTCCACCAAAAAAAAACTGTCAGCTGGAGTCAGTGCACAATCTGCCTTTTTCCGATGCCTTTATTATCTCCTGGTGTCATAATGCCGTTGTTGTCTTTGTCTCTTTATCCTTTGATTATATTTACTCACTTCTTTCCCTCTATGCTTGTGTCTGCTTCCTTTTTTGTTCCAGGTGTGACTCGGAGAACCGTTACCTTGGTAACCCCCTGAGAGGAACATGCTATTGTAAGTATCCTGCTCTCACCACACCTGAACCTCCGCCACGTCCCTGCCCTCCTTCTTCCACACACAGTGTCTCAGTGTTGGGGTTTGTAACTGAAATCATTCCTCTTTTAGGTTGTAAGTATAAACAAGTAATGTAATGTGACGGTTTAGTTTACTGAAAATACAAAGATAAAGCGATTTTTTTAAAGGCTCATTTCCAGCGTCACAGAAAACAGGCCAGGGGTCAGTTTGTTCAGCTACAAGTGGAGAATTTTCACAATGACAGAAAGAAGTGTTAAGTGTTACTGTATATCAGGTTTTCATAGGAGTCAAAGCACTAAACAACATAAACTCCAATAACAACAGAATAAATGCCAATAACAAAGGTAATCAACAACAATGTACAAAAATCCCAAATTGAAAATATGAAGAAAAAAAAGAAAATCAATTTAACCCAAACTATAGGCAGCAGTCTGGGTTTATTTTTGTTCACTGTTCTTTTGTGCAAAATACATCAAATAGCTAATATTTTGTCCAACACATGTTTATTGTTGTTGAATTTAAAACTCTTTATGTTAAGTAACAGCACAGGCTGTGGTGTGCACATGTGCTACACTGCGTTCCTGTCCATTGTTAGACTCTGTAGCACAGCATTTTCCCTGGACTAACGTCCACATGCAGATAAAGGTGCAACTTATTTATTTTTTTACATCTTCACAAAGCATTTTATAATAGGTGCAACTATAATGTGAAAAATATGGTATACTACAGTCAAGTCCTGGAGCATTGCGAGTGCTGCACTTTGCTTTCTTCCACAACATCCCATACATCCCTGGAACATCCTGTATGACAATCACCCAAGTAGACACTCAGTCCATTCCCACATCTCTCAAATGTCATCTGTCTGCCACAGCCAGGTGAAACTTGAGCATCTCCTTGGCCCTTCTAGCCTGGGGTCCTCACACTCAGGCACCTGTGTGCTGGATCGTGCACAGAGAAACAGGCCACATGGCTCTTCTCTGGACAGGTGTCTTCTATCCTCGAGCCTGCCCACACGTCACCTGAATTATTGACTGCTGTTCTAAATTGTGTTGTCTGTTTTTCTGTTGTGCACATTCACAACATTAAATTGTTGTATTTTGGCTTATTCCATTGTCCGTTCATTTACACCCCCTGTTGTGGGTCCGTGTCCCTACACTTTCACAACATGTGTATTAATGATAAATGTCCACCAGGTGGAGATATTGCTCCATTTCAAAAACTTTGATTACAGGCTGTGGGATATGGTGATGAACCTTGTTGCTTATAGTAATAGATGATATTCTGACACTCGACTTTGTGAATCTTGAGTATTTTCATTTTTGTATCAGTCAATATTCATAATCTCATTGCAAATAAATACATGAAAATAATATTGAAAGAAGAGAGAGGAACACATGATTCTGAAATAATAAAATAAAAAATAATAAATAATAAATAAATAAATAAATAAAAATTATTGTGTCTCTGAGCTCTGAAAGCAGCAACATTTTAAGAACCAACATTGCATCACCGATGGATGTGAAGACTCTTGAGAAAGTCATAAAAGTCGTTGTGTGCAGGACTTTGTGTTTCCAGATGCCTCCACAGGTCACTTCAACTGAGGCTCATTTGCAACAAATTGTTGGTTTTGTTTTTAAAGGGCAAACAAAGGAGGAATGCTAAAGTCAAAACAGATGTTTTGTGCCAAATGCATGCTTGCTCACAAGCACGCAGTCGAAGGAATTGCCATCATCAGCTTTAATGTTCTGACAGATGAGACTGAAGTCCTGTCAATGTCAATAACCCTCCAGTCTGAGTGGAGCGATCATCGGTTCAGTGAGTGAGGCTCCAGAGGAGACAGCAATCAGATGAGGCGACCCTATGATTGCACCTGCCACTTCAGATATGCCTTTGATCTGAAAGAACAATGCTGCCACAGTGCACGGGTTCACCTTTATTTCTGCAAAACTTTTATCAAACAATGCTGTTTTAGAATTGTTAAAGAGCTCAGTGCACACGGAGCTTCACAGTCTGCATGACATGCAGATCACGATTATCTGCAGACTGCAGAACAGGTACTGTCACAATTATGACTTGATAATACATGCAAATGAGATTATTCGGTCATGGTTACAGCTGAACAACGTGTCGGAAGTGTAAATTGTGACCCATTGGGTTTTGATCGCGATGATGCGAGAGATCTTTGCGGAAATGATGGATGTCCTGATTGCGGCATTGGCATCCTGTCCCACTGTTGGGTCACAGGTTACGGTTTGCACGCAATGTTAAGCTGTTGCCATGAACGCACTGATTGCAACACTTAAAATGTTGAGTGACCAGCCAGACTGTCTGGGTTTGGGATTGTCCTGAACAAGATGTTGATTGCACATTCTGCAAAGGACTGTTTGAAAACATATGAGCACCCAGGTGAAGAGTCGTTACCAAGTCGCAAGTGTATTTTCTAAAAATAAAATAAAATTTAAAAACTAGACGTAGGCACACTGTAGGAATCAGAGCATCAAAACGGTGGTTTTAGGCTGTAAATAAATAAACAGCACTCACAGACCGTGCTGTATGATCGTAGTAAAGCTATCAAAATCGTGTTAAGATATTTTATTGTGGGTTTTAATGATTTTATGCCATTCTTGTGTTTTACGTTGTGTATTGTATTGACTTAGAATAGTTAGTGCAGTACAGTAGGTGGTGGTGTGCACCTGTAAAGGTGGTTTGCAATCTGCTGATAAAGACAACAAAGAAGAAGTTTTATTTTTGTTATTAATTTCTAATTACTAAGTTTATTTTCAGACTTTGGTTAATGATGTGACAACAACCACAGCATACATCCAAACTGTCCAAACTGAATGGATTGTTCAATGTTGCATGTTAACTGATGGTTTCTGGCACTAGGTGGCAGTGTTGAGCCCAGCTTTATGTATTTTTACGTGCACCAAATGGACTTATGTAGGTGCACAGCTCCTTGATGTCACCATGGCCTTGGATGAAGTGGTGTGTTTATTTTCACATGTGTTTAACCACATTGTGTTCTGTCATTAATCTGACATTATCTTTGTGCCGTCCGTGAAATGCAGCCGTCTCTGTTTGACTAAGACCAAGCGCACTCTGCCGTGTACGCATGAATGCATGGCGCACCGCGTTATCACACATTTATACCCAGAGACAGAGATTACAAATGACACATTTAAAAGCCATCCATTACCTCGTCCTGTGAGGAACTCCACAGTGGGCGCAGAGGTCAGTTTTATCCTCAAACATCACCACAAGCAACAGACAGACCCTGTTAATCATCACAGTGGTAAGAAGATTCATCATACTGTAAAGACAGAGATCTACCTTTACAGTTTCAGAGTCTGACAAAGTAGAAATGTGGAAAACATAAACCACTTCAGCATTTATTTCAATTTATGTGGCAAGGTTCAGTCCACCCAGCTATAAAATGGGTACTAGCCTCAGCTGCGAAATTACCTGCGATGAACTGGTGTCCCGTCCAGCGGGAGTCATGGCTTATCATCCACTTCACGCCACGGAAACCGTAGATAAGCACCAGCCCAAAGGGCCTCAAGGTCAAAAAGGATTTATGACGTAGCAAAAGGAAAATGGTTTCAGAAACCACTGCACCCCTGCCACCCTACAAGCTCTTGGATATATGTACCTTCATCATGACTACCGCTGCCACCCTACAAGCTCTTGGTTAGATGTACCTTCATCATGACAAGCCCTGCCACCCTACAAGTTCTTGGTTAGATGTACCTTCATCATGACAAGCCCTGCCACCCTACAAGCTCTTGGTTAGATGTACCTTTATCATGACTACCGCTGCCACCCTACAAGCTCTTGGTTAGATGTACCTTCATCATGACGAGCCCTGCCACCCTACAAGCTCTTGGATAGATGTACCTTCATTGTGACTAGACCTGCCACCCTACAAGCTCTTGGTTAGATGTTTGGTCTTTGGGACCACTGGGAGGTGAATGACTGAGATCCTGCATGAAGGTGTACACACAGACTTTATGGCCTCTGTTTTCTGAGACTTGTGGTGTATTAAGCTATGTCACCATTTAGAATATATTTGGTTTTGTCAGGTGTATTGTTTTTCCTGTTATAATCAATCAATCAATTTTATTTATATAGCGCCATTCTGTTCTGCTTTGATAGAATGGCCATAGCAGATTGCCACTGAAGTGAGTCTGGACTGCTTGAGGTTTCTTTCTGGAATATAACAAAAAAACAATTACAGAAAATTTCCTGGGATTTGTTGACTTTGGTCATCGTGGGTATGTACTAGACCTCACTTGAGAATAGTGCTTTGGCATGACTTGTGTTATAATTGTTTTTGCATAAATAAATATATTGAATTGAACTGATATCAGTTCTGGTCAGGTCTTCAAGCATATCCTGGTACTCCTTCCCCATGTCATTGCATCCAGAACCACTCTGGCTTCTTGCTGACAACCACCAACAATACATGCATGACAATATATCACATTATAATAATGTAACAATAATAGAATTTAATAAGTAGCAATAATGTGTGCGTGTGTGTGTGTGTATGTTGGGGGGGGGGGGGGGGGGGGGGGGGGGGGGGGGTATGGCCAGGAGTTATGAGATCTAGGACAGAGGTGTTTGACAATGGTGGTACCTTGGCAGGACAATGAAGGTCCAGGTCTTTATGGTCCTGGCGCTTCTTGTCTTACTGTATAGTTGTGAAACTTGGATGCTAACCAGTGACCAAAGGTGATGACTGGATGTCTTTGTTACAAGATCTCTTTGGAGGCTCCTCTGGTATCATTGGAATGAGATCGCATCAAACAAATGGTGACTTAGGTTGGCTCAGATGAGCCGTGAGTATGTATAGTCTGTGTTTCATCATTACTGATAACACAATAACAGAAATAGTTGGAAGAATTCTGTTTTTTGTTTCTCTCTAGTAATATGCTTGAATTCACACTTTTAATACTAATATTTCAAGATCTTTCAGGAATGTAGCTATCCTAGGCTCTTCAAGGCTAAGGCCACTGTAAGCAATGCAAATTGCAACTGGCAGTAACTTTAAATGCAAATAACTCATGGTCATGTGAGGCATTTCTGAGGGATCCTCTTCTGACCATCCTTCAGTAAACTCTCACAGTCACAGATGGATCAATGGCTCAAAGAAAAATATTTTTGGGATCAGATCAGGTCAGGTGTTCACCTTCGGATTCCCTCAGTTTCAATATTGTTTGATAAGAACTTGATGCAAACAAGCATCGGATAAAAGCAGCATTCGCACAATCCCAATGATGAATTGTTCTCGTCAGACTCCTCCCTGATGAATGTGTGTGTGTTTCGTTACTGACGGCGGTGTTCCTTAAACAAAGCGGAGAGGGCGAAGCTTTGGTTCAGTTAACGCTGTCATATTGAACCACCAGAGAGTTGACGAAAAGCAACTTTGCGATTTAATGAGTTTGCCCCTGGTCAGGCTGGCATTTATGTGCACGCATCACCAGGGCGACGCTTTAATGAACTACTGTCATATTCCATCGTAGTCAGCCACAAGGGCCATTTAATTAGGGACGGCCAGCAAGTGTCCGACCACTTGCAACTGAAACACCAGCTAAAGCTGGTCAGTCTGGGAACACTTAGTCAGCCGGCTCAGACGTTGCTCCAATATGTACCGAGAGTTGCAAGTCAAAATTACTAAGAGATGACAAAATTACGAGATTCAGTGTGGAGAAATTTCTTTTTATTGCAGTGAAACAACAACTAGAGATGATAAAGTGTTTCAGGCTCAACGCAGCGGCACAGTAATGATCAACAGTCCGCAGCATTCTGGCCCAAGGCCGCTCATTAGGACGTGATCTGGTGTCAGTCCAGCACACCCCGATATCTGCTGACAGGACATCCCCTAGGACGTCTGGCCAGTGCGCATTAATTGGTCCAATCAGTCTAACGACATGACTAAAGTCCAACAGCTACCCTATTAAATATTCTGACTCTGACTTTAGATCAATTTGTCTCAGCTCTGATTTTGTAGAGTTTGATAAATAAAATACACATGAAAATAAAACGTCGGACACGTGACTTTTTGGACCACCGTCATACCATGTTACTGCTGTGGAAAAACATAAAGCTGACATACAACTCGAGAGCTGGTGCATTCCCTACACACTCTACACACCACAATATAAATGTACAAGTAAATATACATCTGTCTGTAACCGTGTGTGTGAGACTATATATATATGACTTTACCACGCAACTTTTGTCAGTCAGTCACAGATATTATATGCTTTAGATCGTTGATCTAGGGTCTTTTTTGTTGTTGCTGAGATATACCCCCCAAAAAAGGAAAAAAGATGGCTTTGGGGCCATGTTTTCCTTTACCTTTGCTCAAACTACTGCAAATTATAATCACATGTAATCACGTCACACATCTATCCAAGTAATGTTCCCATCAGGTGTGATCAACATTTACTTCTTGGTTTTTGAGATATTAAAAAATGAATCAAAACTCATTTTGGACCATGCAGTGCAAAACCATTGGAGCAGGTAATTGTTTATTATGTCAGGTGCCACGATGGCAACCACTCAGGTAGACATCTGGTCCATCCCCCACCTCTCAGAAGTAACCACCTATCTGCTGCAGTGAGGTGAAATGTGGGCGTGCCCTTGGCTTTCTCCAGCTCCTGGGGTAGACACTCATGCACTTGCATGCTGGATCATATAGAGAAACACGCCACACGGCCAAAATGCCATAGCCAGCATTCCTTCACAATGCAAGTAGCCCATGAGGCCACACCCAGTTTGACATGATTGGTACCACTCAAGGTGATGCATGCATTCCAGCCTTACATTATATGCCTGCTCATAAGGATTAAAAAAAAGTATTGTTTGTACAGGATCAAAAAATAAAGTTGCTCTAATTTTTGGAACAGGTGATTGGTTGACCTAATAGGATTAAAAAAACTAACAATAGTTCTGAATGTTTCAAATTCTTGGTCTCCAAAATAAGGGGCAAACAAGGTCAACATCCATTGCACTCTATGACATCTACTACTTTAAGCAACAAGTTGGTCCTTATCATCCCCAAGGTTTTTGAAATGGAGTAATACCTCCACCTGGTGGGCATTTACCATTAATTGAATTTCACCAAGAGCTCCAGTATTACATTATGTTACTATGAAATCAAAGGTGCTCAACCAATAAATTTTACAACTTTTTCACAAAATTGGAGTAACTTTACTTCTGGACTCCAGTACAAACTGAAATTGACCTTTGCAAGAATTGTGCTGTTTTTTTACTCCATAACATTAAATCATAGATAGTCCAAACTATACCTTTTGTGTTATACCTTAATGGTGAGGCAAATAATGTGATGTGCTTTTCAATATGATTGGAATATTTTTAAATTTTGGCCCCTTCCTGGCTACACTTACCCCTCTGAAATGGCTGTTGAACATCTTTGCGTGGGCTGTGGTTTACTGAGGCTGGATTGTGAGTGTTGTGTCACTTTAGGCAGTACTGGAAACCTGCTTGGCCCTTGGACTAAAGTGGCACTTTTCATCTGAGTCTCCCTAAGTAACCGTTCAGTTTATATACAAAGTCATTCATACCTCATTCATATGCTGCTTTAGACGTAGATTGTGGGGGGGTTCCCATGATGCACTGTTTCTTTCTCTTTTTGCTCCGTATGCATCACTCTGCATTTAATCATTAGTGATCGATCTCTGCCCCCCTTCACGGCATGTCTTTTTCCTGGTTTTTTCCCTCAGCCCCAACCAGTCTCAGCAGAAGACTGCCCCTCCCTGAGCCTGGTTCTGCTGGAGGTTTCTTCCTGTTAAAAGGGAGTTTTTCCTTCCCACTGTTGCCAAGTGCTTGCTCATAGGGGGTCGTTTTGACCGTTGGGGTTTTTCATAATTATTGTATGGCCTTGCCTTACAATATGGAGCGCCTTGGGGCAACTGTTTGTTGTGATTTGGCGCTATATAAGAAAAAAGTTGATTGAAGTTGATTGAGTTGATACCCGGTTTTTGATTTCACTCAATACCTCTTCACTGTCACGTTATACGATGGTTACCTTCAGACTGACGGTACGATGACGTCTGCAGGACCAAAGACAAGAAAGTAAATCCCCAGTCTTCCTCTCCCCCTGTTACAAATTAATGAGGTCCCACCAGGAAGTACCCTAGTGGGAGTTCCTTCTCCTGGTACGCTAAGTGATGCTGCAACATCCGATTAACCGTCAGATGTGACAAATTTGGAAAAAATAAGCTGTTAATGAGCATTCAGTGATAGATTCTGACAAAGTGAGGGGGCCGTTCCTGTCTGAATTTTTGTTTTGAAGCAGGCTGCTGGAATATCAGATTATGTTCCAGGTGAGGGCTCCCACCTTCCTGTTCTGATCCGTCTCAGCATTTTGTTTCATATCGGCTGAATCAGCTTACATGTTATGGTAATAAGATCAGCCGCCTGTGAACTGGAGAAATTGGCACTGACTGCTTCTGTCCAAGTCCTTCTGGGGCTCGTTAATACCTTCAGTGATACCTGAAGACAATTCATCTGCAGAGAGACTTCACACGTGCGCACGTGTGCGTAATTGAGTGAGCGAAAGTGTTGTCAGATTTCTCCAGTGGGATTTCTTATTAGCCGAGATGAACTTTTAAAGCACTCGTTCCTGACAGATTAGGAATCACACTGGAACATGCAGAGGGACGCCTGTAATCATAAGTCTTGTTTGTTTTGTTGACTGTATGCATGCACACACACACACACACGTGCGCACTATGTGTCCATTTACTCAAATAGATGTGTGCGCTTTTGCACACAAACACACAAAGCCTCTTCCCTCTTTTACACAGAATAAAAAAAAGCCCAAACACTTTTTGTGTTGTGTTGAAGTTGTTCTGACAATCCCCGTGGGATAAAGTAGTGAGACTCGGTGGCGGTGGTGCACATCTGCCTCAGAGGAAAGGGAAAGAGCCCGGCGTTAAGGAGAAATACTGTCTTTGATCTGATGATATCTACTCTTTGGGCTAAGTTACCATGAAGGCTGAACAAAACAAGAGTGTTTGTCAAACATAATTCGCTTTGGTGTTGGCGACGCCTCGAGATTTTACCGCTGAAAGGAAGGTGGTGCTAAACATCTCTCTTAAGGCTGTGATGGAAAGTTTCTCCAAAGCACTCGAACCACAACAGAGTCCCTGAGCTGTTCTTTGGGTTTCAGGGCACGTCCAGTTCCACTCTCAAATCTTCAACAGCAAACAAATCATCCGCGAGTGCCTCAACTCTCCCGCTGAGAATATAAATGACACCGCGATTTGAAAAGGTTCATTTTGAAGGACAGACAATTAAAATATTCACGCTGTGGCTTTGCAGAACTTCGACATCACATTTTAGTTTCCTCCACTGAGGAGGTTGTGGCTTCACCTACAATTGTTGTGCATCTTGAGGGTGTTGGATGTATCTGTATCTATATGGTTGCTTAGTTGCAACATTTATGTCTTTGCATATGTGATAAATCTTGATTACGCTGCACGCCGCTGAAGCAGGGGATTGTAATTGGTCCAGTGTGTCTGCCTGTCTGCAAACAACATAACTAATAAAATCTAACGCAATGCTAAAATACTATCAGCCGTATTAGTGTGCAGTGTGTAGAAAGAAAGTGACCTTTTGACCCCTTAGAATAGGTCAAGCTTTGCCACCTTTGAACTTGTCCAAGGTCTGTGTCCCAAGAATCCTCCATGTGAATTTGAAAACCCTGGCAGTAATAGGACTGGACTTATGCTGAGCACAGACAAACAGACATGCAGGCAGGCGCAAAGTCTTTGCAATACCTGATGGCCATATTTGGGCCTCGGGTAAAAATGGTTGGACAGGTTTTCACCAAACCTGGTGTGAATATTACTTAGGCAGATACGGTATGTGGAGGTGATTAACTGAAAGGATCAGCCAAAGGGCAAGGGCAAAAGTCAACAAAAACATGGTGCAAAAAACATTTGCTTCTATATCTCCTCAACCTTTAAGATTAGAGAGATTAGAGAGATAATCTGATGTTTATATGACCAACAAATTACTTGTAATTTAGTGATATGAGTGGTGTCATGCAGAAGTCACAAGGAAGTTATGTTTGCTCAGGGTTTGCCCAAGTTCTGTTTTGTCTTTTGTTATGCTTTGTTTCATTTATTTTGTTTTTGGTAGTATGGCCAAAGCAGATGGTCACCCCACCGAGTCAGGACTGCTTGAGGTTTCTTCCTTCAATTAAAAAAACTTAATACTTAATACTTCAGGGTGTTTTTCGGGACCACTGTTGGCAATGTGTTTGCTTAGGGAATGGATAAGGTTAGACCTTACTCTTGTGGAGTGCCTCAGGGAGGTTTTTTTATCTCTACGACCTCAACAATATGCCGAGCATAGCCTAGCTTGTTAACTGTGTTATTAGCAATGAACTACAGAGCAAACCGATGTAAGTGAGGTTGTGGAACAAAATTCAAATAATTCAAAGTTCCGATTCTGCTTGAAATGAACTGTTTGAAATAAAAAAGACTGGTTTGTAGACCTGGTTACAACCATTCAGAATGGATGTGTTTCCACTGATAAACAAGCTGGTTTGTCCTCTGTTGATCTGTGCGTTGGGTGCCACTGCATTGACAGTGTATCATTTTTCCTGCCCTGTAATACTTGAGCTGCCCTTCACGGGATTAAAACAACATTTTCTTCAATGTTGAATACAAATAACTCACAAAGAACAGCGAGTCAAAACATGATGTTACTTCCAGAGAAAGTCAGTCGAACATTTGACCTTCCAGTAGTAGACCCCAAACTGACACGGATTTGAACAACCTTGATTTTATCCTAAATTAGTTCTTGTTTCTGTGGTGTAAAATCGCTTTTACAGGCAATAAATAAATAAATGAATAAAAAATGCTATTGATCGGAAAATGTGCAGTGAAACCATGTAGTTGTTCCTGCCTTCTTTCTCCTTCTCTCTTCTCATCCTCCCCTCTATGTCACCACGTCTGGTGTTCAGACAAGGTGACCCAGCAGCGCTCGTGCTCTCCTTCCAGATGTTGACTGGCTTTGAATTCACTGTATGCTGGTGATTGTCTCGCGGACAAAGAGCCGTGTCCAGACAGAAATGATTAAATCTCAGAGAGAGAGAGCATGATTATTCAGACATCCATTTATGTTCTATTGATTGTCCTATTTGCTTTGGTGAGGAACCGGCGTCCTCATTGTGCTCGTATTTATGAAATATTTACGTGCGCTCCTGCACTTTTTGTCACTGATTGAGATCTTTGACCAAACCTCCACCGCTGTAGCCGTATCCATCTAATTGAATATTGATTCCTCTGTGTTTTGCTTTCAGAAGTCTGTCTGTGCTTGATGCCGACGTTGATTGAACGAGCCAGAATGGAGCTTTTATTTGAAGGGAAAATTAGTGTTATCATACACAGAACAAATATGGAAAAAGTGGAGGAAAATTAAAATAAATCCTGTCACAGAAACAAGTCGTGACACAGTTGCCACTTTTAAACTGTGAGTGCAAAATAATGCAGCGAAGAAAAACGTGAATGGTTCAGTCACTCTGTTTGTTCTCTTTGTTCTTTGACAGCATTTGTCCCTCTTTATCTTTTTTGTCTCTGTTGCCTAGACAACCTGTTGATCGATTATCAGTTCACCTTCAGTTTGCTTCAGGAAGACGACCATCACTATACCGCCATCAACTTCATGGCAACACCTGAGCAGGTAATGCATGTGGGACAGGATGAGTACAAATAACGTTTAAAAACCAGCCACTGATTCCAATGTTTTCCACTTGTTGACTCGTTATACAATGACTCTACCATGCGCGAGTCCAGGAGGGTGGCCTTGGGTGGCATGTGTCGCCCTGGAATCTGAAGGACCACACCAAGGTGCCAGCTCATTTTTGTAAACTATAACTGGCCAGCTGGAGGCAGACAACTCTTTGACGAAAAACTTGTCAGTTATTTGTCAGTTAGGTGCAATAGTCATTCTGGCCATCTTAAGTTAGTCCCGCCCCTTAAGTCACAAACTTGAGCTGGACACCAAAGCTTTGTTCAGACTGCTAGTAAAAGTCCAGTTCATGTGCACATCAGAATCTGATCCTGATCCCATGTTGCAAGTTTGAAAAGTCCAAAAAACAAAAAAAAATTCATGAAATCCTTTTTTCCAGACTCATCTGTAGATCATTTCAAATGTGATTTCCATCACATTTGTGAAAACTCAAATCAGATTCCAGCTGGTTTTTGTTATGTCTGAGTTTTGTCGTCACGAAGTTCGGTGGCGCGCGGGAGACGACAACTTCCCTCATTATCATCATTGTCATTATTGATCCCAGCTTGTTCCAAAAACAAAACAACAACAAAAAATGTTTGACACGAGGTGTCAGGGATGTGTTGTCGCATCGCAACCATTGTTCAGTTAAAGTAGCCAGTGGGGCACCCCTCCCCCCACCCCCAGGCTATAGTAAGTCTGGATGTCATCATGGCAATCCCTCTGTGGTGAGAAAGATGGTCTCTTGGTCCATTCCCGGATAGGATGGTGGACTGCATAGAAATCTACATCCAGGGTCGATGTGGAGATGCCACTTAGAGCAGGAGCCCAGAACATTTATTCAGGTGAAAAGGGCTGGGACATTTGACCTCATGGGTTGAAGGGGTCATCTCCCCACATCACAAAAATGCATTGGTACCGGTGTGGCCGACCAACGGCCCACCTAAAACTCAGTCCCCCCGATGAGGCGGTTCAGGGATTATCACCTTGTTTCTGCTTCAAACTGCACAGTAGTCATCATCTATCTCAGCAACAGATATCTGAAGCTTTTGTACAACAATCATTTACACATAAATTCAGCATTATTTCATCATAAAAGGCTTTGGAAGCGATCAGAGTGCCGCGGCTAAATGACCAGCTAGCTGATGCGTTCACTGCTCGTCGGACATTTCAATGTGTCACGGAATTTCACCTTGTTTCTGCTTCAGACTGACTTTAGAATGATTTACAAGGTTTTTACCTTTATCATCTGATGGTTAATAATCCCATTAATCTATTTGATGCTTTGGGGTGAAGAGACTCCGTCTCAGACGTGCTGCTGTGGTCCGAAATGATGTGATAGTTACATCCAAGTCCTCTCAAGTGTGCTAGAAGTCTTCTTTGCTTTGATCCGGCCAAATTATGCTATGTGGAGTTCGTGCTTTCTTCATAAGCTCCAGAAGGTTTGTGAGATTCTGGAGCATGTCCATTTGGCGTACAAAGAAATCATATGCCAGGTGTCCAGTTTGACCGAACCCTGGACCAACCTGTCAGTAGGGATGCTGCTTCTCCCGTCAGAGGTATTTCAGCTTTTACAAATTCACAGAGTACCTTCCGAAGGTGGTCTATCACTCTCACGCAACGTAACATGGTCCTCACAGAATTCTGTGAACTGGTCAGTCTTCAACCAGGGGAGGAACCAGCTAACCAACTCAGAAAATTGGAGACCTTGTACATGACAATACTGAAAGGAATGTCCTCACCAACACCTTAAGCAGCATATGCAACCCATCTGCCACTTTATTCTCCTGATGATCTCATCATTGGTATCAGCCAAGGAGGTGACAAAGGTGGAGAGCAGCCAAGGATGTGACAAAGACATTTCTACTTGGAACACTGGAATGGGGGGAAACTTCGACTGCAGTTCCAGGATGTGTGTGCAGTGGATAGTCACCGTTTTTGAAGCCAGTGACAATGGGAAAGATGTTGAACTTTTCTGCAGAAAATGTAAAGAAATCTAAGACTGCAGCAAGAAGGGTGAACGCGGCAGAGGGAGTCAGGAATGTGTTTGGAGGAATCTTAGCTGTTGCTGCCAAGACGAGCAATGCACTTGCCATGCTACACATTCTTAGCTACCCCATCACTGAAGTGCCCCTGTCTCTTGCCCATTGCGATGGGACTCGTCTGCAGACAGAGAAGGCAAATCTCAGTAAAACACTTGAAAGTCTTCTTGTCTCGTGGATGCCAGTCTTCCTCCAATAATAGCCACAGTTATTGATGGTGGCACCATCCTCCATGAAGCCGTGCTGCAGCACAGCAAATCCACATGTGCAACCACAGCCAGGGATCTTTTGGCTAAAGTTTGTTTGAGTCGTGGAGAGCAAGTCCACCTTGTACTTGACAAGTACCAGACACCGTCTATTAAAGATACCTTTGTCGTTCAACTACATCTCAAGTATTCATTATTACAGGTCCTGATCAAGCTCAGCGGCAGAGTGGCACGGAATTACAAAAAAACAAACAAAAAAAAGGGTCATTCAAGGAAGAGTTCACCCGGTTCGTCAAGCAGGAATGTTAGAAGCCCCGATATGGGTCAGTTCTTGGAAGGAAAACACTGTATGTTTCACATCGTGGTATGTGCATGCAGATGGAAAACTGATGATGATCTATTGTAAGTAGAGGAACCAAATCACCTTCAGTGTCGACACAAACAGACCGACACACTCATTGCCTTTCATGCAAACACCATTTCTTCTGGTAACATACGTATTGGTGAGATCTACTGATGCGGATGTCCTCATCATTCTTCTTGAGCTTTCCAAAAGGTCAAAAGGGATCAGCAGCGTCATGGACTATGGATCTCGCAACAACTGAAGGTACATTGATGTATCTAAATTAACTGCCAGTTTGAATAACAAACTACCTGGTATCACTGAAGCACTAATCTGTCTCCATGCCCTGACTGTTTTGACTTCACATCATGTTTCTTCAGAAAGAGTACAATGAAACCCTTCCAATGAATGGAGACAGAGACTTTGGATGGAAGTTAACTGAAGGGAACTACTTTGAGCCAGACTGTTTCCAGGAAGCTCTGTTCCAGAGTCACTCACAGATTCATGTGAGGAGGAAAAAATGTAGAAACTACTTCCACCGATGATTGAGTCAGACAATGCTTGAGCGAGGACAATGATGAGTAATAAGAGTGATGGCAGTGACGGAGAAGACGTGTAACTATATACATACTTCAGTGATAGAAAGAACAGTGTGTGGCATCTCCACTTCAACACCTAAAATGTAGGTATGAACTACACATTTTCCAATGACGAAACAGGTGCAGGTGTGTAATAAATTACCACAGAAAAAAAGGTGCAGATGCCTTTTTTTTGGTGAAAATATCATGAATAGCTTCCTATACATTGCTCTTGTCTGCTTTTGATTGGAACCACATTTTTCCTCGCACTAAGAATATCATTGTTGTGATCACTGACCATGAAAACATGAGTACAGACACTGTTATGTTACCAGCAGATATATTATTGCAGGTATTGATTAAAATAGTTTTTGAGTAATGCATACATGTCAGCCTATACGGATTGTCCGTAAATTATACGGATTTTTCCGAGTTTCAGTGTCATACGGACGTACAAATAAAGTCTTACGGATATTCAGGGTTTGGTCTGCAGCAGGTCTGTAATCAGCTGTTTCTGCAGTGCGACTCCACTTTGAAGCGTGAACCAAATGAAGCAATGCTTCATTGATTCGCTGCTCTTCAGAAACAGCAAGTCCGCTTCTTAACTCCTCTCAATTCCATTAACATATCGTGAGTCACTTTTGTGTGGATTAAAGTAACTAACTGGGACTCTTGTCTTGTAGTCAAGAAGCGAGAATCGTCCTCCGTTCCGTTGTCTGCTGAGACAGAGTCCGCTCGGAATTAATAACTTCAAAACAAATTGCCGCTTTAAACAAAATGACACCTCTTTAAAATGCTGTATTACAGACAAGAAACTACAATCGACTAAAACGTTTTTTTCTTCCCAAAATGAGACATCCTGCATTCTTTATGAAGTAAACTGATGCCAACGTGAAGCACAGCGAGCTCAGACGTATGAAAGATATTCATCTAATAATGTCTGAAAGGAAACGCTTTTCACAAAAACTACACATTTTATTTATTCCTATTTATGTCCAGAGATCAAAGATCCACCATAAAGAGTTTATTATGTCCAAAGTTTAAGGATCCAGTGACCAATTTCATATTTATTTACTTTTTCAAATGTCATGATTAATGTATTTAATGTATTTCCATTAGTGACAGACAGTTCTTGTTTCTGTAATAAATAACTAAATTTGACACATTCAGTTAGATAAATTCAGCTTGATGCATGAATACTAGATCTCTTGTTGGGAAAGTGTTGGTACACCGGACCCACAACAGGGGGGCGCAAAGGAACGGACAATGGAGTAGGTCAAATAACAACACTTTACTGTTGTGAATGTGCACAACAAATACAACAGATTACAACAATAGATCAGAATCAATTCACAAAGGTGTCGTGTGGGCAGGCTCGAAGATAGGAGACACCTGTCCAAAGCAGAACCGGAACCACACGATTTCCTCCGCCACCAGACCCCGGGAATACTGGAGCCGCCAAGTCCCGAATTCCCAGGTGGCCACTGCCTCCGCGTGTCGGACCTGGTACTGCTGGCGAGGAACAAAAATACAATTAAAGGTGGGCGCGTTTGCACCCAGTAATCCGCACGGCAGGAAAGCTACCTCCACCTCTCGTTGGAAAAAAGGTCTGTTATCACTCACAAAAATCACAAAAGGTTACTGTCAAGCAGTCAGCTGAGAATATTACCTTCCAGGTAGAACGATATCTCGGCAAAGAGGTGGAGACGTCGTCCTGCTGATGTATCCCTGCTGATTGGTAACAGCTGTTGCAGGTGATGCGTGACAGCTGTCACCCTGGCTGCTCCTGTGAGGCGGCTGCGCCCTCTGGTGCCTGGAGCCCGCACTCCAGGCAGGGAGCCCTCTGGTGGTGGGCCAGCAGTACCTCCTCTTCTGGCGGCCCACACAACAGGACCCCCCCCTCAACGGGCGCCTCCTGGCGCCCGACCAGGCTTGTCCGGGTGGCGGCGGTAGAAATCGGCCAGGAGGGCCGGGTCCAGGATGAAGCTCCTCTTCACCCAGGAGCGTTCTTCGGGGCCGTACCCCTCCCAGTCCACCAAATACTGGAAGCCCCGGCCCATCCTACTGGACATCCCAAAAGCCGGCGTACAGTCCAAGCCGGCTCGCCATCGATGATCCGGGCAGGAGGCGGCGCCGGACCCGGAGTACAGAGGGGTGAGGAGTGATGAGGTTTAATCCGGGACACATGAAACACAGGATGGATCCGCAGTGAGGCCGGCAGCCGAAGCCTCACTGCGGCTGGACTGATGACCTTCAGGATCTTGAATGGGCCGATGTAACGGTCCTGTAACTTGGGGGAGTCCACTTGGAGGGGGATGTCCTTTGTGGATAACCACACCTCCTGCCCAGGCCGATACGCAGGGACCGGGGTCCGCCGACGGTCTGCATGGGCTTTTGCCCTCGACCGGGCCTTTAGCAAAGCAGAACGGGCGGCACGCCACACCCGACGGCACTTCCGCAGGTGGGCCTGGACCGAGGGCACACCGACCTCTCCCTCAACCACCGGAAACAACGGGGGCTGATACCCCAGACATACCTCAAAAGGGGAGAGGCCGGTGGCTGAAGACACCTGGCTGTTATGGGCATACACGATCCAGGCCAAATGGGTACTCCAGGCCGCCGGGCGTGCGGCAGTCACGCAGCGCAAGGCCTGCTCCACCTCCTGGTTTACTCGTTCTGCTTGCCCGTTGGTCTGAGGGTGGTACCCGGACGAGAGACTCACCGTGGCCCCCAGTTCCCGGCAGAAGCTCCTCCAGACTTGCGAGGAGAACTGGGGACCGCGATCGGAGACGATGTCTGTTGGAATCCCATGCAGCCGGACGACGTGGTGGACCAGGAGGTCCGCTGTCTCCTTTGCTGTTGGGAGCTTCGGGAGGGCCACGAAGTGGGCCGCCTTGGACAATCGGTCCACTATCGTGAGGATGGTGGTGTTACCCTGGGACGGCGGGAGGCCCGTGACAAAATCCAGGCCGATGTGGGACCAGGGGCGATGAGGCACGGGCAGCGGCTGGAGTAAACCTGATGCCCGGTGATGGTCAGCCTTGGCCCCTGGCGCAGGTGGTGCAGGCCTGGATATAATCCCGGACGTCGGCCTCTAGGGACGCCCACCAGAAGCGCTGCCGGACAACTGCCACGGTTCTTCGCACCCCTGGATGACAGGAGAGCTTGGAGCCGTGACAGAAGTCCAGGACTGCAGCCCTAGCTTCTGGTGGGACGTATAGTTTGTTCTTCGGCCCAGTTCCGGGGTCCGGGCTTCGTGCCAGGGCCTCCCCGGATGGTTCTCTCTACGTCCCAGGTGAGGGTGGCCACGATAGTGGACTCCGGGATGATGGGTTCCGGTGGATCCGACAACTCCGCTTTGACTTCATCTTCATGTACCTGGGACAAGGCATCCGATCTCTGGTTCTTGGTCCCGGGACGGTAGGTGATCCGGAAGTCAAAACAGCCGAAGAACAGTGACCAGCGGGCTTGCCTGGGGTTCAGCCGCTTGGCGGTCCTGATATACTCCAGGTTCCGGTGGTCAGTGAAAACCGTGAATGGCACGGACGTTCCCTCCAACAGATGTCTCCACTCTTCAAGAGCCTCTTTCACCGCAAGGAGTTCTCGATTGCCGACGTCATAGTTCCGTTCGGCCGGGGTCAACCTGCGGGAAAAATAGGCACACGGGTGAAGGACCTTATCGGTCTTCCCGCTCTGGGAAAGCACGGCTCCTATCCCTGAGTCCGAGGCGTCCACTTCAACCACTAACTGGCGACTAGGATCGGGCTGCACCAGAACAGGTGCAGACGAGAAGCGCCGTTTCAACTCCTTGAACGCGGCATCGCAACGATCCGACCAGGTGAAGGAGACTTTTGGTGAGGTCAGGGCTGTCAGGGGGCTAACTACCTGACTGTAGCCCTTAATGAACCTCCTGTAGAAATTTGCAAAGCCGAGGAACTGTTGCAGCTTCTACGGCTAGTGGGTTGGGGCCAGTCTCTCACCGCCGCAACCTTGGCCGGATCAGGAGCGACGGAGTTGGGGGAGATGATAAACCCCAGGAAGGACAAAGATGTGCGGTGAAACTCACACTTCTCGCCCTTCACAAACAGCCGGTTCTCCAACAACCGCTGCAGGACCTGACGTACATGCCGGACATGAGTCTCAGGATCCGGAGAAAAGATGAGTATATCGTCTAGATATACGAAGATGAATCGGTGCAGGAAATCCCGCAAGACATCATTAACCAATGCTTGGAATGTCGCGGGGGCGTTTGTGAGGCCGAACGGCATGACCAGGTACTCAAAGTGACCTAATGGGGTGTTGAATGCCGTCTTCCATTCTTCTCCCTTCCGGATCCGAACCAGGTGATACGCATTTCTAAGATCCAGCTTAGTAAAGATTTTGGCTCCATGCAGGGGGGTGAACACGGAATCTAATAATGGCAACGGGTATCGGTTGCGAACCGTAATCTCATTCAGCCCCCTGTAATCAATACATGGACGAAGTCCGCCATCTTTCTTGCCCACAAAAAAGAAACCTGCCCCCATCGGGGAGGTGGAGTTCCGGATCAGCCCGGCAGCTAATGAGTCCCGGATGTAGGTCTCCATTGATTCGAGCTCAGGTCGTGAGAGGTTGTACAGCCTGCTGGACGGGAACTCAGCGCCTGGAACCAAATCAATGGAACAATCGTACGGACGGTGCGGGGGAAGGGTGAGTGCCAGATCCTTGCTGAAGACATCAGCAAGATCGTGGTACTCAACCGGCACTGCCGTCAGATTGGGAGGGACTTTGACCTCCTCCTTAGCCTGGAAACCGGGAGGAACCGAGGATCCTAAACACACCCGATGGCAGGTTTCGCTTCACTGAACCACCACCCCAGACGGCCAATCGATCCGGGGATTGTGCTTTAACATCCATGGGATGCCCAAAATCACGCGGGAGGTAGAAGAAGTTACAAAAAACTCAATCTCCTCCCGGTGGTTTCCAGACACCACCAGAGTTACTGGTTGTGTCTTGTGTGTGAGTAAAGGGAGGAGGGTGCCATCTAGTGCCCGCACCTGCAATGGCGAAGGAAGCGCCACCAGAGGGAGCCCTACCTCCTTTGCCCATCTGCTGTCTAGCAGATTCCCTTCTGACCCCGTGTCCACCAGTGCTCGGGCTTGAAGGGTTAAATCCCCGCTCAGGATTGTGACTGGGAGTCGTGTGGCAATTTGTGTGTGTCTCACTTGAATGTCTTGACCCCCCCTTAGCCCAGTCTCTAAGGGTGAGTGTTGACGTTTTGGCCATTTGGGGCAGTCTCTCTGTGTGTGCTCTGTTGAGCTGCAGAGAAAACACTCTCCACGGATCAGCCTCCCCATTTTGGCCCTGTGCGTTTCCCTAACAACGTCAACAGGGGGAGCTGTTGCCCCACAAAGCGCTGCGGCTGTGGAGCGTGGGGAGGGCGACCCCTTTTCGAACCCGGAAGGGAGAGGGGCGGCGCGTATCCGGTCACGTCCTTCGCCTCGCTCCCGACGGCGTTCCTCTAACCGATTGTCTAATCGTATAACGAGATCAATAAGCCCGTCTAAATCCCGCGGTTCGTCCTTGGCCACCAGGAGCTCCTTCAGGACCAACGACAGTCCGTTTACGAAGGCGGCACGGAGGGCAGTGTTATTCCAGCCGGACCTCGCAACCGCGATGCGGAAGTCGACTGCATAAACAGCTGCGCTCCGGCGCCCCTGTCTCATTGACAGCAGCACGGCTGAAGCGGTCTCTCCTCTATTTGGGTGATCGAACACTGTTCTGAACTCCCTCACAAACCCATCATATGTCAGAAGGAGCCGTGAATTTTGCTCCCAAAGCGCTGTAGCCCAAGCGCGTGCCTTGCCGCGAAGCAGATTAATGACATAAGCTATCTTACTAGCATCAGTCGCGTACATGACGGGACGTTGTGCGAAGACGAGCGAACACTGCATAAGAAAGTCCGCGCACGTCTCCACACAACCTCCGTACGGCTCTGGAGGGCTTATGTATGCTTCCGGGGAAGGTGGGAGGGGTCGTTGAACGACCTGTGGAACGTCACTGTTACGCACAGGGTCGACAGGAGGGAGAGCCGCAGCAGCGCCCTGAGGGCGCGCTTCCACCTGCGCGGCGAGAGCCTCCACCCTGCGGTTAAGGAGGACGTTCTGCTCGGTCATTAAATCCAACTGAGCCATGAAAGCGGTGAGGATCCGCTGCAACTCACCGATCATTCCTCCTGCGGACGCCTGTGCGCCCTGTTCTTCCATTGGCCGTTCAACAGCCGGTTGACGCCCCTCGGGATCCATGACGCTGGCCGAGATATCCTGTTGGGAAAGTGTCGGTACACGGACCCACAACAGGGGGCGCAAAGGAACGGACAATGGAGTAGGTCAAATAACAACACTTTACTGTTGTGAATGTGCACAACAAATACAACAGATTACAACAATAGATCAGAATCAATTCACAAAGGTGTCGTGTGGGCAGGCTCGAAGATAGGAGACACCTGTCCAAAGCAGAACCGGAACCACACCATTTCCTCCGCCACCAGACCCCGGGAATACTGGAGCCGCCAAGTCCCGAATTCCCAGGTGGCCACTGCCTCCGCGTGTCGGACCTGGTACTGCTGGCGAGGAACAAAAACACAATTAAAGGTGGGCGCATTTGCACCCAGTAATCCGCACGGCAGGAAAGCTACCTCCACCTCTCGTTGGAAAAAAGGTCTGTTATCACTCACAAAAATCACAAAAGGTTACTGTCAAGCAGTCAGCTGAGAATATTACCTTCCAGGTAGAACGATATCTCGGCAAAGAGGTGGAGACGTCGTCCTGCTGATGTATCCTTGCTGATTGGTAACAGCTGTTGCAGGTGATGCCTGACAGCTGTCACCCTGGCTGCTCCTGTGAGGCGGCTGCGCCCTCTGGTGCCTGGAGCCCGCACTCCAGGCAGGGAGCCCTCTGGTGGTGGGCCAGCAGTACCTCCTCTTCTGGTGGCCCACACAACATCTCTACTGTTTTAAATTCAACTATGGAGGATATACTAATGATCCTGACTTTAATGTCATTGTGGCAACTCGTAATTTGTGGACAAAAACCCAGTTATGTGATACCGCTATGTCTATCTGTAATAAAACTGATTTTGGTGCGATTTGGAGGTTAGAAGGATTTTGTGTTGATTTTATGGATTTTCTCACTTGGTTATACAGGCGGACTCTCAAAGGGGTTGACATGTATGGTAATGGTGTCACTATATAGTGATTTTGGCAGGAACTAGCCATTTTCTGGTTCTAAAACTGTTGCCATGGTAATCATTGACGATGAAAAGATTGGTGTACACCTCTTTTGTGATGTTATCATGTTATCATTTACAGATATTGATGAAAAAACATTTTTCTGTAATGGTGTCACTAATTGGGTGTTTTGGGCGGCAAAGGATGGCTCAGACTCGGCAGCAATGCATTTTTGTGATGTGAGGGGATGTCCCCTTCAGCCCATGAGGTCAAACGTTCTGGCCCTTTTCATTTGAATAAAGGTTCTGGGCTCCTGGCCTCAGTGTGTGCGTTTGTTTAATGTGGGAATGTTGTTGCACATTGAGAAACACACGGTCCTTGACACATCTTTGGCCTGGTACGATGGCCGGGCAATCCCAGGGGATCAGGCCTGCAGCAGGCTTCATCCACCTTCACATCCGTTGGGTGACAAGCCATCACCTCCCCAACCTGATCCGCCATTACGGACTTCCTGATTCTCCATTAGCCATTTTGTGTTCAGGGTTCCTGTTGGGCCTTCATGGCTACCGTAGCAGCCATGGAGCACGCAAGGTACCCACCGTATTTCACCCCAGCAGGCAATCCGATACTTGATCTGTTACCCAGGTGTCACGACACGGACGGGGGGTTGGATTCTGGACACATTGCTGGACTCATACCCAAAAGATGCAGGTTAAATTTTTTCCTTCTTGAATAATTTTTATTCAACATAGACCGGAAGACAGAGAAAGTATCTGTGAAGAAAAGTAAAAGTAGAAAGTTGACAACAACAAGCATAAAAGTGTTTTGCTTACTGGTTTGACTTGTGGCGATCCAAAATACAGGTTGGGACCTTCAGGTTTTCATTTAAAGAAAATCCTGTTTGGTACAACTTCAAGTGGAATCTTGAGGCAGGAATTCATGAACTGGCAACTGAAAATAACTAAATAGAAATGATCAGATTCAGTGTTGCTCACAGCGACTCAATCCGAGGTGAAGATGAGTCAACTGGAGCTCAAAACTGTTGAAAATTCTCCTGATGCAGTTCCTGAGTGAAGAGGGTGGAAAAGGTCAGAAGACCTGGAGGTAAATAAATTAACTCCTCTGCAAAACACACACTGTGCCATCTTTCATGTTTATTTTGCAGGCCAACAAGAATCTCGACATGTCCATCAACGCCTCCAACAACTTCAACCTCAACATCACTTGGTCCTTAAGTTCAACAGGTAGACAACACACTCCATCGCTTATTATCCTCCACAGATTTAGAGAAGAATTCCATAAACCAGCCATTCCCACACTTCAGAATACCGGCGCCCACTTTGAAACCTGACAATAAATTAGGAACAACACATAATTTAAATCCTACATCTTTGTTTTATTACTTCTGATTACATTTTGCTAAATAATCATTTTAGGTCATTTTAAACTTTATTACAACAATGAATAAAAATTTTTGTTTAACATTTATATTTTATGACCTTTTAATGGACTTTAATTTGCACATACTTAATTTTCGTAATTTGTGCTGCACTCAGAGTGCAGTCAGCCATCTATCACATGACTTCGCTGGCAGTCCGTGGACAGCATGAAAAGTACTTTAAACCAGACGACATAAAAATTAAAGGCCGTTTTATTGTTTGCAGTTATTTTGTCCACAGTCCGATGTTCCCGTCCATCAGTATGTGCAGAGTTGCTCTGTGTCTGAAGTGCCTTTTTGCCTGAACATTGCTTTGCCGCTGTCAGTCAATAACAGTCGTGAATTGAAATGATAAATACTTTGATATTGTATTATTTAGGGCCCTATCTTGCACCCAGCACACGGCATCAACGCAGCTGTGGTTTTCACACAAAGTGGCCACGTAACGCAGATTGCATGTTTGTTGTAAGCATTAGTTGCGGACAGGCGCAGTGCCCAGGGACACAGCAAACACTGATTGCACCACAGACCAGCAAAAACCTGGTCTGAAGTCCAGCACACAGTATGTCTGCTATTTGAAGGATGCAGTACTCACATATGCCTTCCATGGTACTTGACAGTGCAGCATGTCTTTACTTTGTGCAAAGGGATGCACCAAAGTACTATGCACTAGTCTGCCTTCATTATATGTTATGTTCATTTTGCATGTTAAAAAATGCCAGTATGGCCTAAAGCATGAGGTTTGTTGGTCCTAAACTGGATCTAGATTAATTTAATTTTCAAAACGATTCCAGACATTAAATGTGGTTTGAGAACAAAAAAGTAAGACTGCTGATTATCGCATTGTTAGGATGCGGTACAACCTGTGCTTGTACACAAAATCACATTACAAACACTGATCACACTCTGATTTTAATAAGCAGAGAACAATTCAATCGCTTCAACTGCATCAGAGCACAGAGCATTCCATAACAGTTTTTACCTTATCTTTGACAATACTGCAAGTAACATATCTCAAAGTGGAGCCGTCTTTCTACCTGTTCATTTAATTAATGCACAATGTTGTGTACACAATCTTCCAACACAACAATAGACACAGCATGTGTAACAGTAGTCACTACACGTCCAGTGTTAAATTGTTTCTTTGCCAGAAAACCTTTCACTTTCCTGTGTGCTCTCTCAGCAGCAATGCACAAGCACATGGTGCATTTGAGTCTTTAAAGCAGTGACAGTTGAAACTGACTGGTTGATTTTATGTTAGGGCCCGGTCACACGGCACATGACGATAGCTGAACAAAGAAAAAAACTCACAATGTTACAAATCGTCGAGAAAAGGTGGACGAATGAGCTTGCACTTCTGCCATCACTGAAAACCCTGCGAATCAAGAATGCATAAAAGAACGCGACAAAACCGAAACTAACAAAAGAAAATGAAGCAAACGCCGACCTTGATGCTTTAAACAAAATCAAAATGAAACATTTGTTTGTGGCTGAAACGGCTGTGCGCACACGCACACTCCTGCCAAGCATAAATAACGGAGTTGATAAAACGTTCTTGCCGCTATTGTTTCTGTATGAAAATGTTGCTTTTCATCCCACACATGGATGAGTAGCATTCAGCTTGTCAGATCTTTAGTTATTGATCTGTTCTGATATCATCAACGCTCGTGTAAGACGTTGGACTTGGGAGGTTGGACGAAGTTGGACGACAGTCAAACAGAATGCTGATGGTATGGGAACTATGCAAACAATGAGGAACCGTCAAGACAGAAAGCAAAACAAAATACAGATGAATTGAAGTTGTCGTCAGGATTTGTTAACATTTTTCAACAGTTTGAAAATTCTGACAAAGCACCAGCTACAGGAACAAAGCTGGATGATGGTTACACAATGTCTTTGTAAGCGTAAGTCCAGAGTTTTTGTTTTGTTTTGGCTTCAGTGTCCTTTGTTAGTGCCGTGTGACCGGGGCTTAATGCCCACAACACACCCATGATTAATTAGGTGCATAGCACTATGCACCTGTGCTTTTTGTGTTATAGATTGTCAAAATAGGGCCCTTAATTTGTTACAGTCACCTAGATGTGAGAATGCTTAATTAAAATGGACACATTTCTCCTTTTCTCCCCAGAATTCTTTCATACCTTTTCCGGGTCGCGTTCTAATTAAGATAAAAGCACTCTGCTTTCACACTCGGTGTCTCGGGGCCTTGAAGCTCTTTCAGTTTAGGATGGCGGCTCTGTGGCAAACATGTG
Source organism: Thalassophryne amazonica (assembly GCF_902500255.1). Classification (NCBI taxonomy): domain Eukaryota; kingdom Metazoa; phylum Chordata; class Actinopteri; order Batrachoidiformes; family Batrachoididae; genus Thalassophryne; species Thalassophryne amazonica. The sequence goes on along the minus strand of NC_047115.1, from coordinate 8,856,027 downwards.
CATGTGGCGGTTGGAGGCTGTTTAACGGCTCTGATAAAGCAGGAGGTGGAAATATTTTAGTCAGAAAAACTCGGCCATTACTTAATGGATTTTGAAGAAGCTGGAGCCAGACGTCTTCGGTACTAAGAGACATTTAGAGGCACATTCTGAAGTGCCATGAAAATACTTGACTACCTGAATGTCAGTTTGCCTGCTGAGATTATGCACAACTTGACATTTTAAAATCAACACTGATTTTCCTCCACCTGCTCACTCACCACGTTCTCTGACATTTTACTCGACTACTGTTGTATTTTACAGGCTGACGTCAGTGTGAAATATTTCTTCACTTCTGTTGTTGTGGTTTTTTTAATATATAGAAAGGATGATATTGTTTTCTTACATACAGTAGTGTTCAGAATAATAGTAGTACTATGTGACTAAAAAGATTAATCCAGGTTTTGAGTATATTTCTTATTGTTACATGGGAAACAAGGTACCAGTAGATTCAGTAGATTCTCACAAAACCAACAAGACCAAGCATTCATGATATGCACACTCTTAAGGCTATGAATTTGGTCTGTTAGTAAAAAAAGTAGAAAAGGGGGTGTTCACAATAATAGTAGTGTGGCATACAGTCAGTGAGTTGGTCAATTTTGGGGAACAAACAGGTGTCCCCTATTTAAGGATGAAGCCAGCACCTGTTGAACATGCTTTTCTCTTTGAAAGCCTGAGGAAAATGGGACGTTCAAGATATTGTTCAGAAGAACAGCGTAGTTTGATTAAAAAGTTGATTGGAAAGGGGAAAACCTATACGCAGGTGCAAAAAATTATAGGCTGTTCATCTACAATGATCTACAATGCTTTAAAATGGACAAAAAAACCAGAGAAGTGTGGAAGAAAACGGAAAACAACCATTAAAATGGATAGAAGAATAACCAGAATGGCAAAGGCTCACCCATTGATCAGCTCCAGGATGATCAAAGACAATCTGGAGTTACCTGTAAGTGCTGTGACAGTTAGAAAACGCCTGTGTCAAGCTAATTTATTTGCAAGAATCCCCCACAAAGTCCCTCTGTTAAATAAAAGACATGTGCAGAAGAGGTTACAATTTGCCAAAGAACACATCAACTGGCCTAAAGAGAAATGGAGGAATATTTTGTGGACTGATGAGAGTAAAATTGTTCTTTTTGGGTCCAAGGGCCGTAGACAGTTTGTGAGACGACCCCCAAACTCTGAATTCAAGCCACAGTTCACAGTGAAGACAGTGAAGCATGGTGGTGCAAGCATCATGATATGGGCATGTTTCTCCTACTATGGTGTTGGGCCTATATATCGCATACCAGGTATCATGGATCAGTTTGGATATGTCAAAATACTTGAAGAGGTCATGTTGCCTTATGCTGAAGAGGACATGCCCTTGAAATGGGTGTTTCAACAAGACAATGACCCCAAGCACACTAGTAAACCAGCAAAATCTTGGTTCCAAACCAACAAAATTAATGCCTCGCAGATGTGAAGAAATCATGAAAAACTGTGGTTATACAAGTAAATACTAGTTTAGTGATTCACAGGATTGCTAAAAAAAGCAGTTTGAACATAATAGTTTTGAGTTTGTAGCGTCAACAAAAGATGCTACTATTATTGTGAACACCCCCTTTTCTACTTTTTTTACTAATCGCCCAATTTCATAGCCTGAAGAGTGTGCATATCATGAATGCTTGGTCTTGTTGAATTTGTGAGAATCTACTGAATCTACTGGTACCTTGTTTCCCATGTAACAATAAGAAATATACTCAAAACCTGGATTAATCTTTTTAGTCACATAGCACTACTATTATTCTGAAGACTACTGTAGGTGACAAGTGTGACTTTAACAGAGCCACTTCTCACAAATGCATTTTAACATCATCAGTTGGATGCACAAATGTGTGATGTTTTTGTTCCATACCTAGTCGTGATGACTTTTATAACCTTTATGATGTAATGTAGCAGCAGCTGGTGACCCCAGTGCAGAGAAAACAACTGGAGGCAAGTCCAAAGTTCTTTCTGAAAGATTTTTTAAACAGGCCAAGGTGAAAAAGCACGAGTGAACTTTCAGCGAGGAAAAAGTGGGGGGATTATGTAGCAGAATAAACAATAATTAGGCAGCAGAGTTCAACACACAAACTGCAGTCAGACTGGACAATCAGATCCACAAGGATGTAGCTGAAGATGAGGAGGAAATATTCAAACCAGTGACAGTCCTATAACCTGTTGGGGTGTGAGACAAAAATTCCCTGGGAGCCCCTACAACCAGCATTTATTACCATTATAAACCTGTAGAAACCTATCGTGTAAACCTATGTTTTTTTTCATCAGTCATCGTGTCGTTAATGCTTTGTTTGAAATATTAACCATTAAATGCTCCAGTAATAGTATTACAATAGTACTGGTAAAAATGTGAAAGTTAAAAATGTTCTTTTGTATATGGCGCCCTCTATGAGTCACTGTCAGCCCTATGATTTGTATAAACTGCCAAAGGGACAGATGGCCCCAAGCAGTTGCCTGTCTTGCCTGTTGGCAAGCAGCACCTCTGATTGGAACAAAGCACCAGAAGGCAACAGGAGGTCACGAGGAAAGCACACTACAGGAATCTTCGATGCTTCCAAATGAGGCCCACCTGTAAGAAAAAAATGTTGCAATTCCTTGACTGGCCACTTGAGGCTGGCTCCAAGTGAGCAGATTCTCAGAGTTGTTAAAATGTCACATAGGTGGGAAAAAGTAGCTACAAAGACCAAGGCCATATTTTTCTCCTTCTTAGTTTTCTTAATTGGACGCTTTGAGTGAGAGCTATTGTGAGTGGACTATGTTTGAGCTTTGGGGATTTTATTACACTTATTACACACCCGGACCCAGGTTAGCCTGTTAGCACAGCTTGTAACTCAAGCATAGGTGCATGTTTGGGCTTCATTCCTCCCACCCAGGCCATGAACGGTGTCGCTCACGCTCCACTTCTTTATCTATATGTGGGTTAGTTGTGACATGTTATGCAGAGTGAGTGTTGCCGACATGGAGACAGCCAGAGAGACACCTGTCCAATGCTAGTCCAAAGTTCTATAAGGTAGACCTCCCATATGAGGTGGCTTAAGCCTGGTAGCTGTGGTTCAAAGCCAAGATGGCAGCAATTGTCATGCTTCAAGAGGTAGACAGAGAGGGGTTTTCAAGATCATCAGGGTTCCCTCAATCCCACAAAACTGAAATTTTTAATTGGAAAAAAAAAAAATCTTTGAACCATATCAACACAGGTACCATATTAAAGGATGTTTGTGGGAGTACACTCTGAAAATTGCAGCAGGATGCGTGCGGCATTAAGACTGAAAAAAAAAAGTGTGATTGATGTCTGAATGATTCCTGTTTCTATATATGAAACTGCTGCACAGTCTTTCCCTGGGTCACAACTAAAAGTTTTGTTTTTGGTTCTGGAACTTCATAATGCCAAGAGTTCTGTACAATATTCTCTGCGTACCACAACAGGAATCCATTAGTACATAGCTTATTTTCTAGAGTTTAAGTCTGTCTGTTAAAAAAATGTCTCTTGAAGAATAAAAATCCACACATAACTTGCACCTTTTTCTGTATTAATATGGAATTTTTGTGCATTGTTGTTGTGTTTCTTTATGATTTGAGTTTATTTTGTTTAGTGCTTTGATTCCTGGGAAAGTCTGACATAAATAGTCATTATAATATTATTATTAATGCATGAGTGATTTTTTGGTATATAAGTACACCAGAGTATAGTCACAGGACTTCCCAAACTAGTAACAGCAACTTATATTCTGGAAAATACGGTAGTTTTAACACAAAAATTTTAACCCAAGATTACAGAACCAACATCTATTTTGCTTTTTTTTTGGTCGTGTTGTCGTTTAAATTTGACAGCAGCATTTCTCTTTTGAATTGCATTTCCTCAGGTTTTGCATCCACAGAATATGAGCTGACAAATGGGAAATTGAAACCTGCTATCGAGCACGGACAAAGGATTTTCCATCAGTCTGGATAATCCTTTGCTCTATGACATCATAGAGATCCACCTGCTAGTTGGTGGTCACATAAACTGGAGTCAGGAGAGATCTGTCATTTTTAGTGGGTTATAAGACGTCCTGTTGAAAAATAAACTCTATCAGATACTCCGCCGCGGTGTCAGCACTGAGAGCACAACAACGGCGGGTCGGGAAAAACACACTTATTGTGAACTGACATTCAAACACACCTTCAAACAGTGACATCACTCCACTGGCTGCTGTGACTGACACACTAATGGAAGGGATTAACAAACACCTCAAATCACTTAAGATTGGATTAAATTAATCTAGAACCCCTCCAAATGCAGCATCGTTAATATTCTAACATTTACAGAAAAAGGGCAGGATTTTGAATTAGACCTGAAAAAAAAGGTTATTACTTTATTTGTAATTGGGGTGCTGTGGTGGACATGCGTATTTGCTAGTTGAAGACCATCCGGACTCCTTGTCCATGTCGCGCTGTATTCATCCTCTGACTCTCCGTCTCACAGCGGGAACCATCTCTGGTGAAGAGATGCCCATCGTGGTGAGGACCAATGTCAGGGAGCACAGGGACAGCTTCTCCTGTGAAAAGTTTAACTTCAGACTACATCACAACATCACCTTCTACGTCTACGTGTCCAACTTCAGCTGGCCAATCAAGATCCAGGTAAGAGGATGAGTTAACCTGAGTTAAACGTAACTGGGGTGCAGAAAGCTGCTGAGGGTTTTCCAAACGCTCCCACATGACACAGACGTGGACTGCTGGAGAAGCACAGATTTTGTGATCAGGTTCAGAGCTCTGCATGGTCAGAAAGTTCCCGCTGGTCACAGTCCAGACTGAAACCGAAACCGGATTCTGCCTTTGTATTAAGATTACCTGAACTCTGGATGCTTTTAAAGGGAAAGCTAAAACCCATCTGTTTCTCACCCTATGAGTTGGTGAAGCAGCGAAAGCAAGATATGTTCACTGGCGTGTGACTGTGGACAAGATAACTCAAGAACTACTAGATAGATTTCATTCCAACTTGGTGGGAATATTATTTGGAAAGATATCTCGAACAGAACAGGTAGCTCAGTGGATAAGGAACTAACCTGCCAATATGGAGACCTGGGTTTGATTCCCAATACTGCTATCTGTGTACTTGGACAGAGCACCTTATGGACATCGTCTCAGTCCACACTTCACAGCATCTGAAAAACACCTTTCGAAATAAATAAATAAATACCATATCTAGAAGCCAAGATGGATCAAACTTGGTGGGAATATTCCTTTGATAGATTTCACAAGGTGATTAGATTTTGGAGTAATTTAGTCAAAGGTCCCAGAAAACAGGGTCCAAGTTTTTGCTTATCTCAAAATGCCAAGAAGTCTGGATGGATGAGCTAAAGCATGTATTAATCAACAATTCACGAGTTGAACGAATGAACTTCCTAATGAAGTCACACTGAAGTCATATGATGAAGTCGTACATAGTCAAAAACACAGTTTTGGAATGTTGCCTTTAATACCAATTTCTTGTTAAGTTTGACAGGCAGTGTGGCGTCATCGTACGTCACAGTACATAGCTTCGATGCCCGTCCTTCCTCATCTCCTTATCCATTTGGAATTTTAATGAGGAATTCCCTCCGACATGTTAACTTTTAACCTTAAGCAAATCTGGAGCTGCTGAAAGAATCACACACTTGGTACCTTTGATCAGGTTTTTGAGCACAAAATGTCCAACTGCATCAACAGCACATCACAGTTTTTCATGTTGCAATTAATATTCCAGCCTAATTATGCTGACTAAGTCAGTTTTGTCTTCAGATGCATCGTTCACCCCTCACAGTATATATGAAATATTAATCACAGTTCTTGAAGCCAAACACATAAATTTGTCACAAAGCTTTTAAATATTTTAACCAATCACAGTTCAATTAAATTTATTCATGCAAACATACGCACGTTACCTCAGTGCACCATTCTTTGGACCTTAAACACCTGCCTGTGCAAGCACAGTGGCAGGAAATGGGAAAACTCCCTCTGTGGTTTTTTTTGCTTTCAGGAAGAAAGTTCAAGCAGATCAGACTCAATGGGGTGACCATCTGCTGTAATCAGTCTAACAAGACAGAAACACATCCCACAAGACTGACTGACAGAAGATGCAGTTACATAAAAAAACATTATTTGAAATGGTGGGGTAACTGCAGATACACAGAGAGGTGCAGAGCAGACCGGCCCAGACATACAGGCTGTTAGTAAGTGAGACAGTCAGTCGCCATGGCGATGCCAGACCATAATTCACAATTCACAGTATTCAAGGTGTGGGCAAACATGACATCTGGACCAGAGTAAGAAGAAACCCTGATCAATATCTGATTGCACATCCAGATCACTTTCCTCTTTGACATATGTGTTACCTTCCTACTCATATACAGCAGCAAACATAACACGGATTTGTACTCACTACTGGATACACTCACCGGCCACTTTATTAGGTACACCTGTTCAATAGCTTGTTAACACAAATTGATATCAGCCAATCACATGGCAGCAACTCAGTACATTTAGGCATCTAGACGTGGTGAAGACGACTTGCTGAAGTTCAAACTGAGCATCAGAATGTGGAAGAAAGAGGGTTTAAGTGACTTTGAACGTGGCATGTTTGTTGGTGCCAGAAGGGCTGGTCTGAGTATTTCACAAACTGCTGATCTACTGGGATTTTCACGCACAACCATCTCTAGGGTTAAATGGTAAATGGTAAATGGACTGCATTTATATAGCCCTTTTCCATCTGCATCAGACTCTCAAAGCGCTTTACAATTATGCCTCACATTCACCCCGATGTCAGGGTGCTGCCATACAAGGCGCTCACTACACACCGGTAGCAATAGGGGATTAAAGGCCTTGCCCAAGGGCCCTGAGTGATTTTCCAGTCAGGCGGGGATTTGAACCCATTATCTTCTGGATTCAAGCCCAACACCTTAACCACTAGACCAGAGGTGGCCAAGTTCAGTCCTCGAGAGCCACATTCCTGACACTCTTAGTTGTATCCCTGCTCCAACACACCTGAATCCAATGAAAGACTCATTAAAGGTCTGCTAACGAGTCTTTCATTGGATTCAGGTGTGTTGGAGCAGGGATACAACTAAGAGTGTCAGGAATGTGGCTCTCGAGGACTGAACTTGGCCACCCCTGCACTAGACCATCACCTCCCCCAGGGTTGACAGAGAATGGTCCAAAAAAAGAGAAGATATCCAGTGAGCGGCAACTGTGTTGACGAAAATGCCTTGTTGATGTCAGAGGACAAAGTAGAACAGGCAGACTGGTTGAATGGACAACTGCGTGATGCTATCATGTCATTATGGACCAAGATCTCTGAGGAATGTTTCCAACACCTTGTTAAATCTATGGCACGAAGAATTAAGGCAGTTCTGAAGGCAAAAGGGGTCCAACCCAATGACTAAGAAGGTGTACCTAATAAAGTGGTGAGTGTACATGTGCATCACGTTATGTTTATCAGACAGGCCAAATAATCATTTGACCACACCATTAATTCAGTCATAATCTGCAAATCTATATGTTCACCCACAGACAAAATTGAATGACACATTTTATAGTCATCTGCAAAAAAACAAAAAACAAAACAAAACAAAAAAAATTGAAGATATTATCCTCCAGAGAGGAGGATGCTGAGGAAACTGCTCAACACCTCCCACTGGTCAACACCTCCCACTCCTGCATGCCACACTGACGTCCTGTCACATTACAGTACAAACAGTACAAATAACATCAGTCCCAGTACCAAACCCTGTGGGACACCACTCTTTGCTTCCTGTCCCAAAGACTTTCTTTGGGACAGTAACCAACAATTCAATTCACCAAAACCATCAAAGGAGAAGACCATTCCCAAAGCCTAGTCTGAAACAGGAGGACTCCCAGTTTTTCCCACAAGATGGACCATGACTCAGCAAGCAACTTACTCGGTTTGAAGGTTCCAACATAGACAGATTAGCAGTTGATATTGGCACCTTGGGTTTTTCGCGCTTCTGTTAAATATCGCTGCCGATGACAAAACACTGCAAATCTGTCTGAGATATTTTTTCCCGGAGGATTGAAATGATTTTTATTTCATTCATCAATAACACAGTAATTAAATCAGCTGTTGTGATGTTTTAGTGGAAATTAGTCAGCTGCTGTTCTGCTATTTTGAAAACATTTCACAATGAAGTTTGAAGGAACAAAACACAGAAGCACAGTTGGCATCATCATCATCTGCAGTCTCTTTGCAAAAACACAACACTCTCGACAGGACGTTGAGCGTAAACTATTCTGAAAAGTGTTTGGCAAATCTGCTATCAGACTTAATGATCTGTGAGTTTCCCAGTGTCTCTCCATCAATTATGCCGCTCCGGATTCAATCTCCGGGCAGCAGCAACCCACACTAAATATTCCCACTCTCGCCTTATGATCCATTAAATTGAAGTAGACTTTTAGCAGTGATATTTTAAGACGACTGTCACGCAGGGTGCGAGCTGTGCGCTGATAGATGGAGTCAAGAAATGACAGAAGGAAGAAATTAGGAGAGACCACCGTGGAGCTGAAACGGGCGGCGTCGAGAAAATGCCGAAGGTCTAATTGACAGATTGAAGGAAGAAGGACGGAAAGTCCAGAGAGAGATAAGGACTTGAAGGAGAGGACAGGCGGATGGACTGATGGATGATGACAAACAAGAACTGTGGGATGACTTTGTTGGCAAAACTTTGTTTTTGTTTATTTATCAAAAGTTGGGGAGAAAAAAAAGGATTTTGGTGAACGTGAAAAGCAATGCCGTGATCGTCTGACCGTTCGTTTGAATTAAAGTCTTTATGAAGTCAGCAATATCAAAATGGCAGCACGGTGGTTAGTGGTTAGCATTGTTGCCTCACAGCAAGAAGGTCATGGGTTTGATTCCCACCTGTGGCCTTTCTATGTGGAGTTTGCATGTTCTCCCCATGATTGTGTGGGCTTCCTCCCACATTTAAAGACATGCAGGTTTGGTGAATTGGAAACTTCATAATTGTCCAGGTCTCTCTTGCACACGAGATCTTGATCTCAACTGGACTAACCTGGTTAAATAAAAAAAAAGGTCCTGCTTTATCTTGACATTTAGTTATATAAACAGGAAACAAACCAGAACATTTTTTCACATATTTATTTTATTGAGAGATAACATCCTTACAATATGACAATAAATAAAGAAAAGATGCACGAAAAAACAAGTGAGTTGCCCCCCCCGCTTGGTTTGATGATGTAACCAACCGTCCAATCCAGTGGAAGTCAGTCATCCTGTGTGCTGAGATGGACCTGGTACAACATCTCGTTACAAGAAGCAGGAGAGCCATCATTAACGATGTCACCGTCACGTTGAACATTTTGGACATGGTACTGAGGGTATTCTTCCAAAGATCGTGGTTTGCCTCTCCTCTGGTGTCATGGCTGATGTTACCAGTTGCAGCTCTGAGACATGAGGGATTAGTGCATGAAGGACAAGCACATTTGCTGCAACACTTGATTCTGGTCATATTGCAGAAGACAGTTTGGATCTTGTGAAATGGCTCGGTGAGCACCCTGAACACTTTGAAGAACAAGCTCTGGATCTTCTTCAAAGGTTTCTTTTCTGCTTCATCTCCGGTAGAATCATCATCAACCAGAGACAGGTTTGGAAGAAGTCAAGTGTTGTGAATACTTTCTGGATACGCTGTATGTCCCTCACCCTGAGAGGCACCTTACCTGTTTTTTTAATTTATTAGTTCATTTTTAAAATTCTAGAATCTGTGCTAAGACTCAACATTCTGCGGGTCATGAACGTCTTGGTGGCTTCCCTCACTAGTACCCTCCTAATAATTTTTGAGAACTGTCTACTTGACTCATTTTTACCATGCAGTACCATACTGTTTGTATTTCCTAAAGATTGATAAATGAAGTTCAAGACATATTTAGTCACTTGGAAATATTCATGTATCAGTCCCTGACTTATCTCAAGAAAAATGGCTATAAAAAGTGACAATATATTCTTGACATTTAAAATAAATTGCTCCCCATCTCAGCTTTTTTTGGAATGTGTTTTTGGCCTTTAACATAAGAATGGATTATAACTAGTGGAGAACCCAGGTGTGGCATGAACAGACATTTGAGATTACGTTTCCTTTGATCATATGGTCACAAGGTAATCCCCCATCCCCCTCCGCTTTGACACAAACTAAAGTCCATAAGTATTTGGACATTACTCCCCCCCCCCCCCATTTGACACAAACTCAGGTCCATAAATATTTGGACATTACCCCACCCCCCTTTGCTTTGAAACAAACTTGGGTCCATAAATATTTGGACATTACCCCACCCCACCCCCCCCCTGCTTTGACACAAACTCAGGTCCATAAATATTTAGACATTACCCCACCTCCCTCCGCTTTGACACGCACTGGTCCATAAGTATTTGGACATTACCCCACCTCTCTCCGCTTTGACACAAACTCAGGTCCATATGTATTTGGCCATTACCCCATTCCACTCTGCTTTGACACACACTGGTCCATAAGTATTTGGACAGTAGCTTATCTTTTCTTACTTTTTTATGTGTCAAATCAACATGTCAATCCATGTCAGATTTGCTGTGTCGAACCAGAGGAAAACCTGAGCAGTCAATAAATAAATAAATAAAAGAAAAATCCTAGTAACCTAAATTGTCCAAATACACTTCTCTGATTTTGTAGCCATTCTGCTTTGTGTGCACCTGATCAAATGAAGCAGAGACGGTCCTGATTAGTACTTGGCTGCGACACTGCTTGGGAAGACCAGGAGCTGTGTATATTTCTCCATGTAAAACTGGAGTTGTATTAGGAAGGGCATCCAGTGTAAAACATGTGCCAAATTCAAATGTGGGTCTGTGCCATAACTGTTGTGGTGACCCTGACCCACCAGGGAGAGCCAAAAGACAAACAACACATGGCTGTAATTTCAAGAAGTAGGTTTTTGCTTTATGACATCACAAACATTTTGAAATATGCTGCATAAAGGCCTTCCTGTGTTGGTTACCATGGTTACATAATGGCCCCGGTGAACATCTGTGCTGTTGAAAGTATTGAGTTTTATTTGCTCCTCATCATCAGAGTTGGCAACTCCTGCAGAAGTGTTAAGAAGACAGAGGAAAAAAGCTGGGATGGGTAAGATTCCTGACATGAAGACACTTTTTCCTGACTTCTCTCAGCATTGTTATGATGGGTGAAAGCAGATCGCATGATGTTGAGTGGAACGGCACAACAATAATGGAATAACCTTATCTGAAACAGTGTGTCATTAGGTGTATATAAATGTCAGCGTTTATTATTACGGAGCATCCTGCACCTCGTTAAGGGTCATTTGTCCATCGATTGCTCCCCTCAGATGCATTTCCCATTAATGCTCATTATCAGAGCTCCATATATCTGCTGGTTGAAAGGTGATATGATAATTACCAGAATGAGGCCCATCTTGCTGCCATATCAGAAGTGTCCATGTGTAACATGAGAAGAACACGCTGTCCGGTTCTGTGACCTTGGTGGCTTCCAACACCAGAGCGGGGCAAGCATGAAAAATTGCCTTGTGAATTGCTGATGACCCGGATGAATGCTTTGGATTTAACAGACATGTACTCAAGCCCCTGCAGGTGCATGCAAAATAAAGAGAGACAGGAAGTGCTCCCAGAGCGCATACCTCCACCAAGACGCAAGTACGGACTTTAACCACAAGTTCCCGCAAGATGAATTTGAGGGTGAATAAATATGTATTTTCATTTCATTTTAGCACCTTAACCCCTCTTGTAGGGACACACAGCCAATCACGTCATCACCCCCTCCACCTGAAGCTAAATCAGTCCCTGGCAGTCTTGCTGACACTCCACGGGAGGGTCATTCCATGACAACTCAACTAAATTTCAGGAACTTCCAGAGGTTACCGCCCCGCAAGATTTTGTTAGAAAAATTCCTAAATGTAGGTCTATATAATATTAGATACGATACAAAAGACTAGCTTTCATTTCTTCTTAGTTTACGTAAGACATTTGACCCTAAAAATGCTATATGTGAAAATTAATCATTTTCCCAAATTTAGAGGCTTATAATCTTATAATCGAACCAGCCAGGAAGTTCATATTGCACTTATTTATTAAATGGCATCTTTGTTTTTCATTTTTTTTGCATCAGATAACCCCTGGGATGAATAGTTTTTGCACTGCATGAGGCTAAAATGGCTTTTTTGGCCAAAATGAGGAAACTTTGGTGGAACTGTTGAAGCTCTCTGGAAAACATCAAAAACTCAGAATTACTGCGATATTATGGACTTCACAAGTACACAGGTTGCCAGGGTAACATATTTTGATCAGAAATTTAGAATGTTTTAAAGGTTCACAGTGCTCTAAAATGGGCCATTGTTGTCCTGTGATTTGGCCATGTGGCTCAGGGTTTAGGGTCTCTATATTTTTTCTGAAGATTGGTTCACATAAGATAATTCAACTGACCAAAGGATTTTATCTAAATGTGCAATGTGAATGTTTTTGTAAATTACTTTATGAGCTTATAAATTGGAAACCAAACTTTGGTAAAGTGATACTGCAGAATTTCATGAATTCAATTTATTTCATTTATATAGCACCAAATCACAACAAAGTTGCCTCAAGGTGCTTCACACAAGTAAGGTCTAAGTTTACCAACCCCTAGAGCAAGCACACAGGTGACAGGGATTAGAAAAAAACTCCCTCTGATGATTTGAGGAAGATCCTCAAGCAGGGTAGACTCAAAGGGGTGACCCTCATTAATTGGCTTAGAGAATTTTCTTAGCAAAATCTGAGGGCAGTGACCTGGAGACCCTTAAATGAGTTGGGATGATGGGATTATGATACTCTCATAAGTAACTTTAAAAACAACAACAACAACAAAACCTTGGAAGTGATGGACAATGATAGATGCAGCTGATGACTATTGAACCTCCTGTTTTGGGTCATGTTGTCTTCTTGTGACATGCAGAATGACTATAAACATGAGACAAAGACAGAAAAGGCCTGTCAAGAAGTGTTGTTGCTGATTGTAGGGTTTTAGTGGCCACTGTTTGAAGAACAATACCCTGGAATTACTTGTGTTAGTCTGGTCAGCTTGAGACTAGATGCTCAATATCACATGTTCAACCCTCTGAAAAGCAAAGGGACAAGGTCAGATCATGTCTATGAGCATTTGTTGGTGCTGTGAAAGTCCTGTATGGCAGCAACTCTGGTAGAGAACCAGTCCATCCCCACTCAAAAGTAACCATCTATCTGCCACAGCCAGGTGATATGACTATTACATGCCCATATTTCACCTCCAGCAGTGTCCAAAGATACACAGTACCAACATCCTGAAGCCCGTTGGTGCTGGTGCTTATCTCCAGATAGTATGAGAGCCTACAACTCCCCCCTGGACGGGATGGCAGTCCGACACAGGTCACTTTTCCAGCCAAGGGTGGTGCACACTTGCGGCTGGGTGGACTGAGATGATGCAGTTTAAGCGGCTTTAGTACAAGGACACGATAAAAACAAACAAACAAACAAACAAACACGGTTACTGTGTCCATTAATCAGGATGATAAAGTTCTGCTGGTGATCTCAGCTTTGGGAAGGTTGATCTCAATTCTTCAGGTAAATCCAAAACCTTAAATAAAAGAGTCTGTTGAAGCTGTTAAAACCCAGATAACATGAAGCGTATACACACACACAAACACATACACACACACCATGTGAGCTGTGAGTGTTTTGCCAGCGGTGGCGGCGTGATGTCAGCTGGCGGCGGCGGACTTGTTGTAAGGCACAGGGAGGTGTTGTACTGGGTTGTTCTGCTGGAACAGATTTTGAGCCGTTCTGTCACCGTGCACCTTCATCCTCACGCTCACACATCCTGTCTGGAATTCTACCCAAAATGTTCCCGCTCCGATTGCATCTCATCCTGCCGTCCGTTTCATTCTCGGTGAGCAGATTAGAGTCAGGAACAACCAGCAGCAGTGAAAATCCAAAAATAAATACCGAACCCAGATACAAATCCCACTTTGGATTTCTCATTCCTTGGTGATGTTTAACAGTTTTGTTGAGGCGTGACCCAGATTATTTTCTTTGTTTGGAGAGAAGTGTTGAGCCACACGATGTGTAACTACAGAGCAGAAGTGTTTCTAATTTACACATCAATTTGTGTTTCAGCAGAGTGTTGTCTCAATGGGAAACCACCAGAACAACACCAAAATTGCTATTTATTTTTATGTTGTAGCTTTTTTTAAAAATTATCCAAGAGTCAGGTTTTTGCTGCAATCTTCCGGTGTCAGCACAGAGTTCCTGCAGGCAAACCCTCCCACACATCGAAACAGATAAACCGACAACAAACTGAGACAAATATGCAATTCCAGCACAATCCCATTGGATAAATCCACACTAACCCAAATTCCATATATGTATGTCACAGGTGCCTTGGTGGCTTCCCTCACTGGTGTCCTTTATGCACACTCACTACCACAGAAGACTAGAACTCCTTTGGAGATGTCATAGTTGTCTTGGTGGCTTTCCTCACTAGTGTCTTCTGCACAGTCACGACCACAGAAGACAAGAACTCCCTTAGAGATGACTTGGTGGCTTCCCTCACGTGTGTCCCCTCTGCACTCTCACTACCACAGAAGACTAGAACTCCTTTGGAGATGTCATAGGTGTCATTGTGTCTTTCTTCACTGGTGACCTTTCAGCACACTCACTACCAAAGAAGACTAGAACTCTCTTAGAGGTGACTTGGTGGCTTCCCTCATGAGTGTCCTCTCTATACACTCACTACCACAGAAGACTGGAACTCCTGTGGAGATGTCATAGGTGTCTTGGCACATGACAGCTTTGAATCTCTGAATACTTGTAATGGATGTGTATGTCACAAAACATTTAGTCCCGCCCCTTCCGTTATGTCACATTGATGGCATCTTAGTAAAGTGTCTTAGTATAATAGCTTGACAGTGTAAGAAAATCCACATACACAGATGTTATTAAAGAAAGCTTTGCATGCACGTGCAGTTTGATATTTCTGGGAATCCGAGATGTACAATCAATGCCATGGACACTGTGTCCTGTGTTTTCCACCGTCTTCCCATACGTTAGCCTCCCTGATTAAAAGCCTTCTGTCTGTGGTGAGCAGCCATATTGTTGCAGATGACCTCCGGGCCGGCGCAATCGTTGGGCTGATTGGATTTTGAGCTCAGGGCTCAGCCACTTATTTATCCTCTCCGCCTGCCATCATTAAATCGGATTCCTCTCCTAATCCGACACACTTTCACTCACATGGAATCACATAACCGACCTCTGTGGAAAAAGTGTCTTTTATTGGATTAAAACTAACGTTGAAACAGTGGCATTAACTGAGTGACACGCAGAGGAGCAGGGTCTAAGTGATGTATCTCGTCCAGGCCGTGTTGGGTTTCATTGGGAGGAAGAGGAGCAGCTGAGTGCTTCCCCTTTAAGTCAACTGCAGCCATCAGCAACATCGCCCTGAATTAGGCCGGTGATGAGGGAATACGGATTTTGTGCACTGGTCCCAAACAGCGTGCCGCTCTCACTTTAGGATGTGAAGATCAGGTGAATGTTGACAAATCTGTGGGTATAAACAGCAAAAGTGTCCTCAGACATGGACTATGGAACAGTGCCGCAAGTGGTAACGTAACAGCATTTTAGTTTAAAAATATAGATCTCAAGTGCAGGTCTTCATCAGCAACTGTCATGATGCTGCTGCTCAAAATGCAAAATGTTATACAACACACCATTTTCAGTGACAGTGTTAGAGTTGGAATTGTGGAAGTATAGGTTTCAGACAACTTTATTGATCCCAAAGAAAGGGCAATTACATTTACACTCCAATTACCTCAGACAAGATACAGCAATTAATCCACAATTATTACTTGTTTACCGTAATAATGGCACACATCAGAATTAAAGACAACACATATACATTTGACATCGTTTATGTGCACTGAACGTGAAGTAGTCCGTCTTCCGAATTGAGACAAAGTGGGTGAAGGCCGCAGCAGGAGGGGCCCGCGCCGCCCAGCCTGGGGGTTGAAGGCTGCAGCAGTAAAAAACCGCGCTGCCTTCGAGGTGGCCAGGAGGAAGCCAGGGTGGGGGCAATGGAGAGACACGGGGGGGTGTAATAGGGATGGAGGGAGGGAGACATGCGTCGTGTGCAGATGAGTTAAATTTCTGTCAATTTCTGTCCGTGTGTGTGTAAAGTCTGACAGTTTCTGTCCATGTGTGTGTAAAGTCTGATGTTGCTAGGCAACAGCAGGCTGGGGGGGGGGGGGGGTGAATTACTTCACCAAGGCTGTAGATCCTTCTGGGGGAAGAGTAGGGAATTTGGCCTTCAGGAGCCGATAAGGCTGCCATGTTGATGCTTGGCGAAGAGATACAGAATTCTATTTACTGCACCCCTGACCGTCGAGAGTCCAAATTTATGAAGAATATTCTCTGGTCCTCAGCATTATAATTCCTTTGCAATGCAGTGATTTGCTCCAAGATTGAATCCATTTTGCGTTTGAGTTCAAGAGTTCACGCAGTCTGAGATTACACAGCATTGCCCAACTCATTAATTATGACGGACTAATGAGGGGACAAAATTCTGGAAGCAGCCGTCTTGCTAATATTCCTGTGGGTCAGGGCAGTGCACAAACCAATCAGCACCAAACCTCCCACCATAAAAGCGAATACGAATGAATCGTCAACATCTCTAACAGAGAGTGGAGCCACATGTCACATTCCATTCTCTCAGCCGTCAAGAGCAAAGCCCGTTGGGTAGGTTCCATCAGGGCATGCAGGGTCCCCAAACCCTGATCTCCTTGTCAAAAACAAATGGTGTCAGTGGCGTTGAGAGACCAGCTGATCAATTCCATAGGTAATCCAAATCATAATTTGAAGAATTCTCATTCTGGTGAAGCTGGGACTTTGAAGGACAGAGCAGAGATAGAGAGCAGAAAGGAGGAGGGGAGAGGGGAGGAATGCGACCGTCCTTGCCAGAGTCCAAGCTGTTCTGGTTTTTTGTGTTTTATGAATTTATATTATAAGGAACAGTGTTTACACGATTCATCTTTTGTTCCTTGTTCTTAGAAATGTTGTTCATGAATAAAGATTGATTAATTGATTGATTATGCAGTGTGCAAGTAGAAATAGTAAAGCTGCTTAATTGCCTTTAAGAACACATTGAGGCCCATCCAGTCTTGTGTGTGTGTGTGTGTGTGTGTGTGTAGGCGTGGCCCTGTCACAGCTGTGCCACTTCACAGTCCCCACACCTGTTTCTCATCTCCTCCTTACATGTCACTATTTAAGTTGATCACTTGCTGGATTATTTTAGTTTCTTCACATCCTCACATCCTGCATGCTCACTGTCTGCATTTTGGGTTCCAGGTGCACAAATCCTGAAACCCTCTGGTGTTTTTTGAGGAAGAAACCTTAACCAGACCCGACTCAGACCAACTGCTTAGGCCAAAATAACAACAGAGATCACATAAAGTACAGCAAAGAATTTTCAACCATGCAAAACCAGAACAGAGCAAGAGTCCGGGTGACTTCTCAGACTTCAGTGGATTCCCTGACTGCAGCGGGCAAGGTATCAAGTAGGCGATTGCCTGTTCAGGTGAAATATGGTGGGGTCTTTGTCTACCCTGTGGTTGCTACTGTAGCTATGAAGGCTCAGCAGAAACCCTGACCATAAGATGGCGAACAAAGCTATGGTGAAACAAGAAGTGCTCAACAGCAGTTCAGATGGACAGATTATTGCTTAGAAGCCAGTGGCTGTAAAGGTGGATGAAGACTGCAGCAGGTCCTCAGACCTCGATCATCTGGGATTCCCAAGCGATCATACCAGGCTAAGGATCTGTCAATGACCATGTGTTTGAGATCAACCCTGGACATAGATTTTCTACACTACGCTGCACACCCACAAGTCTTTCAGTGATCAGCACAGAGTGACAGGGCCGGGATTGTGACTCTGGAACTCTGACCTGGCACATAAGCAGCAAATGTGAAATTCAGTCGTCAGACCCTTGGAAGAAGCGGGAGGGTTTTTCGCACCTGCTTTTGTGAGTGAGCAGCCCCATTTAGGATCTGTTCTGTGGCAGACAGATGCCTACTTTTGCCCAGTTATTCAGCTGGGACATTACCATCCAGGACCCAAGCTAGTTTTGTGTTGTGGTGGACGCAGCGGTGAGCAACACATTCTAGACCCAGAGGGATGATGCCATGGTCTCCAATTTGGACATATTGAATCTCCTCCTGAGACACCTTCAGGTGCAAACCATCACAATGAAGACCTGCAGACATTTTATAAAGGACGTCTCTATGTTGGCCACTCAGTTCTAAAATAATAGATGGATTTGATAGGCAGCAACACATTTCCAGGGGTGTATATCAAGATTTAGCTGTGTTCTTAGATTGTGGAACTTATGTTCTGCAGACTGTAATTGTCCTTGTTAAATGGCAACGGCACTTTTTGAGTGTCATCAGCGATGATATCCTGTGAAGAATCGTGCTCTCCGATGTGTCACAGGCTCGATCAGTGTGGGTTTTACAAATGATGTTTGAGCCAATAGAGTTTTGTCTCCACAGCTTAATTAAGCCCCCTGAACTTCCCACATTTCAGCTTGGCTTCTCACCGCTGCTCAGTTTAAAAAACGTGAAGGCAGTTGGTTTGCTGAAGCTGTTTTTTCCCTTCAGTTGTAAAGATCGTACTTGGCGAAAACTAACAATCAGCTTAGACTGTATCACACAGAAATCGTGGGATTTTTTCCTCCAAAGAAGGTTTGTGATGTGGGTGAATCTACAATCCTGTCAGTATGTGAAAGTGGGATCATACGTTTGGGAGCTCCTGCAACTTATATACTGAAAAATCAAACATTTGTTATTAACAATAAAAAGTGTAATGGCTATTTATGTTGGAGTTTCCCAGGAATCAAAGCACAAAACAAAATAAATTTTAATAATGAAAGCCTAAAGGTTAATAATAAAAAGTGAGCAACCACAATGCACAAAAATCCCAAATTAAACTGCTGATACAGAAAAAAGGTTCAACTTATACTCCAGTGTGACTTGTGGGTTTTTGCCTTTTCAAGAGGTATTTTTCAACAGGTGTGACTTATATTCCAGTGCGGCTAATGTAGCGGTACAACTTATATGTGGGTTTTTGCCTCTTCAAGAGGTATTTTTCAACAGGTGCGACTTATATTCCAGTGCGGCTGATGCAGCGGTAGGACTTATATGGGATTTTTGCCTCTTCAAGAGGTATTTTTAACAGATACAACATGTGCGACTTATATGTTGCTTTTCACTGTTATGCTGATGATACTGAGTTGTATATGCCGATAGCTGCTGGAAATCCTGTCCACATAAAATCTTTACAGGACTGTCTTGCAGCAGTGAGAAGTTGGATGTCTAGCAACTTTCTACTTTTGAACTCTGATAAGACTGAAATGATGGTTCTTGGCCCAGGAAGACATCGGCACCAATTTGATCAGCTGGCACTTAGCCTAGGTTCATGTGTTATACATCATACTAACAAAGTGATAGGGACATTACGAGGACTGCTTTCTTTCATCTGAGAAATATAGCAAAGATTCGCCCCATCCTGTCTATGGCTGATGCTGAGACTCTGATTCACGCATTTGTCTCTTCTAGATTGGATTATTGTAATGCTTTATTCTCTGGCCTGCCGCAGTCTAGCATTCGAGGACTTCAGTTGGTGCAGAATGCTGCTGCCAGAATTTTGACACAAAGTAGAAGGTTTCAATCAATCAATCAATCAATTTTTTTGTATAGCGCCAAATCACAACAAACAGTTGCCCCAAGGCGCTTTATATTGTAAGGCAAGGCCATACAATAATTATGTAAAACCCCAACAGTCAAAACGACCCCCTGTGAGCAAGCACTTGGCTACAGTGGGAAGGAAAAACTCCCTTTTAACAGGAAGAAACCTCCAGCAGAACCAGGCTCAGGGAGGGGCAGTCTTCTGCTGGGACTGGTTGGGGCTGAGGGAGAGAACCAGGAAAAAGACATGCTGTGGAGGGGAGCAGAGATCGATCACTAATGATTAAATGCAGAGTGGTGCATACAGAGCAAAAAGAGAAAGAAACAGTGCATCATGGGAACCCCCCAGCAGTCTACGTCTATAGCAGCATAACTAAGGGATGGTTCAGGGTCACCTGATCCAGCCCTAACTATAAGCTTTAGCAAAAAGGAAAGTTTTAAGCCTAATCTTAAAAGTAGAGAGGGTGTCTGTCTCCCTGATCTGAATTGGGAGCTGGTTCCACAGGAGAGGAGCCTGAAAGCTGAAGGCTCTGCCTCCCATTCTACTCTTACAAACCCTAGAAAGTACAAGTAAGCCTGCAGTCTGAGAGCGAAGCGCTCTATTGGGGTGATATGGTACTACGCGGTCCCTAAGATAAGATGGGACCTGATTATTCAAAACCTTATAAGTAAGAAGAAGAATTTTAAATTCTATTCTAGAATTAACAGGAAACCAATGAAGAGAGGCCAATATGGGTGAGATATGCTCTCTCCTTCTAGTCCCCGTCAGTACTCTAGCTGCAGCATTTTGAATTAACTGAAGGCTTTTTAGGGAACTTTTAGGACAACCTGATAATAATGAATTACAATAGTCCAGCAGGGCTTCTGCGTGTTCCGAGGATGAACAAAAAGTCTGTGGGGTATAGAGCCTTCTCCTACCGTGGTCCGGCTCTTTGGAATGATCTACCTGCTGTTATTCGGCAGTCTGACACGGTGGAGATTTTTAAATCAAGACTGAAGACCCACTTTTTTAGACTGTCTTATCATTAATTTTTTAATCTGTTTGTGTTTCCTTGTAATTTCTTTTTATTCTACTGTGTTTTATCTTTTAACTGTGCTGGATCAGGTGACCCTGAACCATCCCTTAGTTATGCTGCTATAGACTTAGACTGCTGGGGGGTTCCCATGATGCACTGTTTCTTTCTCTTTTTGCTCTGTATGCACCACTCTGCATTTAATCATTAGTGATCGATCTCTGCTCCCCTCCACAGCATGTCTTTTTCCTGGTTCTCTCCCTCAGCCCCAACCAGTCCCAGCAGAAGACTGCCCCTCCCTGAGCCTGGTTCTGCTGGAGGTTTCTTCCTGTTAAAAGGGAGTTTTTCCTTCCCACTGTAGCCAAGTGCTTGCTCACAGGGGGTCGTTTTGACCGTTGGGGTTTTACATAATTATTGTATGGCCTTGCCTTACAATATAAAGCGCCTTGGGGCAACTGTTTGTTGTGATTTGGCGCTATATAAAAAATTGATTGATTGATTGATTGACATGACAGAGTGAGACTCATTTCCATAGCATGTAGGTGAAGACGCCACTCAGCAGCTCCCTCACTGTGGCCATTAGGTCTCCTCATGAATATGAAAGTTAGAGAACACTTGTGAAAATTCTAAAATGCTCACATACATTTGTTTCCCCAAACATTCCTGTTTAGTGTCAGAAAGGAAACTATTAAGTGTTGTGTGGGCCGCTGAAGAGGAGGTACTGCTGGCCCACCACCAGAGGGCGCCCTGCCTGAAGTGCGGGCTTCAGGCACGAGAGGGCGCCGGAGCAATCGGGAGTGACAGCTGTCACTCATCAACAAGCACCAGCTGTCACTCATCATCACCACTACCATCACCATAAAAGCCGGGCAGCATCTCCACCTCGCTGCCGAGATATCATCTACCTTATAGGTAAATTCTCAGCCTTGATTGTGCCTACGCACGTACTTGCTGTTCTGGTTTTTGTGATCTGTTGCAGGATAGTCAACTCGCTATTTCCAGCGGGAGGCTGGGGGTTCGTGGATTGACGAGGAGAGAACGGTTTTCACTCCTCACTCTGAACCACGTACAATAGGAGATTGATTCTGCACTGTGATCTGGTGTAAAGGTGGAGGTGTTTTTCCCACCCGACTACTGAAAGAACGAACTTGCTGACTGTTTACTGGGCGTGTTTTCACACACCCACCATTAACTGTTTTCTGCCCTGCCAGCAGTACCTGATCTGACAGCTGGAGACGGTGGCCACCTGGGGATTCAGGACTTGGCGGCTCTGGTGTGTTCCAGATCCGGTGGCAGTGGAAATCGTGTGGGGCCCGGCTCTTCTCTGGACGGTTGTCTCCTACCCTCGAGCCTGCCCACATGTCACCCTTATATATTTGATTGTAATGCAAATTCTGCATCTGTCTGTATTCCGATGTGCACATTTCACAACAGTAAAGTGTTGTTATTTTTGACTCATCCATTGTCCATCATTTACGCCCCCTGTTATGGGTCCGTGTCACTACACTTTCCCAACATTAAGGCTAAAAAGTTTTGATAAAGTTACTCATAGAGATGTTCATATTTCTTCACCCCCTTAGAACGCTTATTTAATGAAAAAAAAAAACACATTTTGTGATACAAGCACCAAATGTGATTTTGTTATTCTCATTAAATCACTCAGCATCTATGGTTAATTGGCTACTTGAAAATAAGATGGCGATCATTTTTCAAGATGGCCAGCAAAATGACCCATGACAAAAAAAATCAAGTTTTTTTTCAAAGAAATGCTCTTAAAAGAAAGGAAACCCCACTGATAATTTGCGATTGAGTTGGTAGATTATAATATTGAGAACCTACACTCAACAAAAATATAAACGCAACACTTTTGGTTTTGCTCCCATTTTGTATGAGATGAACTCAAAGATCTAAAACTTTTTCCACATACACAATATCACCATTTCCCTCAAATATTGTTCACAAACCAGTCTAAATCTGTGATAGTGAGCACTGCTCCTTTATCTGAGTTTAAAAGCAGGAAATTAGAGGTCATCCATGTCCTTATGTCTGTAAGACAATCCTGCAGTTTAGCTAATTGGTGTATGTCCTCTGGCTTCATGGATAGATAAAGCTGGGTATCATCTGCGTAACAATGAAAATTTAAGCAATGCTGTCTAATAATACTGCCTAAGGGAAGCATGTATAAAGTGAATAAAATTGGTCCTAGCACAGAACCTTGTGGAACTCCATAATTAACCTTAGTCTGTGAAGAAGATTCCCCATTTACATGAACAAATTGTAATCTATTAGATAAATATGATTCAAACCACCGCAGCGCAGTGCCTTTAATACCTATGGCATGCTCTAATCTCTGTAATAAAATTTTATGGTCAACAGTATCAAAAGCAGCACTGAGGTCTAACAGAACAAACACAGAGATGAGTCCACTGTCTGAGGCCATAAGAAGATCATTTGTAACCTTCACTAATGCTGTTTCTGTACTATGATGAATTCTAAAACCTGACTGAAACTCTTCAAATAGACCATTCCTCTGCAGATGATCAGTTAGCTGTTGTACAACTACCCTTTCAAGAATTTTTGAGAGAAAAGGAAGGTTGGAGATTGGCCTATAATTAGCTAAGATAGCTGGGTCAAGTGATGGCTTTTTAAGTAATGGTTTAATTACTGCCACCTTAAAAGCCTGTGGTACATAGCCAACTAATAAAGACAGATTGATCATATTTAAGATCGAAGCATTAAATAATGGTAGGGCTTCCTTGAGCAGCCTGGTAGGAATGGGGTCTAATAAACATGTTGATGGTTTGGATGAAGTAACTAATGAAAATAACTCAGAACAATCTGAGAGAAAGAGTCTAACCAAATACCGGCATCCCTGAAAGCAGCCAAAGATAACGATACGTCTTTGAGATGGTTATGAAAATTTGACTTTCTCTTTTCAAAAGTTTCTGTGGGAGATCCCCCAGACTCCCCATAGTTTGAAGTGACTTTTATTTGTTTCAGAGGGCTTCGTACCTGTTAAAATTCACCAGAATACACAAAATTTGACTTGGTCTTTAAAAAATGTTCTGGGGGACACCCCCAGAATCACTACACCCCGCTCCCCACCGCCCTTTTATGTACCTTTATGTTCAAGTTTTGCATTCTTTTTATGCTTTGTCTGTCTGTCCTTGGAGGCTATTTAGAATAGATTTGTATGCTGTATAATGTGTTTATTGTATTTATTGAGGAAAAAAAAGAGTGTGTGCCCCCACTACGCCACATTTTAGGGAATTGCTGGCATTGATTTTTGCTAGGAAAAAAATTTCAGTCAGATGAAAATTTATTGCTTTAACCCATGCAATACGCCTCCCACCTCCACCCAAACCCAAAGGCATCGGTTCAATTCTGGGCCTCAAACTGTCAGAACGGGCGGGAGCCCGTCTGCCATGGTGGCTGGACCTGCAATGCAAACTCCCGGACTAGGCTTAGATGTAGGTTAAAACATGGTCTTTATTCCATGCTCTGGTTTGGTACACATGTGATCAAGCAGTGGAGCAGAGGTACAATCGGGATCAGGCAAAAACGCAGTCATGGTTGAGCAGGGATCAGAGGCACGAGCAAACACAGATGTCCAGGACGAGGCAAAAGACATGGTCGGGGAAAACAGAGCAGAGGTACGATACACGGCAAAGCAAAAATCAGAACTGACAAAGGGCGCTGGAATGTGTACGAGACAACAAACTGGCAGTGAGCTGTGAGACTGTGATGGTTTAAATAAGGAGCAAACAAATTAGAGTGATGTGAAGCAGGTGCATGGAAGCGTCTGGAAGGGGGCGTGACCGAGGGAGACAAAGGTTGTGGAGAGTACAAGATAGTGAAGGAAGGAAAACAGAGTGGAGTGAAGTAACAGACAAAGACACGTGAGCTGGAGCAAGAGTGGGAGTGAATGAAAACACAAAGCAAAAATAAACAAGGTGGGAGACAAAGACATGGGGCAGGTGCAGTGATGTGAACATAATAAGCTGGGTGTGAGGAATAAACTAACACCGAATGTGGAACTACAAAAACAAGAACTGAAATCAAACATAAGCATGAGAACAAAAGCAACTAGAACTGATCAGGAAATCAATACAAAAGCAAAATTAAACAGGAACAGACTAATAAAGAAAAATCAAACCCCGATATAAAAGTACAACAGAAAACAACAGCCAACATATACAGAAGAAAACTAAATGATAAACAATGAAAACACAAACCGGCTGAACAGAACTAGAACAGAACTGGACAATGGCTAAAGTATGAAAAGTAACAAATTGGTAAGAAAAACATAACAGAATAACTCATGATGAAAATAATTACTGATAAATCAAAGCTGAAGCAGACAGAAAACCACAAAAAGGGGAAAAACAAGGGCTCAGCGCCCTGACCCGGCCAAATCCCTGAGACAAACTCCTCCTCTGTGTTCTCTAAATGTGTTTCAACATCATTCAGAGCAGATTCGATGTCAGCCTGGTCTGCTTTTTGCTCCGCACTATTTTCAAACCGAAAACGAGGCTGCGTGAACTATTCTCCACAGTAACAGTTATGGTGCATCCCTGTAGGTGTCAGTATACAGCTGACCTGAACCACAATGTCAAAATCTTGTGCAAACCTTAATTTTTTTAACTGTCAGCTGAACCCACAGACCAGCCTTCCCCCAAAGTTTGCCAAATTTCATCTTTGAGAAGTCTGCATTGCCAAACCATGTTCCAAACCATGGACTTACTCCCCCTCCCCGTCTTTTTGTTGTCATCTTATATTGATATGCCAAAGAGATAACTGCACTGCAGGGTATAATAGGTCAGGATTTGGTGAGTTAAAGCTGTGGTCCTGTCACAGCTAAAGTTTGTCCCTACAGGGTTACCTTAGGTCTCCTTTGAGTCCATTTTGTATCATTCTTGTCTTTTGGTCTCTCTAAAGTTTCCATTCTGTTCTCACAGTCTGTCATAATGATTGCAAAAAAAAAACACAAAACCTGATTAGTTGACCTCTGACCTCAGCAGACTTACAGACAGTGGAAACGGAACACAGCTGTAATTTTGTGTGTTTATGTGCTACAGCGTGTACATTTATTTCAGCACCTGTGTTTGCAGATTTCCCATTTGTACTGATTTTTTGACCTTTTCTTCCCTACAATAATTCATCTACCTGACTTATATATGAGAGAAAAAAATAAGCGACGTGAAGTATCTTATTTTTTCTCATATATAAGTAGTTTTATTAGCACAGCTTTTTCC
This sequence comes from Thalassophryne amazonica, assembly GCF_902500255.1. Taxonomy (NCBI): domain Eukaryota; kingdom Metazoa; phylum Chordata; class Actinopteri; order Batrachoidiformes; family Batrachoididae; genus Thalassophryne; species Thalassophryne amazonica. The sequence continues at coordinate 8,829,901 of NC_047115.1, read as the reverse complement.
ACTCTGCAGTTACCTAATAATACTGTGTAGAAGAATGAAAACTTTAGGTTTATTAGACTAGCTACAAGAATCAGCTACAACTTTTCAGTCATACTGCGGAACCCAGATTCACAGAAAGCTTCATTAAAGTCATTTTTACCAACATTTAAAATGTCATTTGCTGTCATCTTGGGATTTTGGATAATTTTAGTTCAACATCATCCTTCTGCTGATAATCTTGATAACGACAGGAGTAAATATTCTCTAAAACAGTGCTGGCTAATCTGATACAAGTTATACCTGAAAATACAATTAAAGTATAAACTTTAAAAAATGGGATACTATAGTTTGCAGGAAGATGTACGACAAGACTGGATAGTAATATGTTTCTTTTGAATGATTATATTTGCTGAGCAACTGAGCTAGCATTGTAATAAAGTGGCTCGCCAAGTCAGCTAACGTAGCTAATTAGCATGTAGTAGTGAGGTGGCTCAAAACGTGACTTGTTTAGCATGTTTTCAAGAAAGTCATGAACAAAATGTTCTACAAATAAAGTTTTTCCATCAAAACCTTTTAAACTGTTCCATGTTACATGGATCATCTCCCCATAAAATTTCATTATAATCCATAAATAACTTTTTGAGTTTTAGCATCTATGCTAAACATAAGTACATTCACTTAACCTTCACACTCCTGCACCACCTGATGAAGGAAATACAATTTTATTTTGGTTGTTTGCTTGTTCTAGGTGTGTAGAAGATGCTTTATGCAAATCCATCTGTCATGAAACCGAAAGTGACAAAATCATTTTTGAAATATAAAAAGTGTGATTATTAACATATTGGATCCCGTCATAAATGATACAGCGGCAATAAGAAAGATGCATCAGTAACCTCAGTGGTCACCAGACCTAGGCTCTAGACATGAAACAAACGGACAAACATGCTAATTCCAAACTACGTATAATGTCAACAGGCCGTATGTTGAGGTGTTGAGAGCAGAGGTGTCCATGAGTGAATCTGGCTGGAGGTCCAAGGGCCAACTGTTAATGTAAATGTTGTGTTAAGTAATTTATATTTTATAGAAAATTAACATTGTACATTGAAAATTTAATTTCAAAATAAACTGTCTTACAGTAATTTATTAATCTGCCAAACAATAGGAATTTGGCCCAGATATGGCTTGAGGTTTCCAGCCTTGTTTGCCTTAGTTTGGTGAGAGAAAAAAAATCTGCTTTGGTTACAAAATCCTTTAAACGGGGTTGTGCGGATTTCTGAATTGTCCTATTTTATTTTTCTAACTTAACCACTGTTAAACAATCAGAAAATTAACCATCAACTACTATGATTTCATACATTTCTACACAGAAAAAGGATTAACTTGCACTGAAAACCAGTGTTGCCACAGTTACTTAGAAAAGTTACTTTATTAGTTACATTTTACAGTTACGTATTACAGTTACTTTATTAGCAGCCGCGGACAACTGAATGTAACTAATAAAGTAACTAGTAATCTAACTTGGTTATTTTTAATATTGAGTACTTGTAAAAGTAACTATTAGTTGCTTTGCTGATTACTCAATCTTAAGAGTAACCAAGTTAGATTACTAGTTACATTACTTATTACTTACAAGTTGTCGGCAGCTGCTAATTAAGTAACTGTATAAAGTAAGTAAAAAAGTAACTAATAAAGTAACGTTTCAAAGCAACTGTGGCAACACTGGTGGCAACCACACCCGCTCCTCATCCATCATCAGTCACACCGACTAACCGTCCAGCAGGGGGCAGACACATCTATAGGATATTCAATATTACACAGTCAAAACAAAGTGGCTTTTTAATTTGATTCATCAGGGTTCACATTCTGTTTATTTGTGCAGCATTTTTCTGCCAACAGTCTGTTTACAGCAGAAACCAAACTGTGAAAATCACTTGAACCAAAGACGTACATCTTACAGTTTCCAGCGTGTGGATGCAAACTGCAGCCTGAAAATAAATCAATCACCAACTCGCCCTCCATGTGATTCAAACACTATAAATTTTGAATTAATGAAATTGTTTCTTTGTTGTGTGTTAGTGTGTTTGCTGTTAGATTTGTGTGTTTGTGTCTCTGCAGTGGTGTGGGTCACAGTCAAACAGGGGGTGTGGTCTCAACTGCTTATTGATTACGATTGTATTTAATGACTGCAGTTGTTGTAAATTGGAATGATGGCTGTTTGGGCTGGAGCTGGCACGTGAGCGTGTGTGTGTTTGAGAAAATTGTGGATGTAATTACAACAGTGTGTCTGATGATGCAAACAGATATTTGTTGTCTTTTTTTTCTGAGCCTGCACGCCTGTTTCAGTGTGTTTTTGTGTATATATGTGGAAGCATAGTCCTTTTTTTTTAATAACTCTTTATATTGTCAGCTGAAGGGGAGCTAATAATATAAATTGCTGCATTGGAAGCGTGCGTGCACGGCCAGCCAGCCTCTTTCCTCCCTGATGCCTATATTAGTGCTGTGTCCCTCTGGACCAAAATCAGCTTTTTTAGCAGCTTTTTCATGGTCAGGCCATTTTTACCTGCTGCACAAATCCTGCTAAAGCTTTTAAACCAGTTCCCCTCCCACATTTCTAAACCTCCCAATTGGTCTCGGAGGAGACACTTTCCAGTTATTAAAGCCATTTAAAGCTTGTCCCCATGTTGGACGTGTGTGAAAAGCATGTCATTCAAACACTGTGTGTTGTGATGATCTGTGGTTTTTGCTGCAGGGATTCTCAGAAGGATCCAGATTTAACTCCATCTTCAGGAGGTCACCTGTTTAAAAGACACTTAAAAATCACATTTAAAACAGCTTTCACTTGCCGTATGCTTTGCCAAATCTCTTTTTGTCCTTTACTTTAACCCTTACCCTACAATCACATTAGCAGCATATGATGGCGACAAGAAGTTGGTGTTTGTCACTTGCTTGGTTGCATGTGCGCTAACATCTCTGTAAGATGTCATCTGGTTTCAACAAACAGCGTCTTTAGATTTAGACGTGTCTATTTCTTGCTAATTCTTACAAACCTTAGAGGAAAGTATTAGATTTATACAGAAACACTGCTGTTTCTGAGTGTTTTCTGCTGCCTTGTCACTCCAATTGGCAGCCATTGTGTCACGTTGCTCAGAATTTGCATAAAGTAGACTTCTGGTCTATTTTGGCTCCACCTACCTGGCAGCAGAGGGACCGTTGTCTCTTGCTGCTGCAAAATGCCCACTCTGATTGAAAATGAAAGGCACATTGTTGTGTAGCTTGCTGTTGCGTCGCTTGCTGTTGCGTCGCTTGCTGTTGCGTCGCTTGCTGTTGCGTCGCTTGCTGTTGCTTGTAGCTAATGTGACTGTAGGGTTACCCAGCTAATGTGACTGTAGGATACCCAGCTAATGTGACCATGGAGTTACTCAGCTAATGTGACCATAGGATACCTAGCTAATGTGACCGTAGGGTTACCCAGCTAATGTGACCGTAGGATACCCAGCTAATGTGACCGTAGGATACCTAGCTAATGTGACCATGGAGTTACTCAGCTAATGTGACTATAGGATACCTAGCTAATGTGACCGTAGGGTTATCCAGCTAATGTGACCGTAGGATACCCAGCTAATGTGACCATAGCACCCAGCTAATGTGACTGCAGGATATCCAGCTAATGTGACCGTAGGGTTACCCAGCTAACGTGACCGTAGGGTTCCCCAGCTAATGTGACCGTAGGATACCCGTAGGATACCCGTAGGATACCCAGTAGGATACCCAGACCGTAGGATACCCCTCCCCCCAGCTGGCTCCTGTTGATATGAAGAAGCAGCAGTTGTACTCTGAGTTCCTTGCAGATATTTGAGCTTCATAACCTGTCCAAGAGTGTAAGCCCAGATAACAGATGGAGAGAACTCATTTCAGCCGCTTGCATCCTCTGCTTCATTCTTCCAGTAATTACCCAAAGTTCATGATAAGAGTGTAAAAACCTAAGTCTTCTGACTCAGGTTTTTCTTCACTATCATGGTCCAGCACAGCATCTACAGGACCTTCGATGCAGCACCGGTCCTTCTGTTGCCCTCACACTCCATCTGACCCCCCGCTCATGAACAAGACCATGAGATACTTAAACTCCTCCACTTGGGGGAAGAACTCTCTGCTGATCCAGCAGGGATCGTCCACCCTTTTCTGAAAGAGGACCATGGTCTCAGATTTTAGGTGCTGATTCTCATCCCATCCGATCCTGTGCATCAGACGTTCTGACTTACATGCACTCGCAGTCATCTTTTGATCTCTTTCAGTTTCATTGTAACTGAGGAAAATGTGGGTTTTGAATTGTTTGTCCACGTCAGCACCTGGTGACATCATCATGACTTCACGTACAAATCAGTCGGTTCATATGTACTTGAGATCTTCCTTCGAGCTCAAATCGTTTTGAAGTTATTATGAAACACATAGCATTCTGACTACTCAGCGATCTTGACCTTTGACCTTCATATTCATGTCAGTGCAATATGAATGACATCATCCACGTGGTTCCTGAGATATTCGTCTAGTGACACACAAAGGAAAACCATTTGTAGCGGATCTAAAGTAGAAAGTGTTTGTTACATTTCCGCTACTAAATCTGGCATTTTTCCATCTGTTATGTGTGATTTCACAATCCCTGAAGTTGGAGACAGAAGTATTATCTGTGTGGACGTCTCTGCCCGGTTGCAGGGACAAACAGTGCAGTGGTGTGTGTGAATATTCCAGCGGATGGATTTCAGCACTGCACACTTTAAAATAACCCCACAGTCGCACTAATTTGACATTTGTCTGATGTGCGGCTCCCTGCAGCTTGCACCGCCGCCTCCGCACAGAAAAGGCGATGATGGATGGTGCCGTCAGTGGATCCTCTGATTTAGCCGTGCTGGAGCATCCAGCAGGCTTGTCTGAGCTCAATTGCCCAAAGTGCTGCAGAATCCTAGACAGTACAAAAGGCCAGAAACTGTTCTCACAGGCTAATCTTATAATAACCTACAAACCATATGGCAGTGGCTTGCAGTGCCTTCTGAGAGGAGATGGAGAGCGTGCAAGAATGTTTTTGGCACAAATAAAATTGTTCTCCTTACGTAAGAGGCCTGAACATTGGCCTTAGGTAAGAAAGATGTTCCTCCACACATTGCATCAGGTGCACGTGACGCTCCGCAACACATGCTGGTGGAAAACGAGGCTGTGCACGGTCTCAGTGAATCTGCTGGAGTTATGTGTGATTGACACAGATGTTTACCTTCAGTTTGCCGTGCATTATTTGCTTTTAACACAAAGACCGTGTTAGCAATCAGAAGCTAACGAGCTAATTAATGTTATTGCATCACACACAAAATATGGGTAAACCACTTCTTTTGGCCACTGAACAGACCATCATATGTGAGGTAAATGTGCATGCCATTAAGCATTAGAAAACTTCATTTTTTTGTAACGCAGATTATGCCATAGCAGGGAGAAGCTAACAAGCTAATTAAAGTTATTGTTACAGGCTCAAAACACAAGTAAACTGTCACTTACTGTATATGATTTAAATGTGCAGTGTATTTAAATATTAGAAAACTATATTTTATAACGCAAACAATGCATTAGTCAACAGAAGCTAATCAACTAATAAAAGGTATTGCAACAGGCACAAAACAGCAAACTGCTTATTTTGCCCACTGAGATCAATCAATCAATCAATTTTTTTTTTATATAGCGCCAAATCACAACAAACAGTTGCCCCAAGGCGCTTTATATTGTAAGGCAAGGCCATACAATAATGATGTAAAACCCCAACGGTCAAAACGACCCCCTGTGAGCAAGCACTTGGCTACAGTGGGAAGGAAAAACTCCCTTTTAACAGGAAGAAACCTCCAGCAGAACCAGGCTCAGGGAGGGGCAGTCTTCTGCTGGGACTGGTTGGGGCTGAGGGAGAGAACCAGGAAAAAGACATGCTGTGGAGGGGAGCAGAGATCGATCACTAATGATTAAATGCAGAGTGGTGCATACAGAGCAAAAAGAGAAAGAAACAGTGCATCATGGGAACCCCCCAGCAGTCTACGTCTATAGCAGCATAACTAAGGGATGGTTCAGGGTCACCTGATCCAGCCCTAACTATAAGCTTTAGCGAAAAGGAAAGTTTTAAGCCTAATCTTAAAAGTAGAGAGGGTGTCTGTCTCCCTGATCTGAATTGGGAGCTGGTTCCACAGGAGAGGAGCCTGAAAGCTGAAGGCTCTGCCTCCCATTCTACTCTTACAAACCCTAGGAACTACAAGTAAGCCTGCAGTCTGAGAGCGAAGCGCTCTATTGGGGTGATATGGTACTACGAGGTCCCTAAGATAAGATGGGACCTGATTATTCAAAACCTTATAAGTAAGAAGAAGAATTTTAAATTCTATTCTAGAATTAACAGGAAGCCAATGAAGAGAGGCCAATATGGGTGAGATATGCTCTCTCCTTCTAGTCCCCGTCAGCACTCTAGCTGCAGCATTTTGAATTAACTGAAGGCTTTTTAGGGAACTTTTAGGACAACCTGATAATAATGAATTACAATAGTCCAGCCTAGAGGAAATAAATGCATGAATTAGTTTTTCAGCATCACTCTGAGACAAGACCTTTCTGATTTTAGAGATATTGCGTAAATGCAAAAAAGCAGTCCTACATATTTGTTTAATATGCGCTTTGAATGACATATCCTGATCAAAAATGACTCCAAGATTTCTCACAGTATTACTAGAGGTCAGGGTAATGCCATCCAGAGTAAGGATCTGGTTAGACACCATGTTTCTAAGATTTGTGGGGCCAAGTACAATAACTTCAGTTTTATCTGAGTTTAAAAGCAGGAAATTAGAGGTCATCCATGTCTTTATGTCTGTAAGACAATCCTGCAGTTTAGCTAATTGGTGTGTGTCCTCTGGCTTCATGGATAGATAAAGCTGGGTATCATCTGCGTAACAATGAAAATTTAAGCAATACCGTCTAATAATACTGCCTAAGGGAAGCATATATAAAGTGAATAAAATTGGTCCTAGCACAGAACCTTGTGGAACTCCATAATTAACTTTAGTCTGTGAAGAAGATTCCCCATTTACATGAACAAATTGTAATCTATTAGACAAATATGATTCAAACCACCGCAGCGCAGTGCCTTTAATACCTATGGCATGCTCTAATCTCTGTAATAAAATTTTATGGTCAACAGTATCAAAAGCAGCACTGAGGTCTAACAGAACAAGCACAGAGATGAGTCCACTGTCCGAGGCCATAAGAAGATCATTTGTAACCTTCACTAATGCTGTTTCTGTACTATGATGAATTCTAAAACCTGACTGAAACTCTTCAAATAGACCATTCCTCTGCAGATGATCAGTTAGCTGTTTTACAACTACCCTTTCAAGAATTTTTGAGAGAAAAGGAAGGTTGGAGATTGGCCTATAATTAGCTAAGATAGCTGGGTCAAGTGATGGCTTTTTAAGTAATGGTTTAATTACTGCCACCTTAAAAGCCTGTGGTACATAGCCAACTAACAAAGATAGATTGATCATATTTAAGATCGAAGCATTAAATAATGGTAGGGCTTCCTTGAGCAGCCTGGTAGGAATGGGGTCTAATAAACATGTTGATGGTTTGGATGAAGTAACTAATGAAAATAACTCAGACAGAACAATCGGAGAGAAAGAGTCTAACCAAATACCGGCATCACTGAAAGCAGCCAAAGATAACGATACGTCTTTGGGATGGTTATGAGTAATTTTTTCTCTAATAGTTAAAATTTTGTTAGCAAAGAAAGTCATGAAGTCATTACTAGTTAAAGTTAATGGAATACTCAGCTCAATAGAGCTCTGACTCTTTGTCAGCCTGGCTACAGTGCTGAAAAGAAACCTGGGGTTGTTCTTATTTTCTTCAATTAGTGATGAGTAGAAAGATGTCCTAGCTTTACGGAGGGCTTTTTTATAGAGCAACAGACTCTTTTTCCAGGCTAAGTGAAGATCTTCTAAATTAGTGAGACGCCATTTCCTCTCCAACTTACGGGTTATCTGCTTTAAGCTACGAGTTTGAGAGTTATACCATGGAGTCAGACACTTCTGATTTAAAGCTCTCTTTTTCAGAGGAGCTACAGCATCCAAAGTTGTCTTCAATGAGGATGTAAAACTATTGACGAGATACTCTATCTCCCTTACAGAGTTTAGGTAGCTACTCTGCACTGTGTTGTTATATGGCATTAGAGAACATAAAGAAGGAATCATATCCTTAAACCTAGTTACAGCGCTTTCTGAAAGACTTCTAGTGTAATGAAACTTATTCCCTACTGCTGGGTAGTCCATCAGAGTAAATGTAAATGTTATTAAAAAATGATCAGACAGAAGGGAGTTTTCAGGGAATACTGTTAAGTCTTCTATTTCCATACCATAAGTCAGAACAAGATCTAAGATATGATTAAAGTGGTGGGTGGACTCATTTACTTTTTGAGCAAAGCCAATAGAGTCTAATAATAGATTAAATGCAGTGTTGAGGCTGTCATTCTCAGCATCTGTGTGGATGTTAAAATCGCCCACTATAATTATCTTATCTGAGCTAAGCACTAAGTCAGACAAAAGGTCTGAAAATTCACAGAGAAACTCACAGTAACGACCAGGTGGACGATAGATAATAACAAATAAAACTGGTTTTTGGGACTTCCAATTTGGATGGACAAGACTAAGAGACAAGCTTTCAAATGAATTAAAGCTCTGTCTGGGTTTTTGATTAATTAATAAGCTGGAATGGAAGATTGCTGCTAATCCTCCGCCCCGGCCCGTGCTACGAGCGTTCTGACAGTTAGTGTGACTCGGGGGTGTTGACTCATTTAAACTAACATATTCATCCTGCTGTAACCAGGTTTCTGTTAGGCAGACTAAATCAATATGTTGATCAATTATTATATCATTTACCAACAGGGACTTAGAAGAGAGAGACCTAATGTTTAATAGACCACATTTAACTGTTTTAGTCTGTGGTGCAGTTGAAGGTGCTATATTATTTTTTCTTTTTGAATTTTTATGCTTAAATAGATTTTTGCTGGTTATTGGTAGTCTGGGAGCAGGCACCGTCTCTACGGGGATGGGGTAATGAGGGGATGGCAGGGGGAGAGAAGCTGCAGAGAGGTGTGTAAGACTACAACTCTGCTTCCTGGTCCCAACCCTGGATAGTCACGGTTTGGAGGATTTAAGAAAATTAGCCAGATTTCTAGAAATGAGAGCTGCTCCCTCTAAAGTGGGATGGATGCCGTCTCTCCTAACAAGACCAGGTTTTCCCCAGAAGCTTTGCCAATTATCTATGAAGCCCACCTCATTTTTTGGACACCACTCAGACAGCCAGCAATTCAAGGAGAACATGCGGCTAAACATGTCACTCCCGGTCTGATTGGGGAGGGGCCCAGAGAAAACTACAGAGTCCGACATTGTTTTTGCAAAGTTACACACCGATTTAATGTTAATTTTAGTGACCTCCGATTGGCGTAACCGGGTGTCATTACTGCCGACGTGAATTACAATCTTACCAAATTTACGCTTAGCCTTAGCCAGCAGTTTCAAATTTCCTTCAATGTCGCCTGCTCTGGCCCCCGGAAGACAATTGACTATGGTTGCTGGTGTCGCTAACTTCACATTTCTCAAAACAGAGTCGCCAATAACCAGAGTTTGATCCTCGGCGGGTGTGTCGTCGAGTGGGGAAAAACGGTTAGAAATGTGAACGGGTTGGCGGTGTACACGGGGCTTCTGTTTAGGGCTACGCTTCCTCCTCACAGTCACCCAGTCAGCCTGCTTTCCCGGCTGCTCGGGATCTGCCAGGGGGGAACTAACGGCGGCTAAGCTACCTTGGTCTGCACCGACTACAGGGGCCTGGCTAGCTGTAGAATTTTCCACGGTGCGGAGCCGAGTCTCCAATTCGCCCAGCCTGGCCTCCAAAGCTACGAATAAGCTACACTTATTACAAGTACCATTACTGCTAAAGGAGGCCGAGGAATAACTAAACATTTCACACCCAGAGCAGAAAAGTGCGGGAGAGACAGGAGAAGCCGCCATGCTAAATCGGCTAAGAGCTAGTAGCTACGCTAAGCTAGCGGATTCCTAAAAACACGCAAAGTGAATAATGTGTAAATAATTTAGAGGTGATTCAGTAGAAGGAGTGCTTTAGTTAAGGCACGTAAAGATTACACTGGGAAACAAATCGTAATCTAGATAACTAGATCAATCTAACTGCGCAGATTAAACAGCTAACAGATACAGAAAAACACCGCTGTGCTCCGGAACAGGAAGTGATACAATACCGCAGTGAGAGCCAACCACCAGTAGAGATAAATGTACAATGTAATTAAACATGGGAAAACTTGGCACATTCTTTGTTTATTTATTTATAATGTAAACACTGCCTTAGCTAACAGATGTTAATGAGCTAAACACACACTTTTGGCCACTAAACAGATCATCATATGTGACGTATAAACCTATAAAATCTTTGTCAAGTATTTGTAAATTGTAAGACTTACTGTACCTTAGCTTAGCTTGTGTACTTGTGTGTATTTGCTCATCCTGCTATCTCACAGAGAGCAGATTAAAGTTATATTTCCTTTTTATTCCAGTGTGACCTTTCAGGTGGAGAGCATTATTTCTTAAATTTACTCATTACCTAAGACAAAGAATAATTTTCTCATTCAGAGCTTTTTGTTCTTGTTCTTCTTTTACTACTCCTCAGTATTTTGATCAATATCTGAAAAACCGTGAGGAAACCTGTCAATCATACAAGACCCTTAGCCAAGAGTCGACCAAGAGGTACTATTGCACCAACTTTGGTGCTTGTATCTGCTGCAGTGCGTCCAGAAGAGCTGGATTGATTGCAGTGACCCTGATAATGTCAGAGTGAATGTCAACATTACAAAGTGGTAAAAGCTTAATGTGGAAACTTTGTGGAATGTGTTGTAGACCTGAAACGCACAAATGGACATATATTAACATGAAGTATTTTGGTCAAATCAAAGTCCTGATCTGGGGTAAATTAATTTCTTCTTGTTGTTGTCTTTGCCACCAGATTGCCTTCTCTCAGCACAACAACATCATGGACCTGGTGCAGTTCTTCGTCACCTTCTTCAGGTAGGTACTCGTGTTTTCATTTGTAGGACGCCACGCAGATGAGCTCGGTTCCCAGTGGCTGTTTGGAAAACTGGGACATGGCCTGAACCTGTGGTGCTGCAGTAGTTAGCAGTGGCCTCAGGCGAGATCCTCAGCCTTCCGACAGCTCTGGCAGTCTCCTGCATCTGCAGAGTCAATACTGTAAATCAATTCTGGACCTCTTATCTGCTGAGCTGTAAAGGAGATAATGAGGGAACAACACACACCTGACCACCACTTGTCCAATTACATCTGATCCAGTCAGAATGCTTGGACCTCCCACTAATAAAGTCTTCTCCAGCCCACTTACTCACCAGACCCGAGTTGACGAAATGAAACAGGGTTCAGTTTTGGTTCTGAGGTTCACCAAATTTAAACAGTTGCACCCTCCCCATTCTTGATTTTTCTTTCCTCCCATGCAGACTCTCTGTCTGCACGGAGCAGCCGCAGTCGACGGCTGCCGTCTCATGTGGACTTGATCCTTGCTGAGCCATGTTTGTCTCACAGCTCACACAGTCCTGCAGGAGGACACGAGACGTAATGAGACCACGTTTGGTAGAAGCAGTCTGGAACATAGTCTGTTGTCTGCAGGCAAAATCCTGCCACTCAGGTCTGACACCGGCCCAGTGCGATTGCATCCGTGCACGTTTGTCTCACTGTTGTGTGTGTGTGTGTGAGGAAGTGAGCTGTGCTTTGTGCCCAGGGCCGGCTTCTGGACATCAGCGACCTTTAGGGCAGCATGCGGGGATGATGTCATCAGTCGGGGACGGCGTCACGTGGAGCCAGGAGATGTCAGCGTTGTGTGTTTGTGTGTGAGTCACCGCTGTGTGTTTGACTCACCGTTTTCTGCTCTCCAGCAGACTTCCAGTGGGAAAAGACAACGACACCACTAGTTCTTGGACACATTTTTACGCAATGTCCTCATTATTTCATTTGGATGGTTTTCTTGGAGCTGGATTTCAAGCTGTATTTAACTCTGAAGCAGCTCCCACACCTGGTTGATTTTGGTGTGGTGTTCCTGGTGGAGAGGCGCCTCGGTGCAGCTTGTGTCTTTCCCGTGGGGAGCTCGGCCAGCTGCTCCACATACACCAGCACAAGTTGGGAATGTTCGGTTTGATCGTACTAGCTTTATACATGTGCAGAATTTCCAGGAGCTTAGTCCTGGACTCGGCTCCAGAAGGTCTGGTCTTGCCTCAACTTAGTCAGGTCAAGCCTGGGAGCATGTGGTGGTGTCTCGCTTCGCCGCTTTCTTCGCACCACAGAACCGGTTTGGATCCTAGATGGCAACCACCAAGGTAGACAAACGGTCTATCCCCACTTCTCGCAAGTCTGTCTGCCACAGACAGGTGAAGCATGGTGGTTGCCCCATTGGCCTTCTCCAGCCACTGGGGTCCTCAACACTCAGGCACTCATTGCGCTGGATCATGCACAGAGATAAGTGCCATGTGGCTAAAATAATCTAAGCAGATGCTCCCTCACAATGCAAGTGCTGCTTCTTATCTTACTCAAAGAAGTAACCACTTGTTTGATACAAAGTCATTTGAATGGTACCCAAGGGTCCTCCAAAGGGGCCTAGTATTCAAGACATCCAGTTGTCACCTTGTATCCCCAGTTCACATCCAAGTCTCATAACCAAACAGAAAGACAGGAAGCAGCAGGACCCCATAGACTTGGCTTGCTGATTGTGGAAATAATTACCTTGGTGTGTACAGAGTGTACACCACATTGATGTAGCAGTTTCAGGCTCAAAGATGATGCCTCACATTCAGTCAGTCAGTCAGTCAGTCAGTCACTCACTCACTCACTCACTCACTCACTCACTCACTCACTCACTCACTCACTCACTCACTCACTCACTCACTCACTCACTCACTCACTCACCATGCAAGAAATTCAACTGCACACCAGGAGGAACTTGGGATTAAGGACCTTGCCCAAGGGCCCTTAGTGTTTTTCCAGTTTGACGGAGATTTGAAATAAGGACCTTCTGGTCACAAGCCCGTGGTTTTAACCACTTGACCATCACCTCCCAAAACCTCAACCTCCATTCACATAAAATCTACCACAACAAGCTGTAGCTAACAAATTGGCCTTGTATTAATTTGGCAAGGTGACCAATCTTGTTCGCTTGCTCAGCCCGATACAAGAGAACTTGGCCCAGGGCTATCCCTATCCCTAACCCTACTCCTTCCCATAACTCCCACTGTACCCATAACCCTAACCCTACGTCTAGCCCCCACCCTACTCCTACCCTGAACCCTCTCACTAACCCTAACTCTACCTCTCAACCTCACCCTCCTCCTTCCCATTACCCTACCCCCTACTCCTTCCCATAAACCTCACCCTACCCCTACCCCATGAACTTAGGGGAATGTCTGGGAGTAAAAAGTATGAATGTGAAGCAACTTAAGTGAAACTTAAATGCAACATTATATATGATATTAGAAGAAGACATTAGGTTGAGCATATCTCAGCACGCCTTGGCCCAGCCACTGCACCCTGCTATTGAGGTGGGTGCTACTATCGAGGTATTACCTAGATTTACAGAATGGGCCGATTGTGCTGGAAATTATTCATCTTTCTTAACTTCTGGATCTGTTCCTAAATGTTTCAAATCTGCAGTGATTAAACCATTACTTAAGAAACCTAATCTTGACCCTAGTGTATTGAAAAATTATAGGCCGATATCAAATTCATCATTTTGTTCTAAAATTCTGGAAAAAGTGGTTTCATGGCAGCTCATGGACTATCTTACTGAGAATAATTTCTTTGAGCCACTACAGTCTGATTTAGAAAATGTCACTCCACGGAGACAGCTCTCACTAAAGTAGTGAATGACCTTTTGCGACAGCGGACTCGGACACCACCACAGTTTTGGTGTTGTTGTTCTTTGTGCTGCATTTGGTACTCTGGATCATCATATTTTACTCGATAGGGTGGAGAATTATTTTGGGATTACTGGAAGTGCCCTTGCGTGGTTGACGTCATACCTGTCCATTCGTTCTCATTGTGTTTTGTAACACTATTTCTAATCTTAGTGATATGACGTTTGGGGTTCCATAGGGATCTGTTCTGGGCCTCCTGCTTTTTTCCCTATATGTAGCACCCCTTGGGCGTATACTGCAGCGTTTTGGGATTGCCTTTCATTGCTATGCTGATGATACTCAGTTGTACATGCTGATAACTGCTGATAATCTTATTCATATAAAATCCCTAGACGATTGCCTTGCTTCAGTGAGAAGATTGATGTCTAGTAATTTCCTGCTTTTGAACTCTGATAAGAATGAAATGATGGATCTTGGACCAGCAAGACATCAGCATCGGTTTGACCAGCTAGCGCTTAGTTTAGGTTCGTGTGTAATATAGTGAAATATAGCCATCCCATCCTATCTATGGCTGATGCTGAGACCCTGATGCATGCATTTGTTTCCTCTAGATTGGATTATTGCAATGTTTTATTTTCTGGGTTGCTGCAGTCCAGAATCAGGGGTCTTCAATTGGTTCAAAACGCTGCTGCCAGACTCTTGACACAAAGCAGAAGGTTTGACCACATTACTTCCATTTTGGCATCTCTTCACTGGCTGCCAGTCTCTGCGAGATCAGATTTTGAAGTCCTGCTCCTGGCCTATAAAGTTGTTCATGACTGGCACCACCCTACTTGGTGGATCTACTTAAGCCCTATGTACCAGCCTGGGCTCTGCGCTCACAGGACACAAGGTTGCTCTGTGTTCCTAGTGTGAAGAAAAAGTCTGTGGGACTTTCTTATCATGCCTCGGTCCTGTGGAATGATCTCCCTGTTTTAGTGAGGCAGTCAGACTCCGTGGAGACTTTGAAGTCGCATCTGAAGACACATTTATTTACTATTTTATATGATTAATATATTGTTTACTATGCTTTTATTCTTTTCATTTTTATCTTGTTTTTAACCTTTTCGTCATGCTCTTTGATTTTTTGATTTAATTTGTTTTGGTTTTTATTGTTGAGTTTTTTGTGAAGCGCCTTGAGATGACGCTATCATGATTTGGCGTTCTATAAGTTTAATAAATTGAATTGACGATATGATTTCCCCTAAGTGTGAAAAACGTTTTGTCCTCCCTCCTTCTTCCTTACATTCATTCTCAGTTCTAAATGAAGTAGAAAAAGGAGCCAAATGGTCATAATTAAACAGCATTCATGTCTCGGCTGTCCACATTCTCTCGTGCTAATTGGTGACACTGCAGTTCAGCTTTGTCCAATTACGCCACCTCGCTCACTCGCTTGATTAGCAATCAGCTTCTCCCTCACTCGCTCCCTCTTTTCCAAAACAGCGGAGAAGCCACTCGGCTCTAAGTGGCTCAGGAGACTCACTGAGCTACAGGCCACTTCATTTCCAAATGACCGCCTGTATGAACGTTCATATCCACGGGGACTCTCTGTTTCTATAAAAACTGCTTGAACTTGCAAACTTTATTAGCGTTATTTTGATGGGACGTGATAGCAGACGATCAAATTCGGTATTTTCTACCTCAACAACATGTTTAGATGTTGCAGTTCAGCTTCCATTATAAAACCATAAAGTCTGATTAATTTTTAAAGCCTTTTGATTTTCCTCCATCGGCTGAGGCGTTTGTCCTTGTGGAATGGTTCAATTTCACTGAGTTGATTTATTGTTAAATTTACTTCTGTTAGTTTCAGTTTATTGCACCTTGGTACTTACTGCGATCATTTTTTGCCTCTTGTCTTTTTAGAAATGGATTTGTAGTCTTTTGTGAAGTAATCGTCATTATTTTCACACGCGTCCAGTGCTGTGATCATTTGAATCACAGTTTTTTCGACATCTCAGGTTATTTATACCCACGATTCCAAATCCTGAAGTAAATCTAGTTTTTAAACTATTATAGTTAAATAGAATTATATATGTACATAAAGTAGACATTCAAACTGTCTTGAAGCACATAGCAGAACTAGGGATTCAGCCCACACACAAATACATAAATACACACAACTCCCACACGCAAGTACTTAAAAATACACAACTCCCTTCCACACACACAACCACACACACAAATACTCACAACCCCCCCCACACAAACACATAAATACACACAACCCCCTACACAAACACACAAAACTCCCTGACACAAATACACACAACCCCCTACACAAACACACAAAACTCCCCGACACAAATACACACAACCCCCACACAAATACATAAAACTCCCCCAAACACAAATACACACAACTCCCCCACACACAAAAACATAAATACACACAGCCCCTACACAAGCACACAAAACTTCCCCACGAATACACACACCCCCACACAAAGACACAAAACTCCCCCCACACAAATACACACAACCTGCCCACACAAATACACACAACTCCCACATGCAGGTACTTAGAAATACACAACTCCCTTCCACACCCACAACTCCAAACACAAATACACAAAACGCCCCAAAACAAATACACACAACCTGCCCACACAAATACATACAACCCCCACATGCAGGTACTTAGAAATACACAACTCCCTTCCACACCCACAACTCCAAACACAAATACACAAAACGCCCCAAAACAAATACACACAACCCCCACACAAATACACAAAACTCCCCCAAACACAAATAAATACACACAACCCCCACACAAATACACAAACCTCCCCTAAACACAAATACACAAAACTCCCCCACAAACAAATACACAAATACAGACAGCCCCCACACAAATACACAAAACTCCCCCAAACACAAACACATAAATACGCACAACCCCTACACAAACACACAAAACTCTTCCACACAAATACACACAACCCCCACACAAAGACACAAAAGTCCCCCACACACCAATACACAAAACCCCCACATGCAGGCACTTAAAAATACACAACTCCCTTCCACACCCACAACCCCACACACAAATACATAAATACACACAACCCACATGCAAGTACTTAAAAATACATGACGCCGTTCCACACCCACAACCCCACACACAAAAACGCAAAACGCCCCCACACAAATACACACAACCTCAACTCAAATACATAAAACTCCCCCAAACACAAATACACACAACTCCCCCACACAAATACATAAATACACACAGCCCCTACACAAACACACAAAACTTCCCCACGAATACACACACCCCCACACAAAGACACAAAACTCCACCCACACAAATACACACAACCTGCCCACACAAATACACGCAACTCCCCCCACACAAATACATACAACCCCCACATGCAGGTACTTAGAAATACACAACTCCCTTCCACACCCACAACTCCAAACACAAATACACAAAACGCCCCAAAACAAATACACACAACCCCCACACAAATACACAAAACTCCCCCAAACACAAATAAATTCACACAACTCCCCCACACAAATACATAAATACATACAGCCCCTACACAAACACACAAAACTTCCCCACAAATACACACAACCCCCACACACAGACATAAAACTCCCCCCCACACAAACAAACAAAACTCCTCCACACAGAAATACACACAACCCCCACATGCAGGTACTTAGAAATACACGACTCCCTTCCACACCCACAACCCCACAAACAAACAAACAAAACTCCCCCACACACAAATACACACAACCCCCACATGCAGGTACTTAGAAATACACGACTCCCTTCCACACCCACAACCCCACACACAAATATACAAAACGCCCCCACACAAATACACACAACCACCACACAAATACACAAAACTACCCCAAACACAAATACACACAACTCCCCCCCACACAAATACATAAATACACATAACCCCTACACAAACACACAAAATTCCCACACAAATACACACACCCCCACACAAATACACAAAACTCCCCCAATCACAAATACACACAACTCCCCCAAACACAAATACGTAAATATGCACAACCCCTACACAAACACACAAAACTCCCACACACACAAATACACACAACCCCCACACAAAGACACAAAAGTCCCCCACACACAAATACACACTACCCCAACATGCAGGCACTTAAAAATACACGACTCCCTTCCACACCTACAACCCCGCACACAAATACGCAAAACGCCCCCACACAAATACACACAACCCCCATACAAATACACAAAACTCCCCCAAACACAAATAAACACAAATCCCCCACACACAAATACATAAATACACAAAACCCACATGCAAGTACATAAAATACAAGACTCCCTTCCACACCCACAACCCCACACACAAATACACAAAACACCCTGACACAAATACGCAAAACTTCCACACACACAAATACCTACAACTCCCACACGCAAGTACTTAAAAATGAACAAGTCCATTCCACAACACACACAAATACACAAAACTCCCCCACACACAAATGCACACAACCTGCCTACACAAATACAGACAACTCCCCCC
The DNA here is from genome assembly GCF_902500255.1 of Thalassophryne amazonica. Lineage (NCBI taxonomy): Eukaryota > Metazoa > Chordata > Actinopteri > Batrachoidiformes > Batrachoididae > Thalassophryne > Thalassophryne amazonica. The sequence goes on along the minus strand of NC_047115.1, from coordinate 8,811,355 downwards.
ACACAAACACACAAAACTCCCCCACACACAAATACACACAACCCCCACATGCAGGTACGTAGAAATACACGACTCCCTTCCACACCCACAACCCCACACACAAATACACAAAACGCCCCCACACAAATACACACAACTCCCCAACACAAATACATAAATACACATAACCCCTACACAAACACACAAAACTCCCACACAAATGCACACAACCCCCACAAAAATGCACAAAACTCCCTCAAACACAAATATACACAACCCCCACATGCAGGTACTTAGAAATACATGACTCCCTTCCACACCCACAACCCCACACACAAATACACAAAACGCCCCCACACAAATACACACAACTCCCCCCCACACAAATACATAAATACACATAACCCCTACACAAACACACAAAATTCCCACACAAATACACACACCCCCACACAAATACACAAAACTCCCCCAATCACAAATACACACAACTCCCCCAAACACAAATACGTAAATATGCACAACCCCTACACAAACACACAAAACTCCCACACACACAAATACACACAACCCCCACACAAAGACACAAAAGTCCCCCACACACAAATACACACTACCCCAACATGCAGGCACTTAAAAATACACGACTCCTTTCCACACCTACAACCCCACACACAAATACGCAAAACGCCCCCACACAAATACACACAACCCCCATACAAATACACAAAACTCCCCCAAACACAAATAAACACAAATCCCCCACACACAAATACATAAATACACAAAACCCACATGCAAGTACATAAAATACAAGACTCCCTTCCACACCCACAACCCCACACACAAATACACAAAACGCCCTGACACAAATACGCAAAACTTCCACACACACAAATACCTACAACTCCCACACGCAAGTACTTAAAAATGAACAAGTCCATTCCACAACACACACAAATACACAAAACTCCCCCCCACACAAATGCACACAACCTGCCTACACAAATACAGACAACTCCCCCCACACAAACACACAAAACTCCCCCACACACAAATACACACAACCCCCACATGCAGGTACGAAGAAATACACGACTCCCTTCCACACCCACAACCCCACACACAAATACACAAAACGCCCCCACACAAATACACACAACTCCCCAACACAAATACATAAATACACATAACCCCTACACAAACACACAAAACTCCCACACAAATGCACACAACCCCCACAAAAATGCACAAAACTCCCTCAAACAAAAATATACACAACCCCCACATGCAGGTACTTAGAAATACATGACTCCCTTCCACACCCACAACCCCACACACAAATACACAAAACGCCCCCACACAAATACACACAACTCCCCAACACAAATACATAAATACACATAACCCCTACACAAACACAAAACTCCCACACAAATGCACACAACCCCCACAAAAATACACAAAACTCCCTCAAACACAAATACACACAACTCCCCCAAACACAAATACATAAATACGCACAACCCCCACACAAACACACAAAACTCCCCCACACAAATACACACCACCCCCACACAAAGACACAAAACTCCTCCCCACACAAATACACACAACCCCCACATGCAGGTACTTAGAAATACATGACTCCCTTCCACACCCACAACCCCACACACAAATACACAAAACGCCCCCACACAAATACACACAACTCCACCAAACACAAATACATAAATACGCACAACCCCCACACAAATACACACCACCCCACACAAAGACACAAAACTCCTCCCTACACAAATACACACAACCTGCCCACACAAAGACACAAAACTCCTCCCTACACAAATACACACAACCTGCCCACACAAATACACACAACTCCCCCACACACAAATACATAAATACGCACAACCCCCACACAAACACACAAAACTCCCGCAAACACAAATAAACACAACTCCCCCAAACACAAATACATAAATACGCACAACCCCCACACAAACACACAAAACTCCCTCAAACACAAATACACACAACTCCCCCACACACAAATACATAAATACGCACAACCCCCACACAAACACACAAAACTCCCTCAAACACAAATACACACAACTCCCCCAAACACAAATACATAAATACGCACAACCCCCACACAAACACACAAAACTCCCTCAAACACAAATACACACAACTCCCCCATACACAAATACATAAATTCACACAACCCACATGAAAGTACTTAAAAATACATGACTCCCTTCCACACCCACAACCCCCACACACAAATACACAAAACTCCCCGACACACAAATACATAAATACAGACCACTAACATGTAATGAACACTTCCTTGAAATGAAGCTACATTTTATGAAAAAATGTGCTCAAAGCCAGAAACCAGTGTTTTAAATAATATCCTGTTGTCTCTTCCGCCCCTCGTCTGGAGGTGTCCCGCCCCCTGGTGAGGACATAATGACAGAAATTTTAAAGAAACAGATCATTAAGGCTGAGATCACGTCAGGATGGTTGCAGGTTCCTTCATTTGTCAAACTGACCATACCATGTTTCATAAAAAGGAATTCATGTTTTATGTTTTTTCTGCATGGTTTCAAAGTTCCCTCCATCTCGTGTTAACATCTTATTAACATTTTCATGGCACTTTTCCATCGAGCTGAACGCCGCAGAGATTATTCTACAAAACAATTAAACATAAGCGAATGCACTAAATCCACCGCAATGATTTTCTATCCTCTAATTGCATCTTCTAAAACCCGGCACTGGCTGCGTTTCAACTCCAATCAGGCCTGTGATTCCTCATTTACCCTGTATTACCTCAGCTCACCATTAATGGGCCACAGGGTGCAAGCTGAGCCATCTACCCAATGGAGCGAAGTCGCTAATTGTCACTATTACCAAAGCATTACGGAAAGAGGAGGAGGAGGAGGACAGAGAAGGTGCTGCTGGGATGAAGCAGGATCTTTAACCCTCCAATGGGCCTCCAGGTAGTTTTCCTTTTAAGACTGTTCGGCCAGAGGTATCAGAGATGGAACAGGTGAAACAAACCAGGAAATACCTTCTTTGCAGATGTGACCACTTCCATGCCTTTTAATATCCATGTATTTCTAGATGTGTTTTGGTTAATATATTTTTCTATAACATAGTCCAGTCGACTCCGCGTCCCCAAACCCACGTCACTTCTTCTCCACTTGTTCTCCATCACAATGTGATACCTCTGTAAACGTGGACTTCTGCTCCACGGATTCACAAGTCATTCATTCCAAATTATGTTCTATTATTGTGTAAACTCACCAGAGATGGGAGCCAAAATGTTTAAAATGGCCAAGATCAAATAAAAATTCTACAAATCAGATCCTTCTGCTGATCTTGGAGAAACAACAGTTGGTGCCACGAAGAGAGAACAGTCTGCAAGCTTCCATTCCAATAAAATGCCCCAGTTTGTGATATTACCCCCTTCTCCTGCTGACTATAAAGTATTTGTGAAGTATTACTGATTTGACCCAAATGTAGAGTAGGTAGCTTTACAAATTTGGTTTCAAATTTATGTTCTTTCAACAAGGCACTCAATCTGAGTTGTCTCAGTCCACCCAGCTGTAAATGGGAACCAGTCTTGGCTGGGGAACTAACCTGCACTGGACTGGCATCCCATCCGGTGGAAGTCAGTGAATCTCATCTGCTTGATGGTAGGTAAGGTTCAAACTTACACTTGTGAAGTGTCTTATGTTGTGATTTGTGTCTATATAAATTGAACCTGCTGTGATGCCTGAATCTGAAATATTTACAGACCACCTCAGTCAGGATGGTTTGTACGTGTTGATGGGGCTATAGTTGTATTTTCATATCCACTAGATCAGCAACATGCAGCCACATTGTTTTAATGTTAATAAAACTACACTGAATCACATTCACCATTAAAATTTGATGTTCCACCCGTCTGTGTCCTTGGACAAGACAGTTAATCCATATTGTCTCAACCCATCAAGCTGGAAAAAAGTACCGCAGTGGCCGTGCCAGGAAATTTTTGTTGGGGGGACTGAGGCGGGGTGGGAGCTGGGGTAAAAGTTGGAGGGGCTCCACAAAATGTCATTGAAATGAACAATATATAGTAAATTGCTTAATAAATACCAAGATATGTGTTTTAGTCACCCGTGCTCCTCTAAAATGTGGTATCAATGCACACACAGTTCACTTAGAATGATTGCAAGTTCAGTAAACTTGCACATAGGTATAAATAAAGATAAGTGAAGTTTTAAAAGTGGCTGTAATAAATATTTAGGAAACCTAATTTTTTGGAGTATGGAGTTAAATTTGTTTCATTAATACTTGCAAATGCACAGTGGGTGATTTACAAATATCCTTTGATTTGTACACGTGCTTTGTGATGCACAAACACAAATTTCTGATTTGTAACTTGTGTGTGGGTTTTTACAAATAAATGTTTATTTGCAAAACTGAAAATTCTGTTTGTGAAGGGTGATTCAGCATTGGTGGATCACCGAACACACATTCATCACGTTGCTCAGTTACACATTATTGAGACATTCTCAGTGCAAAACTGCAGTTGAGATCCACAAATACCTCGGCTGGGTAAGTAACCTGCATCTGATTGGCATTGTAGACTCACATCCACTTAACGCTACGGAATCCGGAGACAAGCACCGGCACCAATGGACCTCAGGGCCTGTATAGGACTTTTTTAATGACCCTTTCTTGGCTCTTTTCAGATTCCGAGCAGTTTGATGTCCAGATTTTGTTCTTTCCATTCTACTTTAGTCTTGTGTTCCATCATTCCGGTGGTCAAATGTCCATTTGTTGTTGTCTTACTGCCATTTTATCCATGGTAAGGACTGAGGAATCACAGATGAGGCAGCTAGACATTTGCTTTCAGGAGCAGGGGATGGACTGGTTTTCTGTTTGGGTGGTTGCCATCCATGACCCAAGGTGGTTCTGCAGTGCTGATTTGATCCATTTGTCATCACTGACATTTCACCCAGACGTTGTGGCAACTGGCTACAAGCTGGTGCTGGTTAACGGTGCTGACTGGCTCCTCCTCTCTCGGTACCTTCCAGTAAAAAGCAGGTGCAGCAAGAACGTGTTTCAAAACACAATCAGATTGTTTCCGGCTGTTTGCAGAGGACATCTGAGATAAACCCGGCTGTGTCCATTAACAGAGCAACAGTTTGTGAATAAACTGTTACAGTGCGATGATTCTGTCGCGTCCTCGCCTCTGGAGGGGATTTCCTCGTCTTGAAGCTGTGCGAACACTCTGACGGCGGCTCAGCAGTGGGCAGAGGACCGGAAAAGCCGTGACTGCAGCCTCTTCCGCACGCTGGGAGTGAAAATGTCACGCTCATTACTGCACAAACACCCTTGACACCGCTGTCGTCTCCTCGGCGAGCCTTTCAGCCCGCAATCAGGGCCATGCATCACACACCCACACGCTTTCTGGATGAAGAGGGCAATTGTTTCAGAGTTGCCTTTCTCTGCGTTTTCTCACGGACTTCCCGTTGTTAGGACTTGCTCTGTTGTGAGTTCTTGTCAGAACTGTTTCAGAGCAGAGTTGTGTGTAACTTTGCCCCACAGCCGTTGAACTTTAAGGCTGCGTGTGTGTTGGTGTGTTCATGAAAACGTCTTCTTTGTTCACCAGCATCATCGTCATCATCATCATCCCTCATTTACCTCTTGGTGACCTTTGCTGTCCTAAAATCCCCAGCTGCCTGTGGTTACAGTGGTTTTCTCAGAATCCCGCTTTCCTCAGTTAGATTTGTGCCCAGTGATGGGAGCATTGTACAGGAACGGAATTCAAAGTCTTGGGTTTCGAGGTCTTTGGTCCTTCCAGGGTGTGTTTTGTGTGTATAATGTTATTTAAGGACAAGAAGGAACATATTAAGAATGGAAGTTGGGGTCTTGAACTCAGATTCTCCAATAATTGTTTCAACCCACAGAGGGCTACTTGAACATTCAAAGAAATTGGACCCAATACTCAAAACCCACAGTATTAGTTTAAGGGCAGAAGTTAAACCAGCGGCTTCAGTCCTTTTGTTGGCAAGGAAAGGTTTGACTTTGACTTTGATTCAGTGATACTCTGATCTTTGCCGAATCAATGGACACTCTGAGTACAGTACTTTAGAAGCTGAGTATGGAATGGGAGTTCCTGGGTTTGTGATTGTCCTGGATCAAGATGAAGATCAAGGCATTTGGTGACATCCTGGACTCATCAGAGATGTATCTGCATGTATCAAAAGTGTTGAACTTACCTCAACAGTGATATATTCATGTTTCTAGGACCTCAGCTTGTCAGATCAGAAGATGCCTGGAAGACCTCGTAGAGGTGTTTGGCAATGCCAATATCTTTGTCATGCTGATGTCTCCGACTAAGGCATGCTAATCTCTTTGCAGACTTTGACATTAGCATTATGCTACCTTTCTTACTGTGTGGCTATGAGGATTTAATGCTGACTAGTGACCTACACGGATGATACATACAACATTGAAACAAAAAAATGGGAAAATGTTGGGAAGACATCTAGCTTCAGCTAATTTACAGTCCCTGGTCAGGCTTTAGAATAGTAAAATATACTAAGAAATAATACAATGCAATGAAACCAATACAGTGAATAATACAATGAATACGTACCAAAAATAACCCAGAATAAGTTCTTGCCAGCATTGTGTCACTCAGCGTTAAGGACCCCAGCAGCTAGTGAAGATTGAGGACACATTTTGGGGCTCAGCCTTCATACACCTACAGTG